>NC_085051.1:26199139-26523064 GCF_963662255.1 Cinclus cinclus | reverse complement strand
TTTATTCCATATTTATCTACTGTAATGTGGATTTTTTTAGATTATTGTAGATGAAAGATTCTCTCTCTTAGCTGTTTAATTGGTTACCTTTTTTTAGAATTTGAAATCATTTGGACTTCAGAGTCTTCAGACTGCCTGTAAACAGTGTATTTTGGAGTTGTGAGTTTTGTCACAAGACCTTTTTTGGGGTAATAGTAATCCTGAAGCAGTATTGTGTTAGAGATACTGATGCAGTATCTTTAATTATACTGTTCATACTGTGTTAGAGTTTTTTCTGGAAATTCCCCCAAACTGCATTTTGAATTGCTCACTTGGAAGAAACAGTTTGAAAAGGCAAATAAGTGAAGAGACATTTGCTGTGAGGGAGCAGGTATACAGGTAACCAGAGGTAGCTTTCAGACCTTTCAGGTTATCTCAGTGACACAATAAGCATAGACAGGCACCATCAGTGTTCACTTTGAGAGAGTGTCTTTTTTCTTCCTACTCTCTCCACAGGATAATGCTCCTGTTAATTCTCTAGGGTGTTTCACTCTCATGTACGAGGCCTGGAGCTTTTAATGTTTGTTAATTTTTATGTATGCAGGAAATGAAAGACGATTCAGATAGCGAGAAGCGACAGCAAATTCACCACATAAAGAACCTCTTTGCCTTCAACCTTTTCTGCCAGAAGCGTTTTGATGAATCCATGCAAGTTTTTGCCAAGCTTGGTACAGGTAAATGCTTGGGTTGGCATTGAATCCCTTAAGTTAGGAAGAATGAAATCAAGTTCACTGGCTATTTTATGGGTTTTTTTTGTTTGTTTTCTGTTTTGTTTTAGTTTAAAACAGTGCTATCTGGTGCAGATCAATCCCCTTTAAACAGCATCAAGCCTGGGCAGCTATTCAGTTATTTTTTTGGTGGAGCTGGTGATTAATTACTTAATAACTTAATTAACTACACAAGTACAATTAAATAGTTAGTTAACTACACTTAGTAAATTAAGTTAAGTCAGGTGATTGCCCTTTTTACAGAATATGTCTGTATTCTAGGGTATTTTAAAGCATGCACAGCATGTCCACAGACCCTTTGAAGTTGAATGTTTCAGCAGCTGTGAAAAGCCTACTTGTAGCTTGGAAAAAAAAAAAAAAAACGAACATCTGTAGATTTGCAAAATCATTGTACTCAGATGAGGACTCTTAACCTTTGGTTTACCCAAGATGCTGAAACCAGGAGACTTTCCTGTGCTTTTTGGAAGTCACAGTAGTCTGATACTAAGTCATACTAGGGCTATTGGAAGAATGCTTGAAGACTGAGCTGTACTGTGGAATAGTGCTTAAGACAGATTCTTTTTACTGGTGACAGAATTCTCATGTGCATTTAAACCTAGAACTTACTTTCATGGCATGTAATTTTTACTTCGGAAAACTACAGTGAAAGACAAGGACTGAGAACTCAAAGTATTTTGAGATTAATTAGAGGATAGTAATTTTGAGTTTACTTAAACTCAGTGAAAACAAGTGTGTGTCAGTTACAGATGGTACTACTTAGTTCTTGTTTCAAGAGGAAAGTAAATCTTCTCTTAAAACATTGCTTGTACCTAGAAATCCTGTCTTACTGTCAGAGTGGTTAATGCTAGGATTGTGCAAGAAGAGCAGCAAGATTGTAATAATGGCTTGTCCTCCAAGTGTGCCAAGTGCACAGGTTGGAAGGGCCTGTGCTTGGACTTTGAATACGTTTTACTCTTGTTTCTTTTGCATTGTTACAGCTTCTTTTTTGTAATGAGCAAATTTTATTGAGCCTCTAGAACCTTGTGGATGTACAAGAAGACTAAGGACTGCTCTGTTAGAAAGATAAGTTTGCAAAAATAAAATGAATGGTTACTAATACCAGTTATTTTTTGCGTAGATCCCACTCATGTGATGGGTCTGTATCCTGACCTCCTGCCCACAGATTACAGGAAACAGCTACAGTATCCCAACCCCCTGCCAGGGCTTTCTGGGGCAGAGCTGGAGAAGGCACATTTAGCTCTGATAGACTACCTAACTCAAGTGAGTGCTTCTCTACCTGGTTTTAGGGCAGCGTTATTCAGACCTAGCATGCTTTGTTGGTTAACTTTGATGTGCAGCAAGCAGTGCACCTAGTCCTGCTCTGTCATGCTAGCCTTGATGGGCTGTCTTCATGGCTGGAAAATATGGCAGCAGCTCCTGAGTGAGCAGAGGAAGCAGAACGTGTGAGATACCCCACACATACATGGAAAACATCATGTATGACTGGGCAAAATTTCCTTATGGATTTGATCTGAATACAAGTCCAGTATGTTATTTCTAGTATCCTGCTGAAGAGAACTTGAGCAATGTTTCTTTGTTCTTGTGCGATGATTATTATTAAGGGCACTCTGTCCAGGGGAGAGGTTGAGGGCATGTAGTAAAAGGTGGAATGGGAATTAATGGCATTGTAAATTCCTGTCCTCTTTATTTTGTCGTAACTGGAACCTGAATTGTTTGATTGCCATCCTTACTAGAGTAAAAGGAAGCTTGTGCCTGAAGTAGGATAGGTTTTATGCCTAGTAGTGCAAAATCTAAATTGCTTTCCAAGTGTTTTAAATGTTTCCTGACTTCTCTAAAATTTCTGTTTAGGGTAACAGAATTTCCTTGTTAAAATTGTTACAAGACTCTGGACATTTTGCATAACTATAAATGTGCAAAATAAATATATATACTTGAATACGGTTGTTAAGTTGGTGTTGAAGTTAGTGACAATAAAATTTGGGAAACAGTTGATTAAGACAAGTGATTAAATTGGCTTAATTTGGTCTTTGTAGTTGGTGGGTTGTATATGCTGAGGTGAGATGTAGAAATCCATGGCCTTTTCCTGTTAAAATTTCATCTGATGTCCTGCAGAAAAGGAGTCAGCTAGTGAAGAAGCTGAATGATTCTGATCATCAGTCCAGTACCTCACCCCTCATGGAAGGAACGCCCACCATCAAATCCAAAAAGAAGCTGCTACAAATCATTGATACCACCCTATTAAAGTGTTACCTGCATGTGAGTTTCTGTCTGACCTAGAGGCCTTGCCATGTGAGCTCTGTTGGAGTTTCAGACTGAAATATTTAAGATGGAGGATAAGGGGCTACTTCAGAAATGCTCACACAACTGTCATTCTTTGATCCAAAAATAATGTGTAAAATCTGAGCATTAACTAGCTTCCTCACTGGTCAGGAGGCAGTTTCAGGGAATGAGGCAGATATGTCTGTTCCTGATTGCTGCCTCTGTCAAAAGAAAGTGGCTCTGGCTGTGTATTTTGAAGGTCTAATGAATGCTTTTATTGCCTTATACTGTTAAAAGCAGGAAAGTATGATTTTGGCTGTTAAGATGTTTTTCAAAACCTGACCTTTGTTGTTGAAGGGGAGTAGCTTTGATGTGTTCTTTCCTTTCTGTCCTCAAAATTATGGAAATTAACATCCTACTTACTGTGAGATGTTAAACTGTCATTTCTTATTTTTCTTAGACTGTGAGGCTTCCTTCCTCCCTTGCCCCCACTTCCAACTTGTGTTTTGTACTGTACACTTAGAAGGTGCTCTTCCAAGGAAGTTTAAATGCTCCCTTTTTGCTTGCAGACAAATGTAGCATTGGTGGCACCACTGCTACGTCTGGAGAACAATCACTGCCATATTGAGGAGAGTGAGCATGTACTAAAGAAGGCACACAAATATAGTGAGCTGATAATACTGTATGAGAAAAAGGGTCTGCATGAGAAAGGTAAGTATCAGGTTGGAAGAGGAGGAGTAGAAGCATGTGTTCTTTGCACTGTGTTTTGACTTCAGTGAGCAGGCAGTATTCCGAAGAGGCTGTTTAATCGCTATCTTGTGATTAAATCTGTCTTTGTTCCTGTTACAATTTAGTAATTTTTGTTTTGTATGCTCAAACCAGAACTTTGTTTTGTTTTCAGTAGTCTAACAGGAAAAATATACTTTTTTGTGGCTCAAGTTGGAAGTAGCAGTTACAAAGGAATTAACTTCTTTTGTTTTGAAAGCATTACAGGTACTGGTGGATCAGTCAAAGAAAGCCAACTCACCTTTGAAGGGTCATGAGAGGACAGTGCAGTATCTGCAGCATTTGGGTGAGTGTGAAGAAGAGCAGTATTTTTGTCAGGTTTTTATTCTTGTTTGGCGTAGTAGTTATTCTACTGTTAGGCAGCTTTCTGGAGGCTATCAAGCTGAAAGGGTATTTGTGTTGCCATGTTTGGTTTCTTGCATGATGCAACATTCAAGTGTTAGCTTAAGGGATTCAAGTTTTGTTGAAACTTAAATATCTTACTGGAAAACATTCCTTATTTCTGATTAAAATAGCCACTGTGAGAAAATGGACCATAGTAATTTGAATTTCTTCCAGTGATGGTTTATCATTCTGAGTAAAGTAGAAAATCATCTTTAGTTGACTGTTTTCTATCAGTTTTTAGGCATGTGATGAAATATTCTTAGGTAGTTCTCAAGTAATTACTAATTCCTCCAGCCTTATAGCTGTGGTCTTTTTAACTCATCAAGTATGTATTGCTGAGGAGTATTTGGTACTTGCCTTGTGACAATAGAGTAAGCATTTGTTTATTGCTTCAAAGCAAATATTAATTGTGTGGTTGGCCATCAACAGTGTGCTTTATCAGTGTGCAGGAGAATTATATATTTACTGGGGTGGTAGGTAGTTTTCTGTGTTGCATTATTCTTTTGTCTTTTAAAATAGTGTTATGCAGAACCTTTTTCTATTGTAGCTCATGTTTAAATTAAGGATTTGTTGCTGAGGAAGTTTAGAAATTCCCTGCCTGTGGTCTGTGTGTATCCCCATGCAGATGAAATGTGCTGAGGGAGCCAGTTGTTCTGTTTTGTGGTGCAGTGTGGTGTTTACCTTTTAGTATACTGATCAGTAAGTTTTGGTAGTTACTTAATGAGCTCCTCCTCTCCTCCTGACATTTTCACTATTTTGAGTAGGTTTTAACTTCATGTTTGATTTGCTTGGGATTTCAGCAAAGACAGCTTGATTGAGTGTTTTGGCAGGGAGTTATTAGAATATTGGACTTCTTTATAAGGAGTTAGACTCTGTTTTATATGGAACTTACTTCCATGACTTGTCCTGTCTTTTTTAAACATTTTCTCTGTGAAGCTAGCATGCTCTGTAAATTCAGAAAGTTAACAGAGTTCAGCAAAATTCAGACCCACAGGTTTATTACCATTGCCAAGTCACTTTTGTTACTGAAACTTTGAGATTGGCTCTTCTGGGACCTGTTTCCATTGTTCTACTTCACAGTGCATACCATCTGCATTTTTATAATTAATTTTTAAAATTCTGCTAATATGAAGATACTGCTTGTTTTAAATATTGTGGGATGGAGAAAAGCAAACAATGACTTCCATATAAGGTTGCTTTGTTTCTTGTATAGTTGTGTTCTGTTCTTCAGGCAGTGAATGCCTCAATGATTCTGAGCAGGAGGGTGAGGGCAAAGTCATGTTTTCATAACATGTTTTATTAGCATTGTGCACCAAATTGTCCTAACTATAGTATTCTTTTAAAAAGGGGTAAGTCCTACATTTTTGCTGAGAAGCTGTTACCTCTCATGTAGTTTCCATGCCAGTTTCTTCAGTACTATGATGCTTCAGTACTTGTTATAAAGTATTTGACCATTTGCTGTAGAAGTCATTAGACTGACAGGCTGGAAGTGGACTGGAGGAAGTTACACAAGTGAAAACTTGACTGCCTTCACCCTAATAAAAATAAGTTGAAAGGAAAGACTTTTGGAATGTGGTTAAAACAACCAATCTTGGTTTTGGGCTGAATTCTTTACATTTGGTGACACTTAGTATTTGAGTTAATTTTTTGTTTCTGTTTGAAATTATGTTTGTGAAGAAGTGAAACTGTGGCTTTGGAATGAGCAATTTGCTTGACTTGAGCAACAGCTGAATTCTTCATATAAATTAAGCTTTGCTGGCTCTGGAAGCATCTGTTTGTGTTGTGAATAGATAGATATTTAGGATTTTAACATTGAGCAGTGCTGCTTTTTGTATTCCAGGCACAGAGAACTTGCACTTGGTATTTTCCTACTCTGTCTGGGTGCTAAGAGATTTTCCTGAAGATGGACTGAAGGTAAGTGTGTTGAAAGAGGGACCTTGTTGACATTCTTAGTGCTGTATATGGAAATTAGATAACTCATTGTAAGAAGCTGATGAATGCTAAATCCAGTTAAATACATAATTTGTATTTTCTGTGTTCAGTACTGTGCTAATGTTAGCAGTAGATAAAGCAGGTCAATCTCACTTTTTCTTACACTTTTCCATTCTTGTAACACCTTATAATAAATAGCTAGGAACCTTTGATACAACATGTCATGCTAGTGATGTCACACTTTTGCACAAGTTTTTAAATGAGTATTTAAATGTCAAATGTTGATTTGCCTATAAAATTGTGTCCCTTTATTTGGGAGGTGTTGGGCTCTGTAAGAGAAGAGTGTTCACTCGGGCAGAAGTGGGGGTGTTTGTTAGTCTTTTCAGATATGAAATAACTTCTCAGTGCCTGAATAAGGTGCTTGAATTTTTTTTATACTTCTTGTTCTTACTCTTTGGACACATGATGATATGCTGGGCTTCAGTGCCTCAGAGAAAAATATACTGTGGCACTTAAAGAAAATTACCAATCTAAATATAATTTTATTTAACAGATATTTACAGAAGACCTCCCTGAAGTGGAAGCTTTGCCACGAGACAAAGTGCTCAGTTTCTTGATAGAAAATTTTAAAAGCTTGACTATTCCTTATCTGGTAAGAACTCAATCTCTACTAGTGCATTTTACCTTCAGTAGAAAATGTTACCTGTAAGTTCTCCAGGAGTTGAAGCCTGATGCTGTCTCACAGAATGCTAGCTGTGCCATAAGTTGTGCAAAGAAAATGTAATTAAAATACACTAAATCCTGAAGTCAAGCTTGGTAAAGGCAAACATGGAACTGTTGCTTATAAAGAATTACTTCCCAGAGGAAGTGTCTACAGCTGATCCTTAACATGTATTTACAGGAACACATCATTCATGTCTGGGAAGAAACTGGTGCAGACTTTCACAACTGTCTGATCCAGCTGTACTGTGAGAAAGTGCAGGGCTTAATGAAAGAATATCTCAGTTCTTTCCCTGCAGGTATGTTTAGCCTTTTCTGCTGGGAGGACCAAGGGTATTTGGGAGCCTTCATATTCACTGTTGTAATCCTTCCCTGTTGAGATCCAGCATATGGAATCTTAAGTGATGGAGGGAACTGGAAAACGGAAGTTGTCACTTTGTAGGGCAGTCTAGTTTATTGCCTCTCAAGAAATCTTGACGGACCAAGCAACACTTGGTTCATAATTAAGTGGAAAGGCAGCTACTGCTCCCTGACTTCTGCATGTTAAGGGTAGGGAAGAGTTTTGAATAACTTGAGTATTGCTTTAACCAGCCATGTGATGTGTTTCTAGGAGCTGAAATTAGTTTGACAGTCCCAACACATGTTAACAGTACTATCACCATTTAGTTCCTCTTCATAATTATTTGTTTATCTTCTTCTATGTACTAGTGTAGTGAAATAGTTGTAATAATTTTGCTTATGTTGTTTTCTTTCGTGTAGATAGAGCTCCAGTGCCTGCTGGGGAGGAAGGAGGAGACTTGGGGGATTACCGGAAAAAGCTGCTTCTTTTTCTGGAGAAGTCTAGCTGGTATGAACCTAGTCGACTTATTAGTGACTTCCCCTTTGATGGTGAGTTCTGTTTCCATAGGTTAACTAAACCCTAGATTACTGCATTGTACAGCTTCCTTACTTAACATAAAATCATGGTAACTAGAAACAGAGAAGATGACTCTATCTCTAGTTGTAGGCCACTGGTGTATATACCACCAGCTCTGTTTCTGCTGGCACAGTTGGTTTTACTAGTTTCTTCAGGATTCCTCTAACTGTTGACCTAAGACCTTGTGGCATCTCCCAGCTATTTAGCCTAACTTTGTGATGATCCTGAATTGCTCAATAGATCTGAAGGTTGTTGTTTCTTAAGGTGACTTAAGAATTCATAAAAGGCTTCTGAGACTAGTGTGAAATGTAGACTTAGAGTGTCAGTGTAACTTATACTGTAGCCTGAGCACAGATTAATATTCCCATCTCTTAGTCTGGTCACGAATTTTGTAATTTCTCTGTGTAACTATTGATTTAATCCTTCATGCTATCACTAGGTCTCCTAGAAGAACGTGCTCTGCTCTTAGGTCGAATGGGGAAGCATGAGCAAGCTCTGTTTATTTATGTTCATATTTTGAAGGACACCAGCATGGCTGAAAAGTAAGGGTTTCTTTATTTTATATTTTTGCATTTTTGTAAGACTTATTTTGCTGACTGCTGTGTGGATGGGATGTGTAGTGAAATGTTGCTATATGTGGAGCATGAACATTGTAAGTCTTCAGGATCTTCTGGGTTTTCACATTTGATTGAAAAAAAAAGCCCAGCTGGTCTGAGTGTCTGTTTATTACAGATGCTGCTGCTGTCCCCTTGAGGTTTGCCTTTTCATACTCTTCTGTCATTGTGCTTTAGAGCAATATCACCATGATAATAAATTACTACTTTCCGCCCATCATTAGTCTGTGATCCTGTGTGTTTTTCTGCTTCTTTTCTGTTAGGAGAGATGTTCACAATCCTCTTTAGTAAAGATGTAGCATTTTTTGACGTGTTTGTGCCAGGGAACCTCCTGAGTGAATTAGACGTACTCAGGTAAAAGTAGAATTACCTAACACTGGCAGATATATCTGAATACTGGGACCTGTTCAACACAGTTGCTTTTAAATCTGTTTTCAGCAGAGACTTGTTGGAGGCGTTCAACCCTGGTATGCAGTGTATGCTAATGAACAGCTTCTTCCTGTGATTCAGATATACTAATTAGATATATCTACACATAGGTTTTTATGCCTTAATAAAATATCTTTCCCCCCTCTTTTTCTTACACAGCTAAATTAAATTTGGCTTCTGCATTAAAGCTTTTTAAGTTGATTGGAAGTGGGAGACTTGCACAAAACTTTACTTCTCTCAGCACTGTGATGCAAAGTAAATGGTGTAATCCTGCTGTGCTCTGTTGATGAATTGATCTGAATCAGATGTACAGTCATCTAACTTGGATGACTTCAGTAGTCAGAGCACTTAAATGTTAATTTCAGTAAACTGATTCTTTGGGTCTTAAACTGTTTCTGTATTTGACTTGATTCTTCTGTTGATTCTTCTAGCTACTGCCATAAACATTATGACAGAAACAAAGATGGCAGCAAAGATGTAAGTAGCTTCTTGTTCAGTACCTTGTTCGACATTTGAAAGTTCTTGCTCTGTATAGACTTTTTCAGGGTTTGTGTAGTGCATGAGTACTTATGTATGATCTCTTGGAATTTAGAAATTACTAGATGATCATGGGGTGTTCTTTGTTGAGAATGTTACCATATCATTGGATTTGGGCCTATGTTAAGAGCTGTTTAAACAAGCAGTTCAGAATTGTGGATGGCATCAGTACAACAAAAGTACCATTGCTGGGTTTTGCCAGCACTGTCAGTTGTGGATACGTGCAGCAGTTTTAGAACTTCCCTCTTGTGTGCTACAGGTGTATCTGTCTCTGCTCCGCATGTATCTCTCCCCACCCAGTGTTCATTGTCTGGGACCCATCAAGATGGAAGTGCTGGAGCCTCAAGCCAATCTGCAGGCTGCTCTGCAGGTTTTGGAGCTGCACCACAGCAAACTGGATACTACTAAGGTAAGTCAGACCTGTAAGTACTCAGTTTTTGCTGTTGGCAGGAGATTACAGAAGGTAATGGAGTAGGCAGGTGAATGGATTGTGTTAATCTAAGCGTGTCAATTTCTATTCTGTTTTGGTCTCTATTCCTTTTTAACTTTTTTAAACTTTGTTCCAGGCAATAAACCTACTCCCAGCAAATACACAGATTAGTGAGATTCGCATCTTCTTAGAGAAAGTACTTGAAGAAAATGCTCAAAAGAAAAGATTTAATCAAGTGCTCAAGAATCTTCTCCATGCAGAGTTTCTGAGGGTAAGCATCCACCACCTGTTATTTACTGGAATAATGTTTTAAAATACGTTCAATATTGAAATTTACTGTTTCTTAGGGGGAGATGGGTGTCCTCTAGATGGTGCTGTAATTCAACTGAAATTAAATGGGAGCCATGTAGCTTGAACATCCTTCCTGCAGGACATGGTGTGTACATTCATTTTAGCTTGGATGAGGTGTTTATCTTTGCTCGATGTGCTGTGGCGTGCACTGCAGAACCATCTCAGACAGCTTGGACTGGATTTCTTTCAAATGAAGTGAACCAGAGGAAGCACTTCAACTGTTCATCTTAACACCCCTTTAGCAGTTGAACACCTTAGGCTGTGGTGAAGGTGAAAGTAAAACCCTGCAATTCATATAGTGTGGTTTTTGGGTGTTCAAAACCACTTGGTCTGCTCCACAGATCTTCACAGACATTTCCAAGTTGTTCAGCTTCTTCTGTGCTGCACAACTTGGTAATGTAGATACAGCCACTGACAGTTAAATGTTGTGATGGTTTGCAGTTTTATCAGACCAAGGTGTGGCATCACTTTTTGAGCAGCTCAGGTTTTTTTATCTTTCTTTAGGTCCAGGAGGAGCGGATCTTGCATCAGCAAGTCAAGTGCATTATTACAGAGGAGAAGGTGTGCACTGTTTGCAAAAAGAAGATAGGTAACAGGTGAGAGAGCTACACTGTGGGTAAACTGAACCAAATATTATATATATATATATGTATGTATGTATGTATGTATGTATATATGTGTATATGTATGTATATATGTATAGCCAGAGAGAACAGCAGTATGAGGGAGCCATTGAAGAGTCTTTGAATTACAAATTACATTTGTTAGCTGGATGGTTAGGAATGCTTTAAAGCTTTGGTCAGTGAATTTGCTGCAAGAGTTTAATCCTCCTTCAGAAACTCCCAAGAATTCTTATTTCACAACTCTAGAAGGCATAAAATCAGTCCTTATACTGAATTTTGAAAACTTTGTAGAGCACTGCTTTTCTAAGAACCTGCTTCTTAAGTAGAATTGGGGAGGAGGATAGAAAGAATTTTAAGGTAAGTTACATGTGTAGTTTTCTATCTCTGATGGCTTTATGGCTTCCTGACTGATATGTTTTGCAGCCTAAATGCAGTAGGATGTTTAAAAGAAGAACTAATTTGCTTGATGATTTGGATGCCAGTGTGACCCTGGGATGAGTTCAGTTCGTTAGAGCCTGGTGCTGATAACACCAGGATTGTGGGTTCAACCCACAATCCACTCTACTGGCTGTTTACTTAAGAGCTGGACTCTAATCCATGTGGGTCCCTTCCAACTAAGAATATACTGTGAATCTGTGAACTTTTCTTCTACATTCCTAGTACCTAATTTTGCATTAATATAGAATGCAGATTTTCTTTGCACTTGGGTTTTTTGTCTTTCAGCTGGAGGGAAATGCTCCATGACTTAGTCAGTATTTTCTTCTTGATGTGAGGTTTTCTGTCACTAGCATTAACAATGATAGGGAAAGTTCTTTCCCCAAAACGCTTTAATAAACATTAGTCTAAATATTACTACGCATTAAATTTTTTGCTCGTAACATGCAGCATGTAGCATCAGAATTGAAATTTGCATATGCAGTATTGTTTTGGTTGTCTAGAATTTTTCTAGTGCTGTTAAGTTCAGCAAGATGTTGAAGGGCAAGCATGTCCCCCAGTCTTTAACTTGTTACCAGTGACTTCAAAGTAGAATGTGCCTACAGAAATGAAAATATATTTTAAAAACCTCTTAAAAATACATAGAATTCTTTTGTCTGTTTTTCTTTAATTATGTTCAGGCTATATTTTAAAAAAGTATCACTATCACATGTCTCTCTCTGATTCTGCCCAACCTGGATGCTCTTGTTTGAATATGGAAAACTGTTTGTCTTGATAGCTGATATTTGTGTTTTGTTCTCTTCACAGTGCATTTGCTCGATACCCTAATGCAATAGTCGTGCATTATTTCTGCTCCAAAGAAGTCAGCACACTGGACACCTGACCTTGTCATGGCAAATAATCCTGACATTCATATGAAATTCAGTACTGATGACTGAAGAAGTTGGTGTGTCTCAGATTTTTAAGACTTGTTGCTAGGTTCTCATACGCTGGGTAGAAGTAATTTGTATCTGTGGACTGACTGTACCTACCCAGCAATATTGATTTACTAGAAAATGACTTTAACTGTGTTGTTACAGTGCTAGCAACTACAATGAACATCTCAGTCCTCAGATGAAGAACAGAAACTGATTTTTGTAGTGAGTTTTATAATACACTCCAGCCTTGCAAATGAACCATTAGACAACTCTTGGATGTTCACCACAAATCAAGTTTTACAATAAAACGTACTTTCTTAGGGTGGCAATGTTGTGATTTGGCCTTGCATGTAAGTATTTATACAAAAAAAAGAAAATTCCCTGAAAGTCTTTGCAGCCATATCAGTGTTGCATGGAGATCACCGGGTGTTTGCCATAGAGAAGGCTTCTCTGTCTGTTTCTAGATATAGGAAGTGTAACTTCTATCTCAGTGACAGAAATTACTTTAGTGTTGGCCAAAGGACTCTCTAATGATATTCAGTGTTTTTACCTGAACTTCTGGTAAGTTGTTTCACAGGAGATAGTCAGATAAATGGTAGATACCACTAAGAAGCTTTTTTTTTCCCGCTTTTTGTTTGCTTGAGAGCTATAAATTGAATTAACTTGTGTGTTGTTTGCACTGACTATACTCACTCATAGCGTGAGTGGAAGATTTGAAGAAGTTAACATCTGCATTCAAAGAAAAAAGCAGAGAACACCCTGTAAAGCAATTTCTGGAAGAAGTGAACTCTAGTTACTGCTTGAGCTTCTGGACTATGCTTGAGACTTTTGTATATAAATTCTTTAGTCTCTGGTTCACTTTCTGACATTGAAGTAAAATCCAGACTGTTTCAACATCTGTATTTTAAATCTTGTAGAACTGTATTCTGCTCAGGCTGGTACTGTTCTTAAATTACTCTTAGGCTAGAAGTCTTAAGAGCTAAATTGTACCATACTCACTCTAGAATGTAGTATTTTTGTCTAACTTATTTTTTTCAGAAACATTAATCAGTAGCAGACTGGTATGTGGGACAAAATATTTCTTGCAGAAAGAACCCGTGGAGTGGTAATGAAAAGGCAGCAGTAGCAAAAAACCCAACAGAGTGGCTCCCAGCATCCTGGTCTAGCAATACTTATTTATGCAGTATAGATCATGACATATAACTACCAGATATCACATCTTAAAGAACAAGCTGATAAATCTTATCCACCTAAAGTGTAGTTGAACCTCACTTAACTTCATAGGTTTACTTACATCATGTGTTTTTTAGGAACAGATCTGCTGGAGGCTGACAAGAATCTTAATTCACTTTCATTTGCCAGTGTTAATAGTTTCCCCTGATAACTGTGGTTTCCTTGTTCATATGCGTTTGTATTTATTGTTCATGCGTTCTTCTGGATTTCTTAGTCCAGTGTTTTGCTTGGATGTCTTGGGCAGTATTGCTACTGAAGTCTTTCTGCAGAGGCTGGATAGAGGCAATCTGTGGTGTTAATGTTTTTAAACTTGTATTTCTTCTGTTTGAAGAAGAGAGCCTAAAAATACTTACACTAGATTTGCACATTCTGTATAGATCTTTATATACTAGTTCAGGTACAGAGGGAAGATGGTTTGGGAGAGTTGTGTTTACAGATCATAGAGAATGGAGAGGGTATTTAAAAAGACCCTACATTCTTTGTATACAGATATAACAACGCTATATTGATTTTTACTTATCTTATGTTCAGTACTGGTAATATGATTTTTATTTACCTTCATTATCTGTTAACCAGGATCTTCATTGTGCTCTTACTTACAAGACTATAGTTGTGCCTCTGTTCATCTCTACTGGATACCTTTTACAGAGATGTGGTTTGTGCTGTACTTTTTTTTTTTTTTTTGGTTCGTATAATGTGCTTTGGGTTTACTAACCATACAGCAGGTTTGTCTAAAGCAATAGGTTGTAATAAATATTGTGAACCAGTGTGTGTTTCAGTCACTGTGCAATTAAGCTTCTCTGGGCTGATGTATATTTTATTTTTTAGTTGTATATTAGACCTAATTTTCTCCTGGGCGTCAGACCCAATGCAGTATCTCAGTATCCCTCTTGCTTTAGGATGTGTATATCAAGTATGGCCACGTCATCAATTCTCAGTGTAGGTTCTTAAATCTACACGTTTATACATGCTTGTGAATGTTCTCAAAATCCTACTAAAACTACTTTTGTATTATCTCTTTGAATAATGTTTTTGCAAGTCTTACACCATTATATCATTAAATATGTACTTACTGTATAACACTAAAATTACTGACAAATTTTTTGAGTGGTGATACACTATTTTGTGTTGGGGAGGGATGTTGAGTTCTGTCTGACCAAATCAGGAAATGTTTAGATTCACAGGTTTGCACGTGCTTGGGCTGTAGGTCATAGTCTGGTGTTAGAAGTCAAATACAGATCCTCCGTTTTTCTGTTCTGTAGTTATGGAAGCACCAGCACAGAGGAAGTCTTTTGTCTCCATGTTCACAGAATCATGGAATGGGTCAGGCTGGGAGGACCCACAGTGAGTCAGTGCAGGCTCCCTGCTCAAGCAGGGGCATCTCCAGCAGGTTGGCCCCCAGCCTGTGGTGGTGCCTGGGGTTATTCCTGCCCAGGTGCAGGACCTTGTGTTTGCCTTGGCTGGATTTCAGACAGTTCTTCCCTGCCCACCTCTCCAGCCTGTCGAGGTCCTTCTCAAGGGCTTCACAGCCCTCGGGTATCAGCCACTCCTCCCAGCTTTGTGTCATCAGTGAACTTGCTGAGGAGGGATCTGCTCCTTCAACCAAATCACTGATGAATCAAGTGAACAACTGAGTATTTTGGTGTTTCTGGAGAAAACTAGAAAAGTCCCCAACAAACACAAATCCTATCCTTGATTGCATCCTTTCAAATTTTTATGTCTTCTAGTTATATACTGTATCTCAGTTCTCCTCTTAGTGCTACTAATGTGACCAAAAGGGGTCCCTTGTGATATCTACACACATTTTAAATAATATAGTTGGTGATTATGTCATTAAATGTTTTCTGACAAAAAATGCCAAAACTGCAATGTAGATACACATCTACCTTTACCCCTGTGGGCATGCATAAAGTAAGATTACCAGGTGGGAGGTTTTCTTTGCCTCATCTTTTGATGCCATCGTGCTTGCTTGTTTTTCTAGTCTGCTGGGAAGTAGCAAAACCAAGTAGTTTCTCTTTGGATATTAAGTTTGCTGATAAGAGTGTATGTAGATGGCTAAAACTGCATGCAGACACTGCTAATGGGTGATCTGTTGTTGACAAGCATTTCTAAAGTATATGTTCTAAAGAGCTTTCAGTTTTTCTTGGGAGATTCAAGAGAAATTCTGTAAACATGAGATGCCTGTGCTGAGTGAGATTTCGTTGGAAGAGGAGAATGTCAGAAGGCAGGTAAGCCAAATTTATATGCAGTTGGGCACTCGACAGAATGGAGGGCTTATACACTGCCTGTAATGAACTAGAATAAGGTGATTTCTCCATGCTACTGAACTGTGAGGCTGCCTTGATTTTCCTGTAATTCATAGTCAAACTATTAGAATAAATGTAAAAAATAGCACACTTACGGTTCTACAATCTTTTTGAAGATAAATAAAACCTAATATAATCATAGAATGGTTTGGGTTGGGTGGAAAGGAGCCCTAAAGCTATTCTGGATTCAGCCCCGGAGCCCCAGCCTGGCATTGAACACTTGTAAGATTAAGGCATCCCCAACTGCTCTAGGCAACCTGTTCCAGTGCCTCACCATCTTCTAAGTTAAGAGTTTCTTCCTACTATCTAGTCTAAGTCTACCCTCTTTAAAACCCTTCCCCTTTGTCCTATCACTATCTGTTAGTGTGAAAAGGTACTCTCCCTCTTCCAAAGCCCACTTTAAGTACTGGAAAGCTGCTATGAGGCTTCCCTGGAGCCTTCTCTTATCCAGTCTGAATAGCCTCAGCTCTCTCAGCCTTTCTACATAGGAGAGGCACTGCAGTCCTTCACGGTCAATGCAGTGGTGAGTAGAAAAGCATAAAAGAAAATAGAAAAGAAATAGGTTTTTCAGCCCAGTGTCTGTTCCATTTAGTAGGACACGAGGGCTTTACAGCAGTTGCTGGCAGTTTCACAATGGCATTATGTTTGCTTTTTGCTTGTGTGTTACCTTCTTTCTGTGAATTCACCACCTAGTGCTTACTTGTTTGTGTTTGAAATGTCAGTGCTTACGCTTTTATTAATTTTCTTGAATTCTAGTCTGGTGACTGACGCTAATGACAGGAAGTGATTAATGAATGGGACCTTGCTGAGAATGTGACACATTCTCACATGGAGCTAATGACATGCTGCATTACTGGCTTTCATACATTTTCTGCCACTTGAATTGTTGTAACACTGAAGTTTGGTACTTGGTCTGCAATTCTACTTTATAAATTTCAGCACTTTGGTAAAAAGCTCCAGCAAGACAACTGTCAACAGCTGCTAATTGCTGTTAGTGAACTACTTCCTTCACTACTTCATTATCTTTTAAAGTGTGATAGACCCTTAAAAAAATCTGTCTCTTGTGCAGTTTCTTGAGGACCTTTGGTGGAAGAATTAAGACTCTAGTACATGGAAATGAGCAGGAAGGGGAGACCTGCAGGCCCCTCAGAGAGGGGAGATGTGACGGGGAGTTGATATTCCCTAAGGCATCCTGTGGCAGACCACAGGAGAAACCATTTCAGTGTGAAATATAAGCCAAATAATGAAATACAACATCTCTGCTCTGGGCTCCCTGAGCTGCTTTGAACAGCTACAGTCAGTGACAAATTTTGGGATACTTCAGGCTTGTAAGATGGGAAATTTTTTCTATTTTAAAATACTGGTAGGTTGTGCTGAAGCTCCGAGGAGGATTTTAAATGGCCGTAGTTGTACATCAAGTTGCTGGAACTCTCAAAAAAAAAAAAAATCTGGATTGGGGATTTAGGCATCGTGGCTGGATCACAAAGTGGTGCTTCCCTCTGCCCAGGGCGTCGCTCTTGGGTGCCCTTACCTTGTAGCAATATTGGAAAAACCTGCCAGCGAGGCTCGGAGCTGGCTTGTTTGGCAAGTGCGGGCCACACCTCCGCTTCTCCCAGCGGGAGCACAGCCCCGTGCTGCGCAACACCCCGGACGGGCCCAGGCGTGTGGGTGCTCTCCGTGGTCTCGGCGATTGCCCGTCGCATTTCCTGCCGAGACAACGGGACGGTTTTCCCATGTTCCATGAGGTGCTGCGGGGCCCCTTCCCACCCAGAGCGCTGCCTTTTGTGGCAGCGGTGCTTTTCCAGAGGAAGGAGAGGAAGGACGCCGGGCTCCCTCAGGGGCGGGTAGGACAAACCGCGCGGCTCCCTCTGCTCCTCCGCCCGGGCGATTCCCATCCTGCCCTTCCCCGGGAATTGGCACACTTGCTGTTGGACAAACCGCGATCGCGCTAATGAAGATTTCGGGCTTTTATTAAATTTAGGGTCTGCATGAGGAAATCCAGAGTAGGTCCGTGCTTCCTTAGGTTTTGGGTAGCAGAATTGAGCTGATACCGAGTACTTTTTGGGGAGAGAGTCCAGAATACTGCGCTTTTCATCAGTAGAGACAAAATCATGCTTATGCGTTTTCATGCAAAATAACCTTCGCCACCACAGTTGCCTTCTGTTCTGCTTTCTGTCTTATCCTACAGGGATTAATGATCTCAATTACACGGAGACTAATGATGGCTTCGGCTCCCGTTCGTAAGGCAGTGCAACCACAACAGATAAAGTGGTTTCGACGTGTTTGTCCTTTAACTGGAGCAAAATAATTTCATTCTATAAGACGGTCAAGCTAATAACCTCAATTTTGAATTAAGCTAAATGCTTATGAAGGAGCTTTTAATGGAGATTTGATCTATAAGCTGATCACCCTTGTCGTGTCCTGTCACGCCAACTCCTCAATATACAACTTAAAATTGAGGTGACTATTAATTGTCACAAGATAACTTGCTGCTTGTACAGCTTTCTGCACTTCTGCATGCTCTATGATAAAAGTAAACTTCTTGACTTTAATATTATTGTTTAGTACTTAGGAGATCAGGTTAGAAGGGGCTCATGTTAGCCTCCATTAATCTGTAAACCACTGAATATATTTTCACTCAGGCATTTGTTATTTAATTTTTTTAAAAAAAATTAGCATTGCTTAACAGAATTTTTCTGGCTGTAGGGAGAGATTTTTGTATTGACTAGTTGACAACAACTGAGCAAGGGGTGGGGCAGCAGATCACCCTTTTGGCTTTGTAGGTAAATTTAACATGATGAGACTGCTTTAGTTTTCCCGAGTTTAGCCTTAGATTCACTTCTAAAGGTAAACAGCAATAAACTGAGAGTGAGCCTGGTGTTTGCCACTGCTGTTGTGTTACTGAGCTGCTGGCACTGCTCATGTCCTGGCTAGCTGTAAATCCTGCCTGCCAGACCATGGTTCCTAGGGCTGGCTCTGTAGGTCTCCTTCCACAACTACAGATGTATACTCCCGAGGGAGGAGGGACGGTGCAAGGGGTACCCAGGAAAGCCAGGGGTTTGCTCTGGATTTTAAAAGCAAACTTGTGATACTTTGGTTGCAAGCTAGGAAAGGAATGATGTGCAGCAGTGTTTCTTTGGGAGCAGGAATGAGATGGGGAGAAAGTGCTTCTTTGGTAAACCAGACATTTCTTTGAGCTACGTGATTTTCCCAATAGCTGTGAATAAAATAGGTCTTAGAAGCTGTGGTTCTATTGGCCATGACAGCATTTTTGTAATGAATCTGGCAGGCTTATGGTGAGCCTTCCACATTTACTGAGACTTGTGGAGTAGGTCCCACCACTTACATCCCACTGTCTAAAGGCAGGTACCCTGGACTATATGGCAGTAAAGACTGCTGGGTCCCGTAGCTGGCATGACTTGTTTTACAGTTGCGTCCTGCTGCATCAGCATCATCAGTTTAGGTGAAAGGTACAGACACTTGTTCGCAAAGTTAAGTGTGTGAAAATTCAGCCTTGAACCCTCATTTTATGATTTAAATGGGGCTTTTTTTTTGCTTCAGATGCACTCCTGAGCTCTGGAAAAGCAGTGATTCTGAAAAATCATTAAAATGCAAAGCAGAAGTTAGCTGCTTGTGTCAGTCACGTACATTGGTGTGCTGTCATGTACAGTGGTACAGGCAGAGCTGTCACCAGTATTTGTTGCCCCTTGCCCATACAGATTTCTTGCCTGCCTTTTCCCTGACCATTCAGATAGGGCATATTTGATATTGCCATGCTTCATGACTCTGCAAGCTCACCTGGCAGCGTGTTGTGACCTTGCTGTGCCTTTGCTAAAAAATAAGCACAAAAAGCAAATGAGGAGGTTCTGGTATAACTGATGGCACAGGTTTGGGAGCGTGGTGAAATTTCTGTTGAGTTATATGCCTTTAAATTATGATCTGGGTGTGGAATGTGTATCCTCAGCTGTGTAATGACTGGCTGCAAATCAATGGTGTTAGAGACGTTTGGAAAGAACTTTTTTTTTGAGCACATAAGTATGTTTTTGACAGATGGTGTGCAATAAAAGAAGGATAGACTGTCTTCATGGTGCTCTGCACTTGCTCTGATAGTGTCTGATTTCCAGGCGGCAGCCATGCTACGTGAGTGAAGGTTTGCTTTCCCAGCCATGGGGGTGTGATTATGTAGCTTCATGTCTCAACACACAGAAGAGTTGCAGGAACTTTAGGAAGTTGGTGAGAATAACATAACACAACACAATCTTGAATTTCTCTCTGTAATCTATTCCCCAACTTGATGAAGTAGAAGGGTGGTCAGCCTTTGCCTGAGAAACTAGTGCCAGGGATTAAATAAAAGAAAGGTGATTAGGAAAGGTTTGAAGAGGAAAGAAACTAGCATCTGAAGTGTGGAAGTTGTGGTGAAATTTGCTGTGAAGGTGTGTGTTATACACAGAAAAGAATAAAGGAATGAGTATCTTCAGTATGTCATTTGTATAAATAAGTGTCTTTAAGATTAGTAACAGTATAAATGGAGTTTATTTGCACAAATTTAATTTTGTATCTATGTGTGAGAAATCTTAGGTGACACATGTAGTTTTTGCTTTTTGGTTGTTGGTCAGGATGGATGGTCCCTGCTTAATGCAAAAATGTTCAGTATACTGTGTGTGTCTTGATTTTGTTGTGTTGTTCAAGCCCTGTTTTGCAAAAGCTGGTAAGTATCTCCAAGAGATGAAAAATAAGGAAAACTCACCAAGCATGTGACTGTTTAACAAACATAGTATAATTCCATTTATCAGATAAGGAACATTCAAGAAGAGTTCAGAGTTCACTGGTTTCTGTGAGATCCCAGTCAGTGATAATGTAGACCCTACGTTTTTATCTAATATTTCGCACATCATAGAATTAAAGAATGGTTTGGGTTGGAAGGGACTTTAAAGGTCATCTTGTCCCAGCCGCCCTGTCATGGGCAGGGACACTTTTCACTAGACCATGTTTCTCAAAGCTCCTGCCTGGCCTGGAGCACTTCCAGGAATGGGGCATTCACTGCTTCTCTGGACAACCTCTTCCAGTGCCTCATTTGTCAGTCTGAGGTATTTTGTTGTAAGTGAAGATCCTGTTGAATTTAATTATAAATGAGTACTTAGCATAGCCAAAATTGAACTCTGGTCTCAAGCCAGTGGTGTTGAAAATTCTGAATATTAAATAATGACCATTTATGAAAAGCATTTTGAAAATGTGATTTAAGAAAAGGTAAAATTCTCAGCTGGCCAGGATTGTGGGATTTCATCAGGATTTCATAACTGGTGAAAATGAGGAAAAATCCTGTTCTGTTCCTGAGCCTTACACAATTACTTCTGTGCAGTCTCCGTACTAAATCACCTCAAGCTTTTTTTTCTTCTGCCCTGCCTTCCCCCCACTTCTCCTTCATGATATTCTAGGATCTAGTCAGGCTTTTTTTTTCTCCACTTCATATCCTGGTATTTAGATACTAATATTACTTTCCAAAAATAGTCTCCCAGAAGCTTTCAAGAGTAAGGATTACGTTTTTATCTGTGCTGGTGAAGCGACATGCATGTTTAGAATGCTGATACCACTTAACACTCCAGAATGAAAATGAGTTAAAGTTTTGTCTTTTCTAACTCAAACTGCCATGAAATGTTTTGGCAAGCAAGCAATTTGTTTTTTTTCCCTCATTGTAAACAGTCTGTGCCTTTTATGTCTTTAGACCCTGCTGTTGAGATTCTTGCCATGTCTGCGTTTACTCAAACATTTGTGTGCCCTTGGCCAGTAGTCTTAAACTAGCTGTCATGAATGTGTTAGTTAGAGCAGCTTTAGCATCTGTTCTCCCTCAGCAACAATGTACTAAAAAAGCAATTCAAAACTGATCTGTAATTAGAGGAATCCTGAATAAAGGACTTAATTTCTGAAGTCCATGAGGAGTTACCCTAAGACATAGCTCATTGCATTGCCAAAAGGGAATTGAGTTTCCTTCTAGGCTGTTTTTAATCATCATCCAGAACACTGAAAGTGCTGTGTGAATTACCAAACTGATTCATTAATAGCTTATTTTGGGCTGCCTGGTTCTGATCCACTTCTCTGGTCTAATACCAGTGTGGTTAGAGAACAGGCATTCCAACTGAGCTAAGTGCTGAGCTTTTTTCTCTCTTTTCAGTGGGAAAAGCACCCTTACTACAACCTAACAGTAAAAGTCCTTCGAGCCAGAAACATCAAGGGTACAGATGTGTGTAAGTATTTACTCAAGGTATATGAAAACATGTTGGTTCCTTGGTGCATACCTCTAGCACAGAGTGGATTGTTAAGGGATCCTCTTATCTCCATATATTGCATTGCCTTTACATCTGAAAAAAAGCTTCTCATGTAAAACATCAAATTTATAATATAAAGTATATTAAATATATTTCAAAGCTTTATGTGAGGCCAATCTTCAGATTAGGCTGCAGCTGTTCTTAATTTGCAGAACAAGATCAAATAAGTCCTGGTAATGTTTTACTTCCCTGCTCCTGTACCTGTTCTACTGTGGCCCATTCTGTATTCCTTTCTCTGGATTCAGCCTTATGGTTATGGCAAGTTTCACCTTTGCTCCTGCTGAACAGTCTTCCTGAACCTAGAACCAAAAATAAAGCTTTAACTCGAGCATTCAAATATTTATTTTCTTAGTTGTAGTATTGCTTTGTTTCATGTACGTGCTATTTGTTTGTCATTGCGGACTTTAAAGGAAGTAGACGTTTGATTCCAAGATAAACTGCTTTTTATCTGTTCCTGGGTTTGATAGCATGGTATATATTCCTGTCCATTTACACACCTGTGTAAAGGTCGCAGGGCTGTTTGTGGCACTTGGATCTTTAAAACTAATTTATATTAAATTATTCCACATTAAATCGAGTAAGGTAATCTGCCTTAAGTTTATATCTGGCATCCAGCATTGAACAACTTGGAATGCCAAATAGCTGTTCAGGGAACAGAAAAGCCTCCTGAGGGGCTGAGGGCTAGAATCATGCTGTGAGGAGTTCTTTTCTATGGCCTGTCTCTTCAGCTGAAGTGAACAATGGTCCCTATACTGACATTGTTGAAGGGGCCCTAGATAGAAGAAAGAAGGACTCCGAGACAATAATTTATTTTCAGGGAATGGAAAGAGGCAGCCCAGCTCCTGGCCAGACTAAACAAGGGTATAGCAGTGGTGGATGTTGTCTCCTTGGACTTCAGTAGGCTTAGGCTCTTTCAGTGGTGCCTGGTGACAAGACAAGAGGCAATAGGCCTGGTATGAGCAGTAATCTTTTTTTTAGAGTTGGTCTTCTTCGTTTTAAATACTAGCCTTTTTTATTAAGGGCTTTATGATTTGATGAACCAGAAAAAAATAAATATAGGCACCTAATATTCAATTTGCTTCTGTTTAAAGACATTTACTTAAAGGCTTTTGCTTTAGAAGTCCAGCCTAAAATTTGCACTTTTCTATGATGCAATGAGATCTAGAAAACGAGGAGCTCATGGGAAAGGATATGTTTGAATAAAGTTTTTCTGGTGCCTGTCTGTCACTGTCTGCTGTAGTGTCCAAGGCAGACTGCTATGTGGAACTAAAGCTGCCCACTGCATCGCCCAGTGTCTCTCGAACTCAGGTGGTTGACAACTCTGAGAACCCAGAATGGAATGAAACTTTCCAGTATCGAATCCATAGTGCTGTCAAGGTAAGGACACTGCGTGGGGTGGGTTGGACTTCCTGTATTTTTGTACTGGCTTGCTTTTGATACTTCATTCAAAACCAAGGGTTCTTTATTACGCTCTAAACTAGTGTTGTTTGTAAGGTGTCAGTTGTCTTCAGTGATATAAATAGCTGTACTGTGCATGTTCAGTGATACAAACTGCTGTGGTTAATTGCTCTCCCATGTCAATTGCAGCTAGAATTTTCCATAAACATCCTTGTGAAGCTCCTCAGGAAATGGAAGTTATGGCACTACCTGGTGGAGTTCAAGGAAATTCCTTGGTTAAGAAAGTTTCTATTTGATGTTTGCTTCTTCCTTCACAGGAACTAAATTTCTACTCACTGCCACATAGTTGATTCAGTCAAGTTTTACCATCAGTTCCAATGATTGAGAAAACCTAATTCATACTCTTGGATAGAGACTGTACATCTACTGTCTCTGTAGGACCTAATACGGTATTTAACAAAGTCTTCAGGTTGTCAGCATTCATTCTCAAAGTAGACACTGATGGTAAGGGGAAGGGAACTATACTTTAAAAGATCAGTTTTAGTGGGGCACTATGGCTTTGAATAACATCCCAGGCTTTGGAATAAGGTGTCTCTTATTGCAAGAAACTTAGAAGAAACTATCCCCCTCACTGGAGTACCTTCCCACAATGGTTGGCGATAAATGTGGAGTGGTAATTGTCTTGACTGGTAAGGAAATAGAAAGCTAAACTTTAGAGTGTGGGATCTTTTTCTTTCACTCCAGGCTCATGAGACCTCAGCCTGGTTACTACTGGAGACTGCCAGCAAAATTCTAACTTCAGTCTTGTCTCCTTGAGAACTTGTTGCTGCAAAGCTATTGTTTGGGTACCATATGTCCTCACTCTATCTCTTCCAGTTTCTCTTGAAATTACCATCTCTGAGACAGTGCTGAGCAGCTAGTGATTGGTCACTATAACATCTTGGACTAAATCATCATGAAGGAGTGGAAGTTGCTGTTGCTTCCTAGGGCAAATCTGTGCTTAGAGCTGGTGGAGAGTACTGCCACATGAGTTCAGCTGGAGCCTCCCTCTAGTTGGGAAGCTCAGAAAATACTTCAGCTAAATGGTGTCAACTAGGAGAATTTTTTGCTTAACTATGCTGTAAGCCCTGCTGAAAATACTGAATTTTCTTTAGGACTGGGAAAGGGGAAGGGTGTTGATTAATGCACAAAGCGTTTGTTGTATACAGCTACCCAGGTTTGCCAGTGTTTCTGCCCCTTCATCTTAGGCTGTTTGCTCCTGTTTGCTTCTAGAACATTCTGGAGCTGACCCTCTATGATAAGGATGTCCTTGTCAGTGATGAGCTCACCTCTATTGTCTTCGACGTGGGGGGCATGGGGCTGGGCCAGCCCCTGCTACGCACCTTCAGGCTGAACTCTGAGGTGAGCTGGCAGGGCTGCAGCTCATCTGCACACATCTGGCAGTGCCTGCTGCTTGGTTTGTCTGTGTGGGAGTATCCAGAAGGGAAAGATGAATCAATTGGTGCTAACATCACTTAGGGTTTTACTGTCAACTGAGATGCTTCTGACTTCTCTAGTAACTCTGTGTGTTTTCCACATTTGTGTGTGGGATGCTCCAATTAAACAAAATTTGGGATTACTGCTGTCTTTCAGGAATATTAAAGCATCTTTAAGTGGAATTAGTTTTTCATGAGACTTAAAGGAACATAAACTGGTTTTAAAATGAAAGGCATTTGCAGTCAGTAATCATTGTGGGGACTGTCTTATGTAGTTTGGCATCATCAGTTTGCAATAAACAAGTTTATTGCTGCGAAGGTTACCTCTATATCTATTAAGTCAAAAGCTTAAGAGAAGCTTATTTTCTCTGGACTATGTTCAGTACATTTAACCTCTGCTTCATGTGGATGATATTGGTGATCAGCTGCTCTCAAGCCCTGTTCACCTGTTTATGGATTTACAAAACAACCTGTTTTATGTGGGTAAAAGCCACATCACCAGACTGATCTATTTTGTAATGCCACAAACACATTGTACAGTAGGTCTGGATTAAAGGTGAGCTAATGATGTGTTTTCTTGAGGAATTGGGCTTCAGTACTGTTGTTGTGGTCAGAAGCAGACTAACTGGTGTGCAGTTCACAGGGAGGTATTGGGCAGTGCCACAGGCACTCCAAATCATTTATGGTCATGGAAAAGAGGCTTAGTAATTCCATTGTGCCCACTAGCTCTAGCCATTTGCTGAATGCTTAAGTCATCTTGATCTGTAGTTAAAGAGACTGGAAATTTCAACTTCGGCAAATAAAGTTGCCCAAACGAGCTTCTGCTTTGTTATTTTAAAAGTTGTGTTAGGTCTGGTATCAAATATTTACTGTGTGCTAGGGGAGGAGAAAAGACTTTGGCTGGAACAAAGTCTGTAGAGGACAAAGACAGCAAGGAGCTAAGAGTGCTGGATGCTGAAAAAGAACTGGGAAGAAGCCCAAAGCCTCATGTAGAAGCTGTTTGCAGAGGTTCTTGAGCCAGAGGAGGTTTTTTCCTCTCATTAGCAGAGTAATGGATCTGAGAGACAACTCTCACTTCTCTGCGCTTGTGTCTTCAAATATAGATGTGTCTGGTCATACAGGTCATGTCCAGGATAAGAGGAATATTGAAAGGCTAAAGGCTACATTTAACCATTTCAAAGTTTAACTGGAGCTTTTATAAAAGGAACAAACACAGTTATTTTAACCGGCAGTTAGGAGGAGGAGAAAAGCTTAATCTCTTGGGAAGATGTCTCTTAATTGTATATTCGGGATCAAGAGTTGCCAATATCCAATTTTTATTTTCAAAGGCTAATGAAGAGCTGGATGTAGAGTTTTTCTTGGAGAAATGGTGAGTCTTACCTGAAGAGTTGAGTGAATTTGTGCTCTGCAGGTATGATGTCAGTTGCTTTTTCTGTTCGGGGGTTGTCTTGCTCATAAAAGGATAATAATATTTCTCTGTGGTGATTGGCTTGATTCACTAACAACTGACCAAAATTATCCTTAATACTCTAGTCACCAAAATTTTTGGGGTACCAAAAATAAATAAAATTTTGCTAGACTTCATGGGAAATAAGTGAACACTTTATGGATTAGTTATTTAGGAGTGAAAAATTTTCAGTTAACCTTGCAAAATACGTAAGTGTATACTTTATCTGATAGTCTAAGTTCACCTTTTCTCTAGGTTATCAACTGAGATGGGGAGATCTTACAGCACATGTTTATATTTGTAGACAAATTTTTTTCTTCAATTTTAATAAGCCCCCTTTATTTTGTGAAGGGAAATACACTTGGTGTTCTCCTGGATCTCCCACACTGAGGACCTTTTCACCCCACTGCTTATTCAGCCAGTTTGTAAAGTAGGATGAAGCAAAATTAAAACCAGTCATCACTAAACCCCTTGCTTTCACAGCTCAGATGCCCCTACAGAAGTGTTGACCAATGGAGTCCTTGTGGTGAGTACATGGAAGCCAGAATCATGTGTGTTGTGATTTACTCCTGATGGTAAGTTTTTAGTAGAAAGAGGGGAAGGATTGTTGCGTATTACAGTCCTACTTCCAAATAGCTCCTAATCTCTCCAAGATCTGCCTCTCTTTTTCAATTAGTTGATTTAAAAATCTTCCTCAATTTTTAAACTTGATGCTAACTTACAGAAAGCTGCAGTTTTTTTATTTTGGGGTTTTTGGTTGGTTGGTTGGTTTTTTTCCTTCTAAGGTTGCCATAAAAATTGTAAAAAATCTCTTTAGGAGGCAAGTGAGTCCTGAAGATTGTACTGTGTTTTCTAGACTTGATGCTGTCCAGGAAGAGTTTCTCTTCCTGTTTTAACACATATTATTTCTAAGCTTTTATCAATGCCATTATTAAGTAGGGGGAATCACTCCTTGTTCTTTTGCGTTAAACAATCTAAGAAAGTCAGTGTGTTATACATTAAAAATAAGTGTTACTGGCTCTTTTCTCCCGTGAAAGAAAAGGGACTGGAGTCATGTTTCTTTGTACAGAGATAAGGGTAATGGTTGAAATGTAGAGTTTTAACTTTTTCTCCCCTGAAAAATAGGTGGCATTTAACATCACAGTTCTGAAAACTGTTTCGTAGGAAGAGTTCCAAATTTCCAAATTTCCCTTAGCAAGTCAGTCTTAATTCAAGCAGTGGACTAGTTTCTTATCTTTTAGGGCAATTGGGTCAAAATCAATCTCTCATCTGCTGTCTTAAAGAGAAAGCTGATGGCTGAATGGTGTGAGAGACTAAATTTCGTGAGGACATAGACAAACTGGGACAGATGTTTATGAAGTGCTTGCTTGGCCCATAACAGGTTCTGAATAGGTACTTACACATACTTTTAAAAAGGGCAAAAACCCAGAAAAACCCCAGGTGTTGATAACTTGTTACTGTGAAGTACTAGTTGTAAAAAACCCGAGTTCCTGGATTAGAAAGGGTGATTTTTATTTTGAAACAAGAACTTATTTTCTTGTCCTACTGAAACAAAACTTGGTCTTTATTTGAAATAACAAAACATTGCCTGTTTTTTTTTTTTTTCTTTTAGAGTTTGCAACTGTAAACCTACAACTAATATAGTAGGTGAATTGAACTTAAACTAATAAATGAACTAAAAATTTTATGACCAGAGTTGGTTTCTTTTTTTCACAGGTTCATCCTTGCTTGTGTCTGCAAGGCACTGTCAACAAAGAGGAAAGTACAAAAGAGAAACAGCAAGGTAGGGCTGCCTGAAGAGTTTAAGACTACTCTTCAATATATTTGTTCCTTGAGAGAGAGGGAAGACTTGATTCTCTGTCTATACAGTGCATTTTAATTTACTGACTACAAAATTGACTTTTAAAGTAAATTTTGTTTTTATTTTCAAATAATCAATAATACTGGGTATTTTCTACTGGGTATCACACAGTATAATTTTTGCTTGTGTTTTCATGGTCTCAGCTACACTTAATAAGTACTTGATTTTCAACAAATGGCCCCTGTGGTCTAAACTTCTTTTTCTAATGCACAGGATGCTGTGAGGTCAAGGTGTCTGTCCCAGGGGCATATCAAAAGCAGTTGTCTATTCCTTGGACACCAGGCAGTGAGAAGGATTATGGAACCTCGTTTGTCTTTCATGTGGGTAAAGAAGTATGTCCAGAACTGCAAGTGGAGTTGGAGCAAACCATATCTGTCCTACAGGTAAGCATCCGTGCTGATTCCACAAAGCTTACAGAGAGAGAAGTTTTTCTCTATTGTTTTTTACACACTACCATATTTTTTTTGGTATTCTAAAGACAGACTGTGCATTCTATCTTTGGCATTGTGTAAGAAGGTGAAATTATCTCAAGAGGATATGCTCTCTGAAGATTTAACATCTGTTCAAACTCAGGGATTAAGAAAATATTACTCTGCACATGCTTGCTACATGTAGACATCTTTAGTTTCACCTCTTAAGATACTCTGTATGAACTCTTTTCTATTAGAAACTTGGAGATCAGTTGCCACTTGCAGAGGTTTATTTAGCTTTGTGTTTTACTTTGCAGTTTCTCCAGGTACCCTAGTAGTGACTGAATATTCATTTTCCAAAAATGAGAGGAAGGAAACTCTTTATTCTGTGATGTTTTTTATCCCAACAAGCAGTTGGGTAGCATGATTGCAAATGGTGATCTTGACTACTATAGAGGCAGCTGTGGAGAAGAAGATATAAAAGGATATGGAAGAACAGCTTTGCCAGGGAGTTCCTTAGGCAGCAGACATGAGCTGAAGAGAGAGACCTGGGCTTGAGTGGTCAAAAACTCGGAGCCAGGCAAGCAAAAATGCTGTAGAGGTTAACCGTGGAGATTGCCCCAGGTGGTAAACCTCAGCCAAACAACTCTGGTAGCTAGCAGAGCGTACTCCTTCAGCAAGTGGCATGGACCACAAAATTCTTCAGTCTGACCTTTTATCAGATATAGAAAAGTGCCAGGAACATTGCAGTGTTGCTTGCCCTGTACCTGAATGCATGTTATTTGCCCCTGGTAGGAGGAGGACAGTGAGCTTAGAGGGACATTGGACTCAGAACAGCAGTTACTGGTCAGAAGACATATGTGAAGTCTGTGTGTAGTTCCTGGTCTGACTTCAGCTCTTGGTGTGAGAAGGGTGACAGCCTGTTTTTTTCTCTGAGGTGCAGCCCCCACCCCTGAGGGCTGAGCCCTGTGGTTGGTGTGTGGGCTGCAGCCCACCTGGAGGCTCTGTAGGCTTGTGTGACCCTCTGATACGAGGGTCTTTTAACATTACATCCAGGAATCTGCACACAGCTCTGTGTTAAGAGATCTTGTCATTTGCTACATGGCAGAAAACTTAAATATTTGCTGGCAAGCTTTAATTTGCTCTGCTTTTTGAGGTTTTTGAATTATATACTGCTACATGTCCCTAAGGTGATTATCTTACTTATTGTTTTGGAGAATTTTTTTATGTATGTCTAGTGCTGCTGCCTTTTTTGGTATCTTTCCCAAATCTTGCTTGGAAGATGGAATGCAAGTTTGTGAGTTTTCTGACACATGCCAGAACACAGTTATTTGAGGGGAAAATTTTGTACTTGAAGATTTTATAATTGTGGCAGACAGGTGTATTAAAAAAATCCCAATAATAACAAACAAAATCTGCCCCTAAAATTAACCAAACAACAACAAAAAAGAAACTATTTGAGAGAAAGAAATACCCCTGCAAAGACCTGTCAAGCAGGTACCAGTATGCCCTCAAAAAGCCTTGGACTTCTGGTAAATATTTAGCTATTGTGATATTAAGAATTGTTTGCTGTTGCAACGTATGAAGGTCATATATTTTTAAAACTTTCTAATGTGAATCTCAAATAAGATATTTTTTTTTTATTAGGATGGTGTGAACCCTGATATTGAAAAGCATACTACAGTTCTGGGACTGGGGACTGTACCAATTAATTCCCTTCCTATTGGAGAAAAAGTTGATAGAATCGTTTCTTTGGGAGAGGTAATGTCAATATTTTGCCCTTGCTTTAATGTGCATGAGATAACCTTTTCCTCCATTGCCTCTAGGTATTTGGAAAGTTAGGCAACATGATTCTCAGGAGTGCTGTTTTCTTGGATGTCTAGAATGAAGTAATGAGATTACTCAATGCAATTCTTCCAAATATGTTTTCATGGTTGGGTCTTGCAAAATAAATTATGAAGGAAGGAAAAAAAATTTTCTGAAGTAAAATCTTTTCAGGGTGTGAAAGAAAAATATCAGAGATGGAAAAAGCAAGACACTAGTAGGAGAAATAATTTCTTTCACACTGCCCTCTTGAGTACGTTTTTGCTTTGTGCAGAGACTGATAAAAGTGTCTGAAATAGGTGCAGGGAAAGGTGTTCCAGAGGTGTTTTGTTGGTCAGGAGCTGTTCTGGATAGTAAATGGTGACTCTGTAGATGTCATAACTTTTACTTTGTAGTTCCACTTGCATAATTGCTATTGATTTCATGATGTATTCTGTCTTCGCAGGGAAAAAGTTTGGATATGAGTTTGAAAGCTGAAGAGAGGTGAGTGGGAACCCCAGAGTCCTTTGAAAATCAGCAAAGGCCTTTATTCTCTGTTCACTCCATTGACTTCTTGGGATAAAGAAAAATAATTTGATTTTTTAAATACAATTTTATGAAGGCTGTGACTCTTCACTTCACAGATATTTTCTATTGGATGGACTGGTGTTAATCGTGCTGACATCTCTACAAATTTTGTGTTCCTATTACTTAAATGTAAAATAGCTGTTGTTAAATATTAAGTAGTTTTGTCAGACACTGGCACTTCCCAGAATATGTGCTGTGATGTACTGAGAGATAGGAAAGGACATCTTTGTGTGTGAAGAGCTTGAACTATAAAATGGATGAAGGGTCCAAGAAAGGAGTAAAAAGGAAAAAGAGCAACAGAAAAGAAAGAAGCTGGCCTGAAAGTTGGTTGGGGTCATTTGGTATCTAGTCATCAACTGCAAATCCTGCTCCTCTTGTACAAATTCATAACAAGTTAATTGTATTCAGTTTCTTCCTTCTGCCTCTTGGGTTCAGAATCTTCTGTTTTAAAATCCCTGTTCCCCTCATTTCATGTTCATACAGTGATGTCAGTTGCTCCTTACACAATCTTCTTCACCTTCTAAGAATCTTTTCTTCCTTTGTGAAATTCCTGAAGCTTAATCTGAGTACTGTTTGTCAGAAGCTTCAAATTTAAACATTAAAGGAGAAATGCAACATGGAGAATTCAGTTTTTAATTCCAAAAGGTGTTTTACAAAATAGCTGGTGTATACCCTAAAATTTTACCCGTTCCTGTTCAGATCTGCGCCTAGATTGTGTGTTCCCAGAAATTGCTTTTCCATACTGATTACAAATCCCCCAAAATTTTGAGGTTTTTTTGCTTAACTTCTATTTCAGCACTTGGGATCTTGATATACGTCTGGGTTTCGATCTCTGTAAAGAGGAGAAAGAATTTTTGGACAAAAGGAAGAAAGTAGTTTCTGAGGCACTAAGGAAGATTCTTTGCTTAAAGGAATCCCCTCCAAAAGATGAGGTATTGAGCACAGTCCTGTGGTGAGATTGGTAAAATCCTTTAGGATTGGTTGATAATTTCAGAATATATGTACTTTACTGGAACTCTTATATCCTGAGCTTTGGGCTTGGAATTGTGATGGGAAATTTTGTTTCAGAATGTTTAAAATCAAACTTGCACCGCAGGAATAGATTCTTAGTTGCTTATTTGAGGAAACTTATATCTACATATCCTGATACCTTGTTCAGTGGTATTTAGCTGCTGTTACAAGAATAATTGCCTCTTATGTGTGTATTAGTATGCATAACCATTTCAGTAAGTGACTGTCCCTGAGATGACCATGCTATGCTTTACAGCATGCATTATATTTCAGTTGCAAAATAGAGAAGTTCAGCTTGAAATCAAACTCAAAATTACTAGTAATGTAGCTAGAAATAGAAGTTTGTATCTCTGTTTTTTTTTTTTTCAAATGAGACTGAAATGGGATTAATTCTGTAATTTATTGGCAGTCAGAAGCCTGTGTTTGTGACTCCTGAGTTTGCTGTCTGCAGGTTCCTGTTGTGGCAGTACTGGGCTCTGGAGGTGGGATGAGAGCACTGACATCATTCTATGGCAGCCTTGCTGGGCTGCAGCAGCTGGGCCTTCTGGATGCTACAGTATACGTCTGTGGGATTTCTGGCTCTACTTGGTAAGCTACATGCAGTTTGGATTCAGAAACTAAGAGGTTAAATGGTAGTGTTGATGCAGAATAAGGCCAAAATTACATTTGTGCCATCTGTAGGCAGCCAGCAAATCAAGTATTTTACCAGTTTTCACCTGTGAGTTCTGTTGGGGATCCTGAAGCGTCTAAGAGGTCCAGTATCATATCATACAGCTACTAGCTAAAATTATGAATCTGCTACTTGTGCAAGTCTGACTGTTGAATATTAGAATGTATTACACAAATAAAACTGCCTTATAGTACCTCAGAGCACTGACTTAAAAACCTTCCTCATTCCCCTACTCTTGCCAAGAAGATAACTGAGGTGGTGCAAGTCACTGGAAACATTTCCATGCAGGCCACTGTGTCATCACCTTCCAAAATGGCATAGAGGCTGAAGAGAGGCATAGCACTGTCTTCCCCTTTCGTGGTCTGGAACAATGTGCTGAAATATTAGACATGTCTAGAATGTCTCAGTTGCTCAGTTCTTGGAGTTTGTGATGAAGTCATTGCTTGTTTTTGTGGAACAAAACTCCTTTCATAGAGGAGTTGTGCAACCTGACAGCGTAATCCTTTGTTCCAGGCTTTGTGTGTTAAATTAACTCCTCTGTACCTTGTTCTCCTGCCCCTTTTGATTCAGACACACTTCCAAACAAGTGCGGTCATCTCTTTCCAGGGATAGTCAATGATCCAAACTAGCTTCTCCTTTAATCAGACCTGTCTTCTTGTGAAGGCCATGGCCTCTATTGCTGCACGCTGCACCCTTGTCATCAGCCAGCATGTCACGGCTGTTTTGTTTGGGAGTTAACATATGTTCATGAACTGGTTCACGGTGCTGGCACAGGATGCTTGGAGCATCTTTGGAAGGCAGGTTAGCAATCAGGATGATGTCCTGTAAGTGTCAGGGTTTTCAGCACAATTTAGAGTTCAGAGATACTTTATTTATGGATTCTTCACTCTACTTTTGGCTAGACTTCCCAAGTGCTGCAGCACTAATTATAACTAGCTAAAATTATTGTTTACATGAGGGTCTTTATTACTGATGACAATAACAGAGGCATTTTCAGGTGTTTATCAACACTCTATCAAGACCCTGACTGGTCACAGAAAGACCTTCAAGATGCAATCAGAAGAGCTCAGAGTACTGTGTCCAGCAGCAAAGCAGGGGCATTTTCCCCAGAACGACTGAAATACTATTTCCAGGAGCTTAATGCCATGGAGATCACTGGACGGAACGTCTCCTTTACAGATTTGTGGGGCCTTATTGTGGAATATTTCCTGCAACAGAAGGTAAAAGAATTCATGTTTGGATGTGTACTGCTGTTTGTCTTTCAAATGGGAACTCTACGGAGCCATGTATTTAGAGTCAAGAAACCAAATACTCTCCACCTTTGTAGAGGTGGTGCTGTGGAATAAACACAGTATCTCCTTTAGTAAAGAATTTTTAATTCATATAGATCAGTGTTTCAGGAAAATGCAGTGCTTATTTGGAATGACTATTATTAAAAGAATAGCTTTTGTACTGGGCAGGTTTAGCCTGACAGAATGATGTTGGTTTTGCAGAATGGAGTTACTGTGCCATATTTTTTTATGTAATTGAGATGGAAAATCAGAGAGATGGCTAGTTTATTAATAACATTAGACATTGTAAATATACAGCTGCAGAAATATCTTGGACTAATCTAACCATATACTTGGACAATAGAGATGAAGAGGGACTTGGAATTAGTAGTGTTGTTAATCAGAAATGCTAAGCAACAGCTACCAGTTATCAAACTATGGGTACAGTATATACCTGTCTTAAGTGAGCTCCTCCTTTCTTGCTTGTGACCAGGAAGATCCATCAAAGCTGTCTGATCAGCAGGAAGCAGTGAAATGGGGCCAGAACCCTTATCCTATCTATGCAGCTGTCAATGTGAGACCCAATATGAGCAGTGGTGACTTTGCAGGTATGAATGTGGAAGTTTATTTTTGTTTGCTGAAGTCCATAAATTTATTTCATCTATCCGGTTGCTTGGGTAGTGAATAGCTAATAACAGGAAATATGGCTCAAGCAGCAGTTGGTAGTGCAAGAGGCAGTAGGAAACTGATTGACAAAATATTATCATCCTGATAGCAAATGCCTTCATCATGGCTAAAATGGTGAAATGAGATTCAGAACTGTTGACCACTCCACATATTTTGCTAGAAACTGCCTGAAATTTTCAGGATCTGAGAAGATTTCTGTAATACATGTGTCTCTGTCTGAATCAAAGAATTATGATTCCTTGGTGATAAGGAAACCACTTTCTTCTATAGTCTCAGATAAAAAAAAATCTATGTAGGATTCATGTAGAATGATGGTTTGGCCACCTTATAATATGCATCATCAGAATTGTATGTTTTAGTGACCTGAGTTCTTATAGTAAAAATATGAAGATCAGTCCTTCATTGAAACTTTAAATATGATGCAACAAGTGGGGATAGATGAGTGAGAGAAGAACACAAATGCTTGTGTCCATCTGTGTACCGTTAGGGGACTTGTTTGTTTTATTCTGGAGGAGTGTGTGTGTATGGCAGTGAATTCAATTTGATCCAACCTGCCAGAGTTCAAGAAGCATTTGGATAGATCTTGCAGATGCATGCTGTGTTTTGTTGGGTTGATCTGTGCAGGCCCTGGAGCTGGACTGGATGACCCTTCTTGACCCTTTCAGTTCTTTGTGGAAATATTTCAAGCGTGAGGGGGCACTTTGATAAGCAGACAATAAAGTCTGATGCAGTGGGTCAGTCGAGTTTTCAAGCCAGTAGTGTAGTAGTTTCTGGGAGATGGTTGGTAGTGCAAAAAAAAGCTGAGAAAAATAATGTAGCTTCCATCTTGGATGGAAAAAGGAGCCATCAAAATGGTTTAAAGTCAAAGTAAAGTAGGCAGGTTATTTCCATAGTAACGAAGTCAAGATGGAGTGAAAGCCTTCACAAGAGTTTTTGTTAATCATATGTACATAGAAACTAGAGAAGAAGGGCAGAGAAATCCATAGTGATTGTGAAAAGTGTGGGGAGAGTCCCTTCTGTCTCCCCTGCGTGAACAGATATAAATGTTTTCACTCATGTTTACTCTGAGATGAGTAAATATCCTGTTGGCTTGCTCTTAGAATGGTGTGAGTTCACTCCCTATGAAGTTGGATTTCGCAAATATGGAGCTTTTGTTCGAACAGAGAATTTTGACAGTGAGTTCTTCATGGGACGGCTTGTCCAGAAACATCCAGAGCCCAGGATTTGTTTTCTACAAGGTATGGTCTTAGGAAAATTACTAAATTATCACATAAGAAGATGGAAAGGAACTTTGCTGCTTTGGGGACTTAGGAACTCCTGTCCATGTCTTTTTTCCCTTCCAGAAGAACTTGAAGAAGTGAAATGTGTCCAGTGTTTCTCCAGGGCTTTAGGTTTATAGTTGGATCATATTGTTACAGTCTGATGTCCTGAGTCTGCAAGATGACTCTGTTATATAGCTGCCTGTCAAAAATGTCTACTGTCAGTCTCTTCTCTTATTTTCTTTTCCATGCTTTTCTCCTGGAAAATTTTCTGCATTATATTGTAACATCATGATTTGTCACATGATCAACACCAAGGTTTTAACTCAAACTGTCAATATAGTAGGGATCAAGATACAGCCCCCTCCCATGAAAAATGTCAGGTGAATTATAGGCCTTTTGGTTACACTGAAAAACCTTGTGAGTGTTAAATTCTTCCACATTTCTTCTGCAGGAATGTGGGGCAGTGCCTTTGCTGCGAGCTTGGATGATATCTGCCTGAAAGTGGTTGGTATAGGACTGAGCTTTCTAGATTCTTTCAAAGATGTTATCACAGTTGTAGGTAAGAACATACATAAAAATAATTGGATTATTCAAAAGATTGCTGACTTTGTAGTGATCACAAATAATGCAATGCAATAATGTGCTGTTTGTAGTTTTCAAGATTAGCACAAAGGGTGATTTGGACAGATATCTTTTATTGTGTATTATTCTCAGTGATCACTCTTATAGTGAAGAGAGAAATTCTTTCTTTAGAACACTTCATCTTGTTTAAAAAAGAATTTGTATCTGAATTCAACTACAAATTTGGGCTAGTTCTGGGAGCTGTCTTAAATACATATTAAAGTGTAGGCATTTTAATCCTGAGAAGAGGAAGAATAGAAGCTGGATTGCTAAACAGGATATGGAAAAAGAGGCTTTCAGTGTCCCCCATGGTCTGCTTTTTTGTAATATTGGATAAACTGGTTGTATGCTTATCCATTGTTCTCCATTTGTTCATTACAGTGAAAAGAAAGTGTTTTAGAGGCTGGGACTTGTTCATGTGCATAGTTATGACCCTATAGTAACTAGTGGAAGAAGAGATTTTTTTTTTTTTTTAATTTATTTTGCCTTTCCAGCCCTGACTCCCCCAGTACACCCCACCCTTTTTGTTTATGTAGTTATAAATGCTACTGTGTGTGGTTGACTGATGTCTTATGTGACAGAAGTGGTTGTCACTTAGTAACAAGGGTTTCTTTGTGTGGGTTTGAAATTAATATGGGCAATGTTTTATGAATAATACTTTTCCCATTAAACAGGGCTAGTAAATCACCCAGATATGGAGTACACATCTCATTTGCACTTCATGACAATATCCTTACTAGAGAACAAATTTAGCCTTAAGACAGCTGATTAAATATTGTAGGAAAAGATCTGGTTGAATTGTTGGAGCTGGCGTGTTGTGTATGTTCTGCATCCTTCTGTGAATTCTGCAGATGACTGCCGGAGATTCCATTTCCGAGACCCAGCGCGACTGAAGACTCGCTTGGTTATACCTGGGGGCCCCTTGCTACAAATTTTTCAGGATTTCTTCAAGTCCCGGGTCACATGTGGCGAAACTTTCAACTTCATGAAGGGATTGTATCTTTATAAGGATTATGTTAACATCAAGAAATTTGTGACTTGGAGAGGTAAATGAGTTTTTGTGTATCTATCACAAAATATTAACCACTGTACAATACCCTAATGTCAGGGAACATAAGTCAGCTTGACTTTGTTCTGCAAAGCCAGGGAATATATCCCTTCTTACACAATAGCAAAAGTTTTGATCCACTGTATTTGTTCCGTCATATAAGACAAGCTTATCACCAGACTTTATAGGTCTGTCTCAGTTGAAGGTGCATATTTTCTTCTTATAACACTAATATGAACTTTGTTTATTTCTTCTGCCAGGATGTGTAACGAATCAGTACAGTTATTGTGTTACTTGGAGTGTCTTACAGGTACTCACCTGGATGCATTTCCCAACCAGCTGACTCCCATGGAAGAGAGTTTGTATTTAGTGGATGGTGGCTTTTCCATCAACTCTCCCTTTCCTTTGGTACTTCAGCCAGAGAGGGATGTGGATGTTATCTTGTCATTCAATTTTTCCTGGGAAGCTCCATTTGAGGTGAGATGTAGCTGAGCATTATTGCATGAATGTAAAAGCACAGACTCATACTCAGTGGCAGCAGATTGGTTGAAGCTGAATACAAACACTGATGGTCAAATTAATGAAAATAAATCCTTATGTCTTTCATGGAATCACAAAATGGTTTGTGTTGGAAGAGACATTAAAGATCATGTAATTTCAACCCTCCTGCCATGAGCAGGGACACCTTCCACTAGACCAGTTTGCTTAAAGCCCTATCCACCCTGGCCTTGAGCACTTCCAGGGATGGGGAGCCCACAACTTCTCCTGGCAACCTGTACCAGTGTCTCACCACCTTCACAATGAAGAATTTCTTCCTAATATATAATCTAAACCTACCCTCTTTCATCTTATGGCCATATCCCCCTTGTCCTATCACTCCATGCCCTTGTGAAAAGTTGCTTTCTAGCTCCTGTAAGCCTCCTCTAGCACTGGAAGGCATTGTAAGGTCTCCCCAGTGCCTTCTGTTCTCCAGGCTGAACAGCCCCACCTCTTTCACCTGTCTTCCTATGAAAAGACATTTCAAATGTTATTTTGCTGTGCTTTTTTCTGTGAAGGTCATGAGAAAATAGAAAGCTGAGAACTGTAAGAAGATTAAAAAATTTTCAGAAGCCTAAACAGATTAAGTAAAACGAGATAATTTGTTTGGCCCATAAGATCATTGCTATTTAGATACGGGCTTCTAAAGAAAGACTGTCTATTGGTGATTTTCTTCATGCAAACAAGTTATTTTCTCTGCATACAAATGTTCATTATTAAATACAGAAAAGTCAAGGTGAATAGATTTAGAGTAGGAAAGCGTAAAAAAATTCAGCTGCAATCTGTTGATATTTGTTGTGGTTCTGGTCTTCATTCTTGTATATTACCAGCTGGAGAAATTGTTTCTCCTGATTTGAAGCTGTGTTTGTCACTTCTTTTCATTTTTTTTAAATGAAAGCCTCTTTCCCTTTGAAGATTGTAGTTTGATGATCTTAGAAGTGTTCCTGGTATTCTGTTGCAATTATCTTTTTTTCTCTCTCTTATACCAGGTTTTAGAGCTGACTCAGAAATACTGTGAGGAGCGGGAAATTCCTTTTCCAAAAATCAAATTTAGTGAGGAAGATGAAAAGAACCCAAAAGAGTGTTACATGTTTGTGGATGATAATAATCCAAAGGCTCCAATTGTACTCCATTTCCCACTGGTGAATGACACCTTCCAGAAATACAAAGCTCCAGGTATGCAAGCTGCATCTCAAAAGTACTCTTCTAACAATTCTTTGGGTATCCCGATGGGGAAAATTGAGTGAGGTTGATGTTCCTCTTTTCATTCTTCTTAATATTACTCTGTAATTGTTAAATTGTTTCTTACATTTAAGGCAGAATCAGTTCCCACTAGTTTTTTGAAGGGCAGGATGAGAGAAGAGGCCCCCTTCCCCCACAGAAGTGTTTGTAGCAAACTACTTTAATGTTCATCTTTTAAGACTGGCATTTAAATTTATGGGGCAAGGTACTCCTGGGGCCAGCTGAACTTGAAATCTGTCTTTCATTTTAGTGTAGAGCAGCACTTCAGGAAGAATTGGGCTTTATATTCCATACTTTGAGCATAATAATCAAAGATGAACATAACAATTTATCGTAATGAAAATGTATTTTAGTATTGTATTTTGGAGCCTAGTGGAATTAGAAAGGATAATGATACTTTGCCCCTTCAACTTCCAAATATTTTGGAAGGAGCTGATATCTTCTTTGGGGAAAAAGTTAAGTTTCAACAGAATTATCTCTGATATCCACCTAGCAGAATTCAGCTAAAATTATTCTACCACAGTGGAAGGATTTTTGTGATTTTATTTTTTTCTTTGTTGTTGCAGGAGTTGAACGTGAGTCAGAAGAAGAGAAATCCTTTGGTGACTTCATCATTGAGTCAAAAGATTCCCCTTACCGTACACTAAACTTCACTTTTGAGCCATATGATTTCAGCAGGTTAGTGGAAGTGAACTGCTACAATGTTCTGAACAACAAGGACACTCTCCTCAAAACCTTAAACTTTGCTCTGCAAAGGAGGAAGTTGAAGAAAGTCATCAATAAGTCAAATGCATGAGCAGTTTCCAACACTGAGGATACAGAGGGGCTGCAGTGCACAAAAGCCATGAGGTTCAAGACAGAACGCTGAAAGTGAATAGCTGGAAACTCTTCCTGGGGAGGGAGTGGTATACCTGAAACTGAAAAATCATTCCAGGTTATGTGCTCTGATGAAAACTCAAGGGATGTACAACATGGATGTTGCTTCCTCATGTGGGGAAGAGTGAAGAATTATCTAGCTCAATATCTCAAGTCCAAGTTGCTGATTCCAGATGATTTGGGAGGCTTATCCAAACCATTCAAGCATCTGGAGAATAATCTTCCAGACTCTGAGTGATGCACCCCTTTTTATTAAAGGTGTGTTGGTGCTTGAGGAATCAGATTCCATCTGTGCTTTTATCTCTTGCTTTTGGACCTTCCTTCATGAACTTTTACAGCTGATACAATCTTAAAAAGAACTCCATGGATAAAAACAACACACTGAGAGAGGAAATGTCTCCTTTTGCTTTCAATTTACTACTGGCTGATGCCCATGTACTTTCAAGACTGAACAGTCATTACCAGCTTCCCATTTTGCCATTCATAGTTTCAATTTCTTTCCTACCCTTCTCAAGGACTTTAATGGCTTTTAGTCTCTCAGAAATTCTGTACAGAGTATCTTATTTTGGTAGATAATTTTTTTCAAGGAAATAATTTTTTTTTTATATTTAACAATAAAAACACATTGTGGGATTTTGTTACTACTTCCTATAGTTTGTTCATCATGAGATGATGAAACTGTGATGAAAATGCCAGAAGTCTCAGCTTTCTCTTTCTGTGTAAGAGGAAGGAAGGCTCCTTTGAAGAGTTTGAATTAGATATTTTTTCCTTACACTTCAGTTTGTAATTCACTCAGACCTTTGTTGAAGGAAGTTTTGTGTCTGTGTATCTTGGAAATACGAATAGTCAAGGCAGGCACACCTTATGAATGTGAATTAATAAAATAATATCAGATGCTGCTGTGCTGTGGGGTGGGATTCACCTCACTCTGCATGAAGCCCAGAGAAGAGTACTGAATGATGCAGTTGGAAAATATGTAATGCAGAATACTGGCAAATGAGTACTGTTATTTCTGTGGCTTTTACCCTGAGCTCAGTGTATCTATTCTGTATTTAATATTGAGGACAGGAGGTTTGACTTAAGAAATTATGTAAGGGCTTATGGATGGGTATGATTCTTAAGACATTTCTCTTTTGATAAATACTAGTTTTGCTCTTCACAGTTTTTCTTAGAGATAACTTCTTAGAGATAACTTGGTTAATAGCTTGCAGGTGAGAATCAGGGAATCGAGCCAAGGAAAAAAACCTTTTATTTACTGTTTACTACAGACCACCTAATCGAGGGGAGGATGAGCAAGATAATACCAGTTACGTCCTAAAGAGTCCTTAAAAATTTGGAAAGCCTATTTCAGTTGAGAAATTGAAAGTGACCAAGTTTTCAAGGTCAAGAACCGTGGTTTTTGCTATCTTAGTATGAGTTTGAAGTTGTAATGGTGAATACAACGGACTCAAGCTGAAATCACGATCACCTTGCTTTAATTGTCCCTACAGCAGAATAATTTTAAAAAGAGGTTGTAAAAACTTCATGGTGTTAAGTTGGACTAAGAGAATTAACCAGGTACTTCAGCTTCTGATCTGATCAACTATGATGACCCTGGAAAAAGAGCACACTGCCTGCATCTGCAAGACCATCTACTCACATCGACAGGTATTACAGGTAATCTTCCTTTTGTGGGGTTGCTAGATTGCCACAGACAAGGATCACAATAATAGGGGTTTCTTTTCCTCTGCAGATGATGACCATGTTCTACATAGCTGGTGAGCTCTAGCTGAATCTTATTTTCAGCTAAGTGCTTAGCAACTAAGATTTTTTTAAGTTCACTTGTTGATGCTGTTATATAAGGAAACAATTGATTCTCATATTTTTAAAAGAAAATACTTTGGAAGAGTTTTATAGTAATTCCTGTTGTGGATTTTTGAATCCTCAAGTAGTGAAGGAACAGCATAAAATAGCTAATGGGATATCATACTCATTTAATAAGAAAATAGTGCCTTCCTAGGAAAATTTCTGCTTTTTTGGTCTGCTCTTGCAATGTCGAAGACAAACTGCTGTGTGGCAGCAGATCTGACAGCACTTCCAGTCATTCCCCTAACACAGGTCTTATTGTATCTGCAGTGATTCTAAGAGGAATGAAACTTAAAATGCAAGTGCCATAATGCCTGAAGGTAAAAGGTGTGCATCTTTGTTAGGTTGCTCAGGGCAGCAGCAGATGAACAGGAAATCCAGGGCAAAGGAGGCAGCAGAATCTTGTGATGGGGTAGCAGAGAGGGCAAACCATTGGTGGCTTGCAGCTGAGTGTGTTTAAGCCAGTTCTGTGGAGCAGAAGTCTTAGTAAAAGTCTCAGTGTTGTAGAAAAAGCACTGACTGGGAAAATGCAGGAGCACAGAACAAAAGGTTGTGGTGTTTTCTTAAGGGTGCTGTACCTTGGAATAGAATGGTTGAAGAAATTTTTCTATTTCTCCAATATCTCCAAATTTGTTCATAGCCAAGCAATGTTATGTTGAACTTTACTTTTTTATAGTTCAGTGCAAAATCTTTAGAGTCTGTCAACTCCAGTAGATGAAACATTAATCTAGAGCCACACCTAAAAATCTTAAACTGGGACAGAAGTATTGCTAACTCTGTTGCTTTTGATGTGACAAATAAAATTACACCAGGATAGAATTTTCATCACACATTTGTGTTCAGTTGCCAGTTGAGGCGCTTTAAACACCTTAAAACAAAGAAGATGATGACTGGATAGAACAAATCATTTATACAAAGGTATGCCAATGCTTTTAAGAAATGTTCTCTTGTTTCACACCTTCACATCAGGGCCCAACAACTGGTAGGAAGTGCTGACAGCTCCCTAGGCTCCATATGAACAATGGGAACATGTGTTGTTTTCTGCTTGGAAAAAAAAACTGCAGGAGCTGGAGTACAGTCTGTGCACTGACACACATATCTGGGGGCCTTTTCATACCTGTCACACTTTTCAAATCCTTTAAAGGGAGTAGTGCTCTCTTACATGACATGGCAGTGACTCTCCATCCATTCCTCGAGGCATCACCTGCTACATTTATAATCTTCAAATATCATAAGACCTTGAGCCACAGTAGAGTGCTTCATTTACCAGGCTTGCTGTAAAATGGTATTTGGTATGAACTTATTTCCTCCAAATGTGTCTGACAGAGGGAATTTTCAATTTTAGGGCAAAATACTTCAGAATTGGGGTTAGAAATAAGGGAGACATGGGAGCACATTCTGTTACAAGCAATAAGCTTTGTAAATGATTACCATTACTACATAAATAGATACATAATATAAAATATGTACATTTTAAACGTGAATTATTAATTATTTGTCATGTACCCCATCTTCTGTAGTTTTGTGGGTTGGTAATCATGCCTATGTTCTTGACTATTACCCTTTTTTATCCATGGTTGCCGTGAAGCTCAAGAGCGCATCCAGGTGGTGGATTTTTTTTGGCTGTGGTTGTTTTTTGTTTTCTGAACTGGTTATTGCATTGCTGACCATCACAGTTAGGTCAGCTAAGAGTTGTATAATGTCACACAAATCAGAACTTCTGTGGAGAATTCCACAGAGACTATGATTCATGCCTTATATGCTTTCAACTCAAGGGTGTTGATGTAAATATCAGGCTGAGTTTACCTTGGGGGTAAACACAAAGAGCTGTAAAGCTTGATTAGCTAGGTGTAGTAAAAAAAATAATGCTGCTTAGAAAATTATGGACAAAAATTCAAATTATTTTCTCTTAAAAAAAAAATCCCATAATATCATAAAGGTAATTTAATTTTACATGAGATCTTTAGCTGTAAGACAAATCATTACAAAACCCTAATGGAGGAAAAAATATCTTTATAAAGTCTAATTATGGTTACTCTCCCTGCCCAATTTAACCATCACAAGCATTTCCTTCTACTTTGTGACAAGTAGAAATTAAAGGTTTTGCAGTACTTCTGTGAAGTTAACCAGGCTCTGTACCATTGCAATACGTTCTTTTCCATCTCCACTGCTAAAGGCTCTTGTTGGAAAGCAGCTATACACCTCTAAATCTAAACTGTAGTGTAAGCACTGCACAAGTGCAGCAGTGTCTTGCTCTAGTCAGAATTAGAACACTCATTGTAGGCACATCAATGATTTAAATGTAGGGTGTGGGGATATTTTTCCTTCAGTGTTCCACCACAGTGCCAGCCACCAATGTGGTAGAGAAATGGAAGTTCCTTCCTGTTAAGATTATTTCCCAACTCACTTGTTTTTTATTGTTGTTGGTTTTTTTTTTTTTTGAGAGTGTGTTTGTGTTCTTTGTTTGGGTTTTGTTCTTGTTTTTGCTCTTTCATTTTTTTTTTCTGTGTATTTAGTGTTTCCTGTTAGAAAATTGTGGCAGTTGAAAAGCAGAGCTTCAACTGAGAAGTTTGACAGGGATCAGAGTAGATGGGATTGTATTTTTCAAGTGCTTTGTGAATGCTTTGCTTGCAGAAGTTAGCCCCTGTTTTGTAATGAGGAAAATGGCATCTGGACAGCTGCACTCATTAGTCCATTGTGAAACATGGCAAGTTTAAGCAAGTTTTATCTGCAAATTTCACCTTGGGCTTTACTGTGGAACCATTACTGGAATCTGCATAATTATGCATATGAGGTTTTAAAGATAATATAACACCAGAGGTTAATTTCTAATGTATCAGCAGTGTTAAAGCAATATGTCAGGAAGAAATAGGGTGAAAAAAAATCAGAAAGGCATGCATTCTGGTTGAACCAAAGCCATTCTATGGTTTTATGATACTTGGGGTTACATGTGGAGATCTCTGTACAGAGTACACACTGTGTACTCACAGTACAGTACACATCAGGAAATGGAAGTCACTCGTCACTCCGTTCAATTTGCAGCCATTTAGTTTTCTCTCTTTTTGCTATTTTCTCTCTAAGTCTCATTGGGGTGTTTATAATTTGGTCAGGCACTGAGGGCAAAACCCCCTACCTCTCTTAACTGTCAGAGAATCAGGTATTGGCTGCTAATTGAAATGTAACCTGTAATTTTTTTTCTCTTTTTTAAATTTTTAAAAAGTATGTATTTATTTATTTATTTATTTTTAAGGGCATCAAGATTTAGGAGATCTTATTCCCTAAGCACGTGTATCCTACTCTAATATTTTTTGATCCAAACAGAATTTGACTTCTTTATCAAAGAAATACCCTTAGTGGTCAGTAAAGACAAATAGCTGCATTGACAATTGAGGTTTGTATTAGAGCCCTTCTCACTGATAGTGACACAGATCCGAGGAGACCACCGGGGTCTTTGCACCATTCTGAAATATTGGTAAATCCACTGATTATCATTTTTTTTTCAGTCCAGTGAAATTGCTTCATTAATGATTTAAGTAATTCAGTCGGATCTCTGAGGACCATGGAAATCCTTGTTTGTGTGTGCTCCTTCTCTTCCTACAGTCAGCCTTCAGGGGGCAGTGGCACTCTGCCATGGGGATTTCTGCTCCTGAGTATCTGCTCCTGATCTTCACCCTCCACCCACCCCAGCCTGGAGATGCTGCTTAGTGTTTGGAGGTCTGACATGCCTGCTTGTCCAGAGCATCTGATCCAGATGCTCCTTCTCTGACAAACACAGTCTGTAGACTCCTTCAGTTCTGTAAACTTGAAGTATTTGGGGATCAAAGAGGTAGAAGTTTGCACCTCCCAAGAATTATTTAAGAGCAAAGTAAAACTAATGTGGTGTTACACTGTGATGTCATTAAGCAAACTCTGGTTGATGTGGGGCTGAAGTATTTCCTTTAGTAAATAAGCAAAATACAATCTGTAATTGGATGAACTCATTAGATTAATGCACCACTATAAATTACATGAAACAGGTAAAATATCATTATCTGTTGTGATCCCATAGGAATTTATGAATAAACACTTATTGTTTAGTGGAATTATTGGAAAAACTCTGGTATTTTGGAAATTCTCTTTTATTTTTGTAAGGTGGAATTGTAGAACTACTGAAGTTTATCTGAATATCTGAATTTTTTCTTAAAGTCACACTTTTGTAGCATCTATTCCACTGTGGTAGAATTTATTGGCCAAAGCCTCTTTTTTACTCTAAGGAGTTATTCTAGGGTGGGGTAAAGGGATGGTGATGTTCATGGCTCCCTGTATCTGGGGGGCTGAGGTCTCTCAATTTCCTTTCACAAAGAAGATCAGAGCAAACCAGACTTCTGAATGCTCTGCTAGTGAGTGTCTGCTCTCCTGGCTGGCAGCTGGACTTGCTCCCTGACCAAGTGATAACACCAGAAGACAACTCTGCCTTACTGATGCTGTATATTTCATCAACAACCACCACCCACAACTCCTGAAGGAGATAAGCATGAAAATCTTCTTGTTCTTTCGATGGCTCCTTGAGTACAGCTTGTAAGGTTATTGTTTTTAAATATCTTTCCATTTAGCATTCATTTTATAAAGCACTGCCTGTAACAGTCACAAGCAGAGGTGCTGTCAAGACTGACACCAGCTGTGCAACCACTTTGACATCTGAAAGTTTGCTAAGAGGAATGTTTCCTTCTCCCTTTTGTAGGAGCAGAGCACAGTTCTGAAGGTGTGGGCAGGAGGAGTGGTCCTTCTCACTGACAGCTGCTCTTTGTCTAAAGAAGTTAATATGATGCACTGCAAGGATTATTTTTATAAGCTACTTCTTACAAGTAAAGTACCCAGACTAACAAATCAGGTTCTCCAGGCTTTCTGTATGGCTTTTGAATGGCAGAAATACACCAATAACTGAAATCAAGACTGTAAAATGTGAATCTTCCTGAGTGAGGTATTTTCTTCATTCTGACCTAAAGCAGAAGGTCTAAATATCCCAAGTCCTAATTCCCTCTGCTCGAGACCACAACCAGCCATACTGAAGTTGAAGTATCAGGCCTACCTGAGTAGGACTATATGATTCAGTCTCGCTTGCAAGCTGTCTAAAGACCATGTAGAATCATAGAACAATTAAGGCTGGAAAAGGCCTTGAAGATCATGTAGTCCATGTCTTTAAGGGTCACGTCTACATGTTTTAAATACCTCCAGGGATGGTGACTCAACCACTTCCCTGGCAGCCTGTTCAGTGCTTGACAACCCTTTCAGTGAAAATTTGTCCTAATATCTAATCTAAACCTGCCCTGGAGCAACTTGAGACCATTTCCTCTTGTTCTGTTGTATGTTACGTGGGAGAAGAGTCCTACCTTGCTACAACCTCCTTGTTGTAGAGAGGCAGTTGTAGAGAGTGGTAAGGTCCCCCCTGAGCCTCTTCTTCTCCAGGCTAAGCAGCCCCTGCTCCCTCAGCTGCTCTTCTTATGACTTGTACTCCAGACCCTTCACTACCTCTGATGTCTTTCTCTGGACCTGCTCCAGAAGCCTTCTGTCCTTTTCATAGTGAGGAGCCCAAAACTCAAGGTTTGGCAGCGCCAGAATCAAGTACAAGGAGACAATCACTGCCCTGGTCCTGCTGGCCACACTGTTTCTGATACAAGCCAGGAAGCCTTTGGCCTTTTTTGGCCACCAGGGCACGCTGCCAATCATGCATATATGAGTCCACAGGCACAAGAGCTGCCTTCCTTTGCTGCACTGTGTACAAATGCTGTAAAACAAACAAACAAACAAAAAAAAAAGGGTGGAGGAATAATGCTTCTAACTGTAGGTAAATATCTGTCAGAGTGGTGTTGGATGGTAACCATAGTCTCTGGAGAGAGCTGGGCCCTTCTAAAGAGCAGTTCACCCCCTTGGATGCTACCAGAAAATCTTTTAGCCTGTTTCTTTTCATTAACTAGGGATGGTGACTCAGCTGCAATTAAAAACTCATACAATATACTTACCTCTATGCCTCTATGTTCCCATATCTTTGTAGGAAAAGCCCACAGCTGTAATTAAAAAAGAGTAGTAACAGTGAGTGTCACTAAAGAAAAAGCACTGAATGTGTCTTGAGATCTTTCCTTCTTTTGCTTTAGGAGCATGTTAAATTGCATTTCCTGGAGGTTGTTAACCCGTGCATGCAATCACATGCTTGGCTGGTGGTGTAGATCGAACTTTAGAGCTTTTACCCTGGTAAAGAGTTGATCTCTTCTGGTCTGAGCTGAAGATGAAAGTGTATTCTGGGTGTTGTGACTAGACATTCCTTCAGTGGTGATTGGGGTCACCTCAGTAGCATCGTTTGAGGGGAAGGTGCTCTTCAGTAATTAATTGCTTGGGAGTTGTATCCTGAGCAGTACAACAAAGCAGCTTGTTCCTTTGCTGTTGTCAATTGTGTCAACTGACCTCAGGTTGTGTTGATGTACTTACAGAATAACCTGAGAAAATTGATGCAATTGCTTTGTAAATAAGACCTAAATTTGCAATGTGGATGTGAATATTTTTATAGTCATACTGAATAATGTATTAGAACAAAAATTTAACAGGATATGTACAATTGTGCAACTGCTGTGCAGCAGACAATGTGAAGTCAAGCACTTTATTTGTTATTGCCTTGCAAGAAATATGTTTCCTGTGGAATTTTCTGTATTATCGAAGCAGGAAATATAGCTTAATGTCCCTGTTCTTCATTTTACCCAAATGCTTTATAAAGAAAAGTGTATGTAGATTTAATTTCTTAAGGATTTAATTTGCTGTCACTACTGATTTTGTCATAATCTAGATCAAAAAGGATTATTATTAAGTTTTGGGATGGCTTATTTGGGTCATGTAAATGAGGTCTGGTATCTAGAGATGGTGCCTAACAGCTTTGCTTTAGCAAGTTATGAAGAACAAAGCACAGGTATTTTTAGAAATGACATTTGACCCTGAGACTGCATTGGTGTATCAGAGCTCAGAGCAGGAGGTCTCTCTTTATCACAGCACCTTTCTCTCAGAAGCTACCAGTCTTAGGAGGCTCGTGAGCCAGACTCTGGAGGCTGTTTTCCTGTTTGTTTTATAATAGACACCAAACATTTCATGTCCTCTATCTGTAGAAGCCCTGTGAGAATTTGGAGGAGTGATTATCAGTCTCTATTTTCTGTGAGAGCAAGGTGATTCTGAGCCTGTGTCAGAGCTGGTCTGTGTTCTTGGTGGCAGATGGGCATCTCTGGCTCTTGCAGCTGCCTCTCAAGAGGCTGCAAAGTGTGTTGGTTCTGTGCTGGTTCTGCTGCAAGCTCTCTGCTCCTCTGCCACCCCAAGCAGCCTGCTGCAAGTTATGTGGCCCAGTCCCAGGGTTTGTGTGACTCCAGACCTCATATCAGCACAACCAGTAGTGCTGTGGGCTGCTGTTGCTGTGATGGTATTGGTGAAATGCCACCTTGTCTTCTGCCCTGTGGCTTCCTGACAGTGACTCACCTTCACTGTGGTTTGTGATGCAGAATGTCAAGTTATCAAGTAATTTACTATTATTGCTGGGCTATATCATCTGCTTTTGGGTGGGAGAGTTGTTTTGTTGGGCTTTTTTTCTTGTCATATGCAGAGTGGGCAGGGGCAGTGTAATGACATAGCAGCTTCAGCAGTTAATATTGCTTAATTTGATTTATGAAATCCACAAAAAGCCCAAATGTGGACATTCCGGAAAGGGTGCAAGTCAAATGGGGAGCATGGCATGTTATCTAAGTGGATGGCTAACTTCTGTCCCTCAAGAGCGAGGAGAATGCACTGTCATCAAACTGAGACACAAAAAAGGACTTCAGAGCCTAAGTAAATTATGGGATGGTTGTTGGGTTCAGCCTCTTGTAAGCCTGTAAGCTGAATCTCTTGTTTCAATTTAGAGCATTACTGCAAAAATGTTAGTATATAAACAAAGCTAAATAATTCTCTATTGTAATACCTGTTCCACTATAAAGCAAAACAACCCAACAAAAAACTTTAGGTGGGAAGTTTTTGGCTTAAGTGGCCTTTTTGCGTAAGTGGCAGTACAGTCTAAAGTAGGAACATTCATGCACTGATGCTTGAATCTATTGAAATGCAAGATGATGATGATGATTAGTATAAACTTTATCTAAGGTAGGTCTCATCTAAGGTAGCTCTTTATAGGACAGTTCAAGTACTCAAATACTTTTATTAGAAATGGTTGAAAAATCACATTTTTTCCCCCCAAGAAGTCCTGCTGGTTTTAAAGAGGGTCTTCATTTTGACTTAGAAATTTGAGAATTCTAAAAAATAAAGAGTTTTAAAACAACTTATTTCAACTTCAATTTCTTACTGTTGAATAACACCTACTTTTAGTAATGTTTAGTGCAATAGCAGGCTTTTGTGCTATTTTTGTATTTTCGTAATAGTACTAGGTCCTTGTGTGTTGAGTGCTGTTACAGAAACATAATGGCAGATTATTAGAGAATTAAAAAGAGATCAGACTTGACAATTTTAACAGGGGTGTTTAAGGACTTGAAAAAATGATATGTAGTTATTTTTGTTAAAGCTTATGAGCGTCTAACATCATTTAATTGAAAGCAACGCTTTAGCTAAAAATTGTTTCAATAGCAAAAGCTCCTGCTGGCTCTGCTGACCCCTTAGCATCCTCTATGCAGGAAAAAAAGAGAAGAAAAGTTAAAACGTGTTTTCTTTAACTATCTGCCAGTGCGAGTGAGATCCAGCTCCCACTTCATGGCTATAATTTATAGTGAATTTGGTGAAAATCCGTGCTGTTATGCATCTGATTGGAGAAGCTGGTGGAGGTTGGAACTGTCCCAGGAGATCCTTCTATGTGTAGTTATTCAGACCTTATGACCTTATGGTGGTGGATAATGCCTTGACTCTGGGATTAGACTGTGATAAAATGCTTTACCTATCTCCTTTTTTCCCTAAATCCCTGTGGTGTTTAAAAAAAAAAAAAAAAAGAAAAGGCAAGTCTTCATGTGGCACTCAACAAGTGCATCATTTGTGTTTTTGAAATCAGTGGGAGGTGGAGCCATGAGTCAATCTATACAACTCTTCTTCCTCGCCACTCTGGTTGGAAAATACTGTGGTCCAGGAGCACCTACCAGTTGGGAGAAACAGACTGGAGCCTTATAGTGGTGCCTTTTATGAAACAAAGATACTGATGGGATCATCAGCCTACTCACCTTTGGTAAGAGAAAATCAGCATTGGGGCAGAAGAATCTGTTTGGCTGTCTTGATTGAGATTCATCAAAAGCTAATGCTTGGGGAATTTTGATCCTTAAATGTCAAGTGTGTCTACAGTAGGCAGATTTATCAGTAAAAGCAGGAGGTAGGTGGTCCTGCTGAGACGGATATATCCCATCATGAAGAGGAGAAATGATGGGGTCTCCTGCCGTAGTAAATCTGAGTAGAAACTGAAAATTACTGACTGTTGGGTTTCATCACCGGCCCTTCTTTTGGCTCTTTGTTCCCAGGATCGGTTCATCCAAGCAAACCCACACAGGAAGATTGGAATCAGGAGGAGGAATCATGAAAGACCATACAGTGCTGAAAATGAGGTACTGTATAGAAGGCAGCTTCGGCATTGCAAGGAGGGAGCTGCAGGCCATAAAGGGTGGCCGTGTTACCTGCAGTCTTGTCAGACTTTCCAGTCATTCCCCAAGCTTAACTGTTTTTGTGAGAGGTGACATTTATTAACAGCTAGTTAAGGGAATATTTGCTTCTTCTGTGAGTGTGGTGTCAAGAGTGCAAAGTATTCACTGTGACTTAGGGGTTGGGAAAATGATGAAATTGTGGTTTAAATGCTAGGCAGGGAACTGGGAGAGCTGGATTTTAGTCTTGGTTTACTGTGGTATGATTATATGATGGTAGTCATACCTCATAACACCCAAGGCTTAGTCTTTAAATTGTTTTTACTTTGGAGGCAGATCAGCAAAGAAAATGGCTTACTGCCATGTCTGACACTTTTCTGAACACTGATTTTTATGAAGATGAATTGGTTTTGAAAAGTACTGAATAGGGTACATACTAGATATGTTACAAATTATTCTGGTTTACGACTAATGGTTGGTTGAAAATATATTAAATAACTTGAAAATGAAAATAGTATGATGTGTTTTTCCACTCCTGAGTTTTTTCACTCTGTTCCGTAGCTGTATTTGTACAAAAGTATGAAGCTAACTCTTCCTTAGATCTGGGATAGCAGTAAATTCACTAACTGCTAGCACTATGGAATAATAATTGGGTTTGTGTCAGTACAGTTGCTTAGTACTTAAGCCATCTCATAAATAAATTTTCTCCAAACCCATGGGTATGGATGGTACGAAAGCTGAGGATGAAAAATTAATCCTCTGTATTTGGGATGAAATGTTGAGCTTTCAGCAATTTCCGCATGTACTTCTTTCATTCTTCATCTCCAGAAACACTGCTGCCAAAAATTATGCTGAGGTTGATGGGCTTCTTTCAGACCTTCTGGTTTTGTTCAAACACCCTTTCTGAGAGAAAAGTGCTGAGAATCTTTCCAATTGGCTGTAAATAAGATTTAGCTTGGTGGCTTACTGCTTTCTAGATGTTTAGTCTGCTTCTGTCAGGACAGGGTGTATCCTAATAAGAGGTACCCAAGGAGGTCCTAAACAGGCAGTTTCTCAGAAATCATGATTCTTTGGAAATGAAACTGCTGCTTTTAATTTAATTAATGGAGCTATTGCTTCTTCATGCAGTATTTTAGTCTTGAGAATGTTCTTCAACATTGTCTTGTTTTTCCTGTAACCAAGTGTAGGGTTGTGTGCAGCTGTGATAGGGAGTGGAAGGAGAACAGAAAAAAACAAAGAGTTGTGGAGCCTTCAGAACCTACACTATGGGTTGTCAATACTGCTATGCCTCAGGGCTTCTCCTTGGTAGATCAGTCAGGTCAGCCTAGGTTTATCCTGATTAGGCCAAGACACTCTGAATCACCTGTTTGTGCTTTTGTGCCTTCTTTTTTCTTCTTTTTTTTTTTTTTGTGTGTGTTTATGTGCATTTACATGCAATTATAGCTTTCATTGCTTATTTGTGTTTAATTATTTACACATAATTTGTGTTTAATCTAACACACTGCCACTTTTTCTCTGTGTTCTTTCCATTTTCTTACGTTGTTTAGAGTTTTAGTGATTCCTGCTGTCTTCAGTTCTGGTTCTTTTAAAAAACTCTGGTTTATATACAGGTATCAGTGCTGCTTGCTGTGTTAATGAGCTTTCATTTTGATTAATGTAGACCCTAGCTATGAATGATAGGTTATTTTTACTCAATGTCAAATCACAAGAAAGTATTTCTTCTCAGAAAATGTCTCAAATAATTAAAATTAAATTCACTGCAATATAATGACAGAAAGGCCTTTGTGGTGTTATAGGATAAGCTATGTTATTTATATCTGAGTTAATTGCTAATAATTAAGGTTATCTTTCTCATTGTTCTGCAGCCAGAAGTGCCTCAGCTGCGCTGGCTTTCTGTCAAAATTATAGGCATGAGAAATCTCTGCAAAGCAGATCTCTGTAAGTATCACTGATGGGATATTTATAGCTTAGCAAGAAAACTACTGTCACCTGATTTTAATGCTCTTGTACATGTGTTGCTTGGATTACAGTAATATTTCTGGGGGATTTGGGTGAAAAAGTTGTATTTATTTTCATTTAAATTTGAAATAATTTAGAAAACACTTAAAATCAAAAAGGAAGTAGACTAGAAATTTTGTGTTGGAGAAGTTGTCCTTCCCTTTGTCAGCAGCTCTGTTGTATTTCCCTTTCTTCTAATTCTTCAGTGCCCCTTTTTTCAGGTTTCCCAATTCCCTTTTGAAAAGAACATCTTTGTGAAAGACACAGGAAAAATCATTAGTTGCTTTGGACATTTCTGTGTTTGTGTCTTCATTGTTCTGTTGGTGTGGATGACTTGTGCGTTACAAATAGATGAAAATACCCCAAACTAAAATTTCCATTTAATTTTAAAAAGTGCCATTAGAAGAAGTGAAGTTGTATATGAGTTTCCAAAAAAATGGCAAATATTTGAAAATAGGAGTTAAAAAAATCACAAGAGCCAGAGTACTTGGTTTGGTACTGTTAAAATTATTTGGCTCTTGTTATATAGCATTAGTGGTTTAAAATTGACTTTGTTTGAAACGGATATAAATCTAAATAGAAAAGTTAAATAACTCTAAACCCAGAATATTTTCCTTTGGGTCTAATGAGATATCTAGGACTCCTCAGAGGTTAATATTTTCTTTCCCTGGCTGGGCAAATGTAATAATAACAAAGTACTGCTGTACTAATTAAGCAACTTGTTGTTAACACAGGTAGCCAAACTGATTGCTATGTCAAGCTGTGGCTGCCAACAGCTTCATGTCAGGAAGCCCAGACAAAAACTGTACGCAACTGCAGAAACCCTGTCTGGAATGAAACTTTCCACTTCATGCTACAGAGTGAAGTAAAGGTGAGATCTGTGACAGTGAGCATGTGCTTTCTAAAGAGGACAACTTCACCTGCGGTGGGCAGACTCTTTCTGAGAGGCTTGAGACTCACACAGGTCTTCGATTTGGTTAACCTGACTGAAAGAAAAAGTCTAAGCTCAGAAGGTTGTGGAATATCTGGAATAATGTTGAATGCTTCTTTGTATCCCAGAACAGTAATAAAAAACTGTGTAAGTGTTTATAGAGTTGGCAAAAATAAGTGAACAGTCAGAGTGCAAGTGGCACAAAGTCCAAACTGGATCAGTTTCTCATAGTTTACTGGTGCTGCATCTTCTTGTACTCCTAAAGGTAACCTGAGCCCTGAGGAACTGCCAGGGGAATTACTGTAATTCGAATCCTGTTAAGAGTTTGGTAGCGTGCTTTATCTTCCATTTTAAAGGGCTAAGAATTTCCCCTTTATTTTTGCTTTCTGAGGAAATGACAAGATTTCTCAAGGTAGTAATTCTGAATCCACAAATGATCTGAGGAATAGTGTGTGTAACCTCTGCTCTGTCTGGTGTATGTTACCATCACATATGTCACTTATGTTTCCTCTTCTTTTGGAGATCTTTTTGGCTGCCATATCTGATGATTTACTTCTTCTAGGGTTAGTCCCTGACTCTGCTGTCCAAGCCACCTGGGCTGCGAGCTGAGCTCTGTGCTGTCACAGGAATCTGTCCACATGGACAGGAGGGCTGAATGCTGGCTCTTGCTGGACTGTCCTTTTGGGCTCAGTAGTCCCAGAAGATGTCATTTACATCCTCCTCTGCCTCTCCTCAGAATGTCCTGGAGCTGACAGTCTGTGATGAAGATACTTTTACACCAGATGACCATCTTATGACTGTTCGCTTTGATGTGGCTAAGATCCAGCCTGGAGAAAAAGTTCGCCTGAATTTTGAGTTGAATCCAGAGGTGACTAGAGAAAATAATGCTCTTGGTTAGAGTTTTATCTCAAGTTTATCTCTTGAACATTAAACTGATTCTCACACACAAAGACTTTGTTGAAAAGGTTGTTACTTAAAATTTGAATGCTCAGGTTTTAGGAGAGAGGTCACAAACGTTCTCTGTTGTGACTGGAATAAGATACAAAATACTTTTTGTATTGCTATTTTTTTTTAAATTTCAAAAATATATTTTGAAAAATCAGCAAGAAAAAGAGTGAAAAAATGAAGAAGCTGATGGTTAAGGGGTCTCATCACTATAGGAGATTGACAGAACAGGAGTAGAACAAACCCGTCCCCCTTTCCAGGCAGTTGCCCTTACCCTTTGGCCAGGAGCTCACTAGTGCTATTTTCTGTCAGCTTCACCAGGGATTTTGGCCAGTTCTTTCAGATAATGACCTTGCTAAATGAAGCATTTCATTCTTGTGATAATCTTTTAAGGTTTTTTTCCTCCTCGACTAAACAACTTTAAGAAAAAAGTATCAGCAAGTCTACTTATGCTCTTTTGTTGCAGGGCTGCAAATTTATTTTAGAGGGGCTGAGCCAGCACAGAAGGGGCAGGCCTTGATGAATGAGAATATTATCAGTATTTTATATTTTTCTTCTAAGTGAATGTATGACCTAAGAGTTTTATTTGCTGCATGTGTCTTAAAAATATTGTTTGGTTGTATCAAAGAGGAGATAAAGAGTATCTTATGAAACACTGAGTGGATCAAGTTGTGGAGAGGAGAGGTGGAGAAATCCCACTCATCTTCAAAGAAAACAGAATATGTACTCAGATTACTTTCTGCACCTTCTCTGTTGGGAGGGTGTAGTAACAAATTCAGGGCTTTCTCACGCTTCTGCCAAGGGCTTCAGTTTCCAGTTCCCATGAACTGGTGTGCTCCCTTTATTTTTAAACCACTGCGTCAGTCAGGTTCTTTGGAAAACACTCTTGCATGTTTTTTATATTGCTATTGCTTTGGAGAGTGTTTATAAACTACTCTTTTAGAAGACTAATCCTTACTGAGAGCTGCTTACTAAACCCATTCCATCTTGCTACAGCCTTCCTCAGAAAAAGCCTCATGTGACTGAGATAATTCCAGGTGTGATTCAAGCCCTGAGTTTGCTCTGAGGCATGTGCAGAGCTGTCTTAGCCCATTATCATGCTGGAAGTGGTGGAGGTCAGACCAGGTGAGCTGTCTCAGGAATATCCTGGTCAAGCTGCCCTTCTTCAGTTTGTGACAATTCCAGCACCTGTGAGGCATCACAGATTATGAGCTGTACGTGGATTTTTGGAAGACTTTGCATTATTTTTTTTTTTTGAAAGTGACTTAGTAATGCGTCAGGCTGGGCCATCTTAATAATAGGCTGTAGTGCCCCTCTGCCCATAATAATTTCTTTCATTTACCAGGGTTTCTCAGCAGGAGGGCTGAGGAGGTCAGATGGGAAATGTCAGAGCAGCAGGGTTGCTTTGCTGTGTCTCTTGCTCTCTGTGGCCCAGCAAGTATTGCCATTGCTATGTGCTGAGCTTTTCACCCACAAATATGTGAGTGGGGCTTAACAGAAACAGAACTTGTGTGAGTGTAAAACAGCATAAAAAGGATGGGAGCATAAGGCAAGCACAATTAGGCAGATGCTATGAGCCAGCTTCTTCTGAACCTTGTTTCTGCTGTTCTTTGGACAAAGTTGTAACAGACCATCAGTTAGTTTGGACAGTACACTCTGGGCACAATTAGATAGTTGATATAGTCTGTCCTGCATCTGTGTAAGGTGACTGCTTTCTAAAATCTGTGCCCCAGCCTTCTATTACAAACTTGCAGCCACTGTAATTCTCATGAAATAGAGGCTTTGGGAGAAATTAGCAAGCACAGCTTCCTGCTTCTGTATTACATGCCACAGATGCAGCTATCAGAGATGTCTCATTTATTGATGTGAACTAGTAAATACAAAATTGTTCTTCACTTTTACTGTAAAGATGATTTTCCTATGGCAGTGGCATTGTCAGATTTGGCATGTTTTTCACAGTCAATTCACAATGTTGAAGTATAATGTGCAGCTGGACAGAAGTGATATTTGTCAGAAAATGTTATCTATTCCAAATATGAATTAAAAATTACCATCACTTTTCAGAAAGATTTTTATCAGCCTTAATTAGTGTTTTCCTTCTTGTGGGTGATCCAGAGCATCTCTGATACACTTTTTTTGGTGTAGTATTTCCTGGATTGGCTGCATCCCATAGAGCAGCAAGTGGCTGAAGTAATACAGTCATTTGGTTTCTTTTGTACTGTTGGTGTGCTACTCTGTTGTTGTTTCATTCTTATGTTTTTCCTGTGTCTTTTCCTCCTGATTTATTTCTCCTGAGCTCTTTCCCTGATTCTTCTTCACAGCTTCAGTCTTCTCTCTTCTTCCCTTCACCCTGGCAGTTTTTATTTTCCAAGTTGATCCCTTCTCCCACCCTTTTTTAATGTTTAATGAATTTACTCCACAAATTCTCTTGTTTTAACCAAGGTATACTCCCTATTTATTCACTGTACTAGGTCTATTCATTCTGAAGTATGTTCTCCTACATCATTCACCTGCTATTCTTCCCTTCCTCAGCATTGATTGACCTCATGTCTTATCCTACTAATAAATTAATAATAGGACTCTTGCTTCCTGTTATAGGATACGTAATATTTTCTTTTTCTTAATGGGACAGTTGGTTTATAAACAGTAGAGCAGTGGTGAGGTGAAATCAAAGTGTGGCCACAAAAAGCTGTATCTATTCACATTATGACATAGAGGGTGTGGGAATAGAGTTATAAATAAATTGTCAAAGTTGTGTCAGAGGAAAATATTTTTTCATTCATTAATTAAAAAGACATATCCTATTTTCAGAATCAGGAAGAACTAGAAGTGGAATTTCTACTGGAAAACTTGTAAGTAAAACCTAAATATTGTAGAGTTTGTTATCAGAAAACTAAATTTTATAGGGAGTGGTAATGCAGCACTGGGGAAGTACCTGTGTTCAGACACCCCATCTCAGTATCTTCCCCATTGTTGCTTTTCTGTCCTGAGTTTGAGTGACAGTCTCACATACAATTTATAGCTGAGAATGGGTGTTTATTTTGTGATTCAGCCTAAGGAGAGATGATGCTCATCAGGAGAGGTGAGAAAGAAGGAGCATCCTTGGGATGGTATGGGATGCGATCTGGCAGAGGTTGCAAGACAAGGGAAAGATAGAAATCCTGATGGTACTTAGAAAAACTAAGCTCAAAGAACTATTTGCTTTTGGAAGTTTGTTGCTTAAATACCCACTTTTAAATAAACCTTTCTGGTTTTTCTTTTCAGACCAGGTGTATCTGAGAAGATCATTACTAATGGCGTATTAGTGGTAATTTTTTTTTTTTTTTGTATGCCAATCTTAGGGTGGGACAGAACTGAAGGCTTTGCTTGGAAGATAGGGGGAAGAATTTCTTGTGTTAGCTCTTGGGGACTGAATGGTATTTAAATGAAATGACAGATCCCCAGTTATTTTGGCTTCCTTAACTGCAGTACTGCTTGTGAGATTTATACAAGATACTTAGTTTCTACAGATTCTTCACATCCACAGATCATCACAGCCAAGCATTTGTGACCCCTAGAATCTCAGTGAGAATCCTGAACTGTTTCTATGACTAGTGGTTTTATTGATTCTCTCTTCCAGTCTCGTGAAGTTTCCTGTTTGGAAGTGCATGTGAATGAAACAAAAATGAAGAGTTCTTACAAAAGTGAGGTTGCTGATTTAAATTGTTTATCACTGCTTTTTATGCTATGGGAAATGCAACTGAATCTAGATAAATATTTGGTCTGTTTTAGTGTCTGCATCACTAGTTTAGTTTGCAGCAGGGCTTCTTGGAGATCGAAGTGTTTCCTGAATTACCTACTTGCTAATAGTGATAATCCTCAGAAGAAAGCATGACTGTGTAGCTTAAGGGAAATTGGAGGTGGTTGGGAGACTTGGAAACATCACTGTTGTGTGATGGAACTGAAATACCTTTACCTCTGTTTTCTGGTGAAAACAAAGTAAAAGGAGGGAGACACCACTCTCAGGAGGAGAAAGACTTGAGTGAAAGCTCAGGGGATGTGAATGCTGCTAGAGGCATCCACAAGTGTAACACACACTCTGTCACTTGGCAGGGTGTCACAAATGGTTTAGGTGATTTAATCACTGGTGAAGGTATCAGCAGATGTAGGTTTAATATAAATTTGTGAAAGTGTGACAAAGTTTGATGGCAAGGTTCACTCTATTACTACATGCATAAAACATGCAAAGAAAAGTCAGATTAGAATCAATATAGAATTATTTATGTGGAGACAGGGGATGCGAAAGGATAAAGAGGGAAAAGGAAAGGGTGCCAGGACTCAAGATTCTCACACTGAGTTGTGAGTTTCAGAGTGGGCCCTCTTGCCAAACTTAGCCTCACACTTGATCATTTGTCTAAAGGATTCAGCAGCACTTAATCATCCTGTAATTTAGCATTTACAAAGCAATTCAATGGGATTTACAATAAGCAGAACAGTAAGCAACTTAATTATGAATGTAGGGTGGTAACATTCATATTACACCTGCTATGGGGCATTCAAATAATTTCACACGTGCTCTACCACAGGGAATTATGCACAAAGCTGCCTGCTAAAATTTCCCCTCAGGGCTGGTGAAATTCTCACAACAGATGCCTTTGCATTTCTCAGTGGATGAAGGGCTGGGCCCCGAGGAGCCAGGGGGATCAGCCCTGACTTTGCCATCAGCTTTTGGGATCAGTTCTCTGAGTATTGCAAACTTGAGAGTTCCGAGGCCCTGCAGTCCAGGGGAACTCAAAGGGCCAGGTGCTGCACACTGGTCACAGGGAGGGAAAACACTGAAATGTCCAGGGAGGGAAAACACTGAAATGTCACAGGGAGGGAAAACATTGAAATGTTCAAATGAACCTTAGTTAAGCCTGCAGCACGAAGGCTGACATGTCTCTTGGGGTGCTTTTATTTGCCATTTTCAGGACTAGGCACAGCTAATGTCTCCCTGTGGTTTGCTTCTTGTTCTTAGGGAGAGATTTCACGTTCACAATGAAAGGATCCTATGAAGAAAGCCAGGAGATTTCCATAGGTCCTCACTCCAGACCAGGAAGCAGTGAAACCACCAGGTTCCACTACATCAAGCACAGTCAACCCAGACTGCTCATGACTCTGCCAAAGGAGCGCTTTTTCTGTTGTGTATGTTTTGCTTATGGGTGGTGATAACACCTAAATTTTGGGAGAAGAATCATGAGTTAACCCTTATCTGGTATCTCTGTGACTAGAGTTTATAAATAATATTCTCCTTATAATATTTTTCCCCCCTCTTTAAATCAGCCTGGCTCAGGTAGGAGGGAAATGGATGTAAGTAGTCCCCTGGCTGTGCCTCTCCATTCTCTGGACTTGGAAAAGAAAGTGACAGTGATGAGAGTGAGTATCCTTTGATAGTATTTGGAATTCTTCCAACAAAGTAAGCTGTGTATATGTGATATCTGGTCACATAATAATTTTGTTACTAAAAATGCTTTAGTGAGTTATTTGTATGCTTAGCTCTGCAAACATTCAGAAATATAACTATGATTTGGGGGGAAAATAGGATATTCAGAATTTCTGGCTGCTTTAAAAGTAGTTTAAAAGCAGGATGAGGATTAGTGTGCTGAAGGCCTGAAAGGGACCAAAAATGTATCATTAGACTATATATGTGAATAATTGCTAATGCTGTAAAACCTGCTTTTACAAAATTTCAATTCTGTTTAAAATTTGTGGTGCTTTCATTCTTGATTTTTTAGGATGAATCTTACGAGGTGTCTGTGAACGAGGAAAAAAGGTAAATCTTTTATTGTTTTAGAATGATTACTAAGGCTATCTCCTCTCCTTTCATAGTATCCTCATTAGATGAAAGGAAGCCACACCTTAAAGTAGCTAATTTCAAAACAGGGAATAAAGATGACTAAAATATGGGAATGGTTAATAAAATGCTTTAGAGCTTTTGAAGGTTTTTAATTGGTTGGTAAGAATTTAAAATAGGATAGGTGGTAGCTAGTTATGGGGTATAAACTACTGCAGTATTTTTCCTAATGTTGATGCTTTGTAATTTTAATACCTAAACATCCCCTTGTCTTGTAACCTTTATCTGAAATGCTTGGATATTTATGTGTACCAGATTTCTAACGTGCCTAACACCTTTATGCATTTACAAGACCTCTACGGGTCATTTTTCAATGAAACACATGGAAGCAGTTTATTTATTGACTGGCTTGTCGAGGTTTTCTGAAGGGCAGCATTACCCCCTGTTGATGAGTTAGCTGCATTGCAAGCCTGAGTTGCAGGTGAATAATAAATCAGAGGGTTTTATTGAATAATAATCAGAGAAGAGACTGAGAAGTTTTTGTGGTTTTTTTCCTGAAAAAACCTATGAAACTGGATCCCTGCAAAAATACAGGTTATAGAATGAATCATGTACATTATATTTATGATAATGTACAGAAGAAGGGATAAATTTAGGAGACATCTTCTGACTCAAATAGTTAGAGCACAGATTCTTTGTAGAGATAAACCTAACTCAGCATTAGGGTTCTTTTAACTTAAGTGTGTTAAGTTTAAATAACTACTTAGGCCCCCTTTGTGCTTCAGGAAACACATGCATAGCAAGAGAATGTGAAGAGTTGACCAAATACCAGAGTTCAGTGTGAGACAAGTTGATTTTATTTATTTAACTTTCTTATGATTGTGTGAAATTGTTCAGGACACAATTCTGGTCTAAAGTCTCCACAGGCAGGCACAAATATAGGATATCCATATACCTGCTTACATTTGTATAGGGGGACTTTCATATACATGGAAGTGTAATTTCCTTAAACTAGTTATTGTTGGTTTTGCTGAATGTCTCCAACTGAAATGGCTACAGGTAATAGCCTGTACTGTTCTTATGTTCTAGTTGCAAGAATTTAGATTTGCGGTTGGGGTTTGATCTGTGCACTGAGGAGCAGGACTTCATCTCTAAAAGGAAGAAGGTGGTTGCTGCTGCTCTGAAAAATGTTCTTCATCTAGATGAAGACCTGCAGGAGGATGAGGTATGTGGAACAGCATCTTAGCAACCTGAAGTAGTGTAACCCACTTTTGAGAGAAGTGGATGTGATGTACTTGCATGTATACCCATATAGCTCTTCCACACATTCTAGACTAAATAATATAGGCCAGATTGTCCCTTGCACCTGAGACCATATCAAACTTTTTGGCACAGAGGATGAAAGAGGAGCTGTCAGGAGACCACTTATTTCCTTTATTCTTAGTTCCTTCATTCTCTGCCAACCTCTGTCCTCACTTAGGGGCACCCAAAGGCTGTATTTGCTGGTGTGTATAACCAAGACTGGTGAAATTTGATTGCTTAGACTGAGACCATTTCTCCTCTTTGGCACTCTTCTCTGTTGCCACAAGGTTCACAGGGAAGGCTGCAACTCTCCTATAGCACACTGGTACAGTTGCATCTGTGTTGTGTGTTTGTTGGTGTTACCTCTTGCTTGCTGCTCTCCTGGGGATCCCTGAACTCAGAGGTAGCTGCTCTGTTACTGGAGGACAATAATCTGTTATGGGGCCGTGGTACTTGGAGCAAGAGTGTGGGGCAATGTGCCTGTGGATGTTTCCTCCACTGCTCTCTTCATCTCCCAGCACACCCAGCCCTTTATGATGTGTGCAGGACAGCATTTTTCAACCAAGTTAAAGTGGTCATGAACTTAAGTAACAGGTAAAATAGGATTTGCTGTTACTAAAAGAGAATAAAAGGGGTTTTGAGCCAAATTAATAAATAAAAAAAAAATAACCTCCAAACCCACAAGTAGATGCTAAAATACAGTGAAGACAAAATTAAAGGTAATGGCATCATATGTTCCTAAAACAGGATGTCTGTTGTATCAGTTTTTACTATACAGAAAAGGGAGAATGAATAACGGAATTGATGTACCCCTGAAGAAAGTAAAACCAAATTACGTATAGCACTGATATCAGGGAAGGTAGTGGTAATCTGGGTTGGAAAGGAGGCATTAAAATAAATCCATAAAGCTGGGCACTGTCTGCCTGGAAAATAGCAAATGTTGTATATACACATAGAGGAAGAAAAAAATTATGCAGGCAGATTTTGTGCTGCTCTTCTGACTTCAGCTGTACTCAGAGCTTTAAAATGTATTTTGACGGAAAGAGTTGAGGAAAAATTGAGTACATTGAGAAGATCTGAAAATACATTTTCCCATACAAGAACTGTACTTACATTTCCTGACTATGAAAAGCATCACTGATCATGAGAAAACTTTCACCATACACTAAATTACACCGAAGTTTATACAACTCAAACCACACCTAGGCACTGCCCTGAAGAGGATGAATTAATCAAAACCTACCTGAAACAGGTGTTGCTGTTAGTTTTTTGTGCCTGGCCATCGTTCCTGTATTTCATCTGGTGATGAGTGACTCTGTGCCTTTCTTTGTGTTGGGCAGGTGCCAGTGGTGGCAGTGGTGACTGCTGCAGGGGGAGTGAGATCCATGACAGCATTGTTTGGCAGTCTTCTGGCTCTCCAGGAGCTGGGGGTTTTGGACTGCGTGTCATACATCAGTGGTTTATCTGCCACAACATGGTAAGGAGAGCTGGGCTTGTCCTTGCTGTTTGTGTTTGCAAAGTGATTACCTGGTGAGCAATTTTGCCTTACTGATGTATTTACTCAGCTTGATGCTGGCACTTGACTTCCCTTTGGCACTTGTTTCATGGGATACCTCAGTGCTGTCCTCCTAAAAGAAACAAATCTAATGAGAATTACAGTATTTCTGTAACTGCACTGAAGTGTCTACAGAAACAAAAAGAAAAGACCACAAGCTGGGAGGGTTTGCCTGTAACTTACCTGGTTGCGTGCCACACTTTGGAAGTCCTTTTGTAGTATTTGTCTGGCTGAACTCTTACACATCTCCAAAGAGCAAACTTTAAAAAAGCAGCCCTGAGAAACTCAGAGTGTCATTCATGCACTCAGTGGTGACTGCCTTGCACTAACTAGGAGAGGGATTTAAAACATTTTGCCTCTGAAGGGCTGTTCTAAAAGTATGTGAGCCAGAATTAGAACAAGTGGGGTGGGGATGAGAGGGGATGACTGGAATCTGCTTGAGCTCTGGGAATTGGCAGCTCAAGCCTGCCCTTATGTGTGCCAGGAATCTGAGGTGACCCTGCTGCTGCACAGCCAAGGAGGGGCTCTCACACTGACCAGGGCAATAGTCACTGCTGAACTCCAGCTTAACATTTCACACAGGCTCTGACACACCTAGGGAACTGGCCTCAGAAGCTGTGGGTTGGACAATCAACAGGTAATTCTAGCAAAAGCTTGAGTTATCAGAGTTGCTTTATTACTCTTTTGATTCTGAACAACAATAAAGCTAGGATGATTTTGAATGCATTCATGCAGAAAAAAAAAAGAAATCGTTATACAGTGTAAATTCTACCTCAGCTTTTAAATGCTCTTCCAAGTAAAAGTTGGAGGGCAAAAATCTCCTGTAGCCTGAAACAAAACACTTATGTGTGTTACAAGTTAAATGAATTACCATGTGCCCTTTGGTGAACCATAGTACATTTCTTTTATCCAGGACCATGTCAAAGTTATATGAAGATGCAAATTGGTCACAAAAGGATCTCAGTGGGCCAATTGATGGTATCAGGAAGCAAGTGATCAAGAGCAAGCTGCATTGTTTCTCTTTGGATCATGTGAAATACTATGAAAATAAGCTCTGTGAGAGAAAGCAAGAGGGGCACAAGGTGTCCTTTACAGATTTGTGGGGACTTTTCATTGATTGTATGCTACATCATCAGGTATTTTATATTCTTTCCCTCCCTCTTATTTCAGAGGATTTCTAACTTAGCACATCTCAGGTTGTGGATTCAGTTAGAGGAAAGGCTCCCAAAACACCTGAAGGACTTACTCTTTGGCTGTTTAGAATAAAAGTATCAAAGTAACCCTAAAATGTGAGCATCTAGAGGAGATGTCTGAGCATGTGAAAATTCAAGATGTTAAGGAGACTGATTTTCCATCTTTAATTTTGGGTCAGGATCATTCTAGTAACACAGAGAGGAGAGAAGGCTCTGACAGCTAAGTTCAGGCATAGCAGTGTATACCCATAAGTTGTGAGGACATGGGTTAAAGTTGACTAAATATCTTTCTTTCCTTAAAGCAAATCATATCCCAGTGACTGTGTGATCACATTTCTTGCATTTGTCCCCTGTCCCCCTTGCCAAAACTCCATAAGCACAATGCCTTGGTGAAAGCTCATGGCAGATAAGACATAAACACGCTTGTGTGCCCAGACAGCTAAAGTACACAGAATAAAACCTCCTGAGGTCTAGCAGATACTTCATTGATAGTAGAGCTTAGATACTGTAATAAGTCCATGCATCATGGTCATCTTTTTACAGTAAATTTTGCTCTTTGTAAACAGGAAAGTACTCACAAACTCTCGGATCAGCAACTAGCAGTAAATCAGGGGCAGAATCCACTCCCCATATACCTGTCTCTCAATGTCAAGGATGACTTTAGCACTTTGGATTTTAAAGGTATAGATTATCTTACATCCTCCTATAACTCTGATTAGTTTCCTTTTAAGGTTGATTGCATGCCAGAACTTTTTACTGTAAACCCAAGCCAATAAATCTTTTAAATATTTTCTTTTCCCCTGTCTTCATATCTGGTTTCTGATTTGGATGAAAAACATGCATCCTAATACTATGGAAGGGAGATACCTGTGCTGTAGATGACGCTGCTTGGTGGGGGGATGGAGGTGCTTTTTGTTGGCAGCCTTGAGAGCCACTACTGCTGCTCTTTTCTCTCTTGTCCCCACCTGCCCTCCACAGCCCCTTTCAGCTGCTGGATCTTCTGCTGAGGCAGCACTAGTCCAAGAGAACTCTGAAGAGTGGGGAGGAAGGCAAGAAAGGGAGGAGAAAGATGAAGGTGGAGAGGGGTGAGAGTTGGCTCCCAGCAGCCAGAGAAAGATCTGAGGAGGGGCAGTGCTTTGTGCCCCAATCAGTGAACCTGATCCCTATTCCCTTAGCATTTCCAGCACAAACAAAGCAGGAGGTCCTGGAACTGAACATGGTCATCTGCTCTGAGGCAGTTTCAGAACTAGTGCACCCAGCCAGGGTTTCTGTGTGGGGAGGGGGGTTTGATCAGAGCTTTTTACCCTCAAGGCAGTGATTATGAGAGTCTTATGAATGAATGGTAGCTGGTGTCATTGCTGACTCAAGAGGAGCTCAAAATGCCACATTGTGTGCAGGGTCTTAGCAATCAGTGGACTTTCAGCCCAGGTCTTGCTTCTTAGTGCAGAAATGGACCTGAATCCCAAGCTGAATGGATTCTGGCAGAGGAGGTGAATTTAGCTTTTTGCATTCATGTATGCTGAAGGGCACCTGTTTGTTTCCATACACGGTGGTTTGGACTATCTGTCACCACCATGGTGAAGCTATAAGCCTTGCTCTTCCAGATTCTGATTCTTTAAGCTGATTTTTATGTGTGTTCATGTAGCTGTGATAAACCCAGTTTGATGCCTTATTTGCAGAGTGGGTGGAGTTCACACCTTATGAGGTGGGTCTCCTGAAATATGGGGCCTTTGTTCGTTCTGAAGATTTTGGTAGCGAGTTTTTCATGGGTCGCCGGATGAAGAAGATCCCAGAATCTCACATTTGCTTCTTGGAAGGTAATTTACTATCTCAAGGAAACATCACCTTAAGAGCTGGCTGCAGAGAGATGGTCTGCAAGTTGCAATATTAGTACACCAGAGAATGTATCTGATGCAATTTCAATCTCAAATGAACCAGCCAAAAGTGACAAGAGAGGAAACTAATTTTTGAGACAAATGTGACTAATTTGCTGAATGTCTTGCTGAATGACCTAAACAGAACACACACATGCACACGCATCATCTGAATTATTTAAACTCACAGCCTGACTTCTATAGACAGCCAACTTTCAAAAGTGGCCTAGTCATAAGCCAGGCATTGTGTGGAATGGTGTGGCAATTGATATTTACAGGAAAATTCATAAATATTTCATAACTAAAACAGAAACTGGATCCAAGTATATTGCCATAGCTGTGCTCTAAATATTCAAACTAATATTAAAATATTAAGTATGGCTTTTTTTTTAACTTTTAAGGCACATGGAGCAATATATTTTCCCAGAGTTTTATGGATGCTGTGTACCTTTCGGGTCATTCAGAACACTTCTGGCACAGATGGACTCGAGACACTGAGCATGACATTGGTTAGTTCTTTAGATTTCTTTTCTCTTGCATCTGCATTTTCACACCTCTCTGAAATGTGGTACCTGACATTTGGTAAAGGGTTTGTTTTTGTGTGTTGTTTCTGGCTTAGGGAACACCAAGCCCTTGAGAATGAAGGAAAAGCAGGAGACCAACAGTTGTGCTGTAAAACAGGAAAAAACATTGTGCTGCTCATTGTGCTGCTCACTGTGCAACATCCCTGGGGAGTTTTGTTAGTCACGAGAGGTTTATCAGAGCCCTTTGGGGAGGGAGAGGCCAGACAGGGAAGAACAAGGTGATGGTGTGACACTGAAACCCAGTGCCCAGAACGCTCTGCATGTCCACGTGTGCACTCAGTCACAGACGGGGCCGGGAGTCGTGGTGGTTTGGTTGTTATTATTATCAGAGAAAGATCCTGACCAAATGCAGACACGTACCCACCCCTTCTTTGTCTTCCTGCAGAGAACCATCCTGCTCTGCCCAAGAAGCCTCATGAACAGGCAACCTGCTTATCCATTCCCAAAGGTTTCCTTTCCAAAACTCTTCGAGAAATGATTACTGGGCGGCCAGTTGTTTCAACTTACCATAATTTCCTCAAGGGCTTGCAGCTACATAACAAATATTTGGAGAATGAGAGCTTTTGCATGTGGAAAGGTAATTGGAAATTATTTTAGTTATATATTTAAAGGAGATTCGAGTGCTGATACTTGCTGAGGACAAATATTTGATGAGTTTTATAATAAAGACAAATTTTGATTAATATTATTTGATTAACATGTTTGTGGAATGGGTTTTGCCAAGCCCTAGATTATTTATTCCTGGTCTCATTTTTGTCTTGGAGAAAGCACAGCAGGTTTGCTTGTGTTCTCAAAAGCCATCAAAGAGTGATTTGAACCTTCTATGAAAGTTAAATAGCTGCAAATTTACACCTATTAAAAGAGAAGAGTAGTTTATAACTTTGGATGAAGCTGAGTCTCAGAACTGCTCCCCCTTACTGATGTCAGAGTTGAGGACTAGACACTAAAATTGTGCCAAAGACAAATACTTAACTATGGGCTTGGTGTCAAAGATGAATATGCATCAACTGTCTTTTCTTTCTCCTCTTTTATGCTAATTTGTTAGAAAAGGGACTTGAGCCTGCAGTAATTAATAAGTTTGTGCCTTTCAGACACAGTGCTGGATTCTTCTCCCAACCAGCTCAATGAAATGAGTGACTACCTCAAGCTGATAGATACAGCTTTCTTCATCAACACCAGCTGCCCACCCATTCTGAGGCCAGAGAGAAAAGTGGATGTCATTCTCCATTTAAATTACAGTGGAGGATCACAGACTCTGGTGATGTCTTGAAGCAGTGATTCTTTATCTGTATGACTCCAGCAGCTGAATTACCCCCACAGCTTTCTCTGTCTCCCACTTTTTTTTTTTCCTTCCAGAAAATGTTCTGATTTTATTGAGTTAAATGATCATATCAATGGTACTATTCACAACTGTGACCCTAATGTCACTGCCTTTATCAGGGCTGTTTTCACTGTCTTTCTGGGACAGGCATATGAACACAGACATACAGAAGGTGTCCTATTCTATGTATCTGTCATCCTGGTAACAAGTTCTTTGATAGTTAAATAACTTCTGCAATGTAATTAATACTGAATACAAAATTTTGAATTTTTTGGAATTGAAAGTTTTGCTTTTTCACTTTCCTCTTGGTGTTGGCATGAGTTTTAGTCAGGGTTTTTTTCTGCATTTGAAGAAACCTTGAGGAGCTTATATGATTGTAATGATTATAATTAATGTAATTTATTTGTAAGAGGACATGAAAACAGATGCACTGAATGCAAATATTTAAGAACCTGTGATCTGAGAAGTCACATGTAATCAAAGTTTCCTTATCCAAATCCTCTACTGTGCTCATTAAATCACAAAAGTGACCTGAATGTCATATCAATTTCAGTAAATAGTAACCCTGTTTTAAAAATATAAGGTGTTAGCAAATTAACCAAACATCCGTTACCCAGGATATAGTAAAATTAAGATGGTATGTTTATTCCAGTGCATAGTTAGCATTATTTATAAGCATAAGAATCAATCTCAGATTGTCTACTGCAGTAAAATATGATGATGTTTGGTGGTCTTACTTCAAGCTCTCTTTGTGTTGCATCTCTCCTCTCTGTTGAGCCAGCCACTGGACCTATTTTCAGAGTACTGTTTGGAGCATGGGATCCCATTCCCCAGCACACAGCTGAGCCAGGAAGACCGGGAACACCTGAAGGAGTGCTATGTGTTTGAGGACAAGTTAGAGGCACCAGTCTTGGCCTATTTTCCACTGGTGTGTGATACCTTCCAAAAATACAAGGCACCGAGTAAGTTGACAGCAGTAATCGTTTTCTGAGTTTTTCTCATCCAGTCGATCCATTGAATTTGTTGTTCTTCCAAAATAAGAATAAGACACTGCCAAGCTTCTGAATTGGCTAAGTTACTGTGTTCTCAGTCCAGGTGTGCATATAGTACTGTCCAGCTAATTGGGGCTTGGAATGAAGAGGTTTAAAAATAAAAGCATGAGTAGCTGTACCTTGAGGGAAACCCCCTCTGGCACTTGAAACAGGTCATGTAACTTTGATAATAAAGAAGAGCACACATATACTAAGTTATATCCCCTGGTAGCTTATGCTGTCACCTAACAGTCTCGTGGAGTGCTACAATGTTTACTTGGTTAACAAAGCTAGAATTCTCCTATTGCTTTTTTTACATTAAAAATTTGAGAATAGAAAGTGCTGAAAATATGTAAAATGAAGCAAAGACTTTGCTTTGATACTGATAATTTTTGCAAGTTGCCAGATTGTTTCTTTTAATTCAGCAATAGAAGAAATGTTTTCACTAGAAAAGAAAACCTACTTGGCAAATTCAGTTTCAGTTTAAAAATACTTTCACATATATCAACTCAAATTTTTTTTATTGCTAATTTTCTATGATCTAGGGAACTTTCCTCAGAAAATGAACAAAAATCCATGAACAAGGTTATTGAAAAAGACCTCATGCTGTTCATTATTTTATTTGTTAAGCTGCATGTGCTTAAAACCTCAGCCACCTGAGAGGGAGGATTCCCAGTCCAGGAGCCCTCTGGTGTAATTTTCTACCAGCTGATAGATAAAGACCTGTCATCTCAGAACTCAACTGAAAAGCTAAACAAAGAAAATTTCTAATCTTAGAAAGATAAATATTCTGATGCAAAACCTTAATTTAGAGAGGAAAGTATTTTGCAGGGAAAAGTTTTTTTGCTGGTCAAGTCTAGACTGTGGCCTAGCAGAGAACTAGTGAATTTTATTAGTGCAGCTGACACAGTTACTATACAGCAATTAAGTCTTGAACCATTTTCAGGAGATAATTAATCTTCTTGTATCTGTTAGTTCGTATTTTGCATTGCCTGCTAGCAGTTTTCCACATCAACACCTTTGCTGTGCTTTGTTCTGATTTCAGATGTGGAGCGCAGTCCCGCGGAGATGGAGCAGGGAAGAGTGGATGTGTCCAACTGTGCTGCTCCCTATGGCACTGGCCTGCTTACATACACTGAAGAGAATTTCAACAAGCTGCTTAACCTGTGCAGCTACAACATCCTGAATAATAAACACCTGATTCTCCAGGCTTTGCGAACTGCAGTGGAACGAAAGAAGCAACTTAAAAACAACTCATCACCTAACTCAAGTAAACACACTTAAAGTGCATTTTGAAAAAATTCATCAGAAGGAGATAGACCAATATTTTGGTACTGGACTAATAAATATTCACCTGCTGCAAGCTCACAGATGTTTGTGATGGCAACATATTTGTGATACCAACTTCTTTGACTTCTGCTACAGTGAGATGGTCAGTGTGTAGCTGCTGCTACAGTTTTATTCCCACTGCCATCCAAGTAACAGACGGGGTAGTGTTCATGAGATTCACATACTTGTCTTATAAAAGTGGTTTTTTAAGAAAGTATATTTAACTGGTCATTCTTAGATCTTATTTTCTTATTATTGTATGCAAAAATATACATGCAGAGTAATAGCTACTGTTCAAATAAATACTAAGTAGCCATGATTAATTTTATTAAAAATAAGAATTTTGTAGTTGAAGTCATTGAAGCCTTGGGATTTTATTAAATTCTATGGGCTCAGCTCAGCTAGTGAGTTGTTCTGGGAAAAATTTGCTCTTGCTTTTGGTACCGAGAAATCAAATACTTAGTAAACAATGAGCTTTGTTAATAACCTTTGAGGAAAGATGAAAGAAAAGCTGTCACTTCAACTGTGGAAGATGAAAAATGGAAGGAAACTGTTCTCAAGAGTGCAAAAGACTGGATCAATAACTCAGGAGATAATATTATCTGTTGTTATCTCTAAGACTATCCTTTTGTATGCATCAGTTCATTTAACAGGAGATAACACCAGCAGTGTCTCTCAAGATTTGCTGCAATGTGAATCAAACCAGTAAGTCCCCCTTTATAAGAGAAATCTGTTAGCAGTAACCTTTGCATCTCCTTTTCATGAATCTAAAGTGGTCAAGTCCAACAACTTTCCTTTTCCTCAGTTACTGATAGGTCTTTCTGTTTCACTAGCCCTCTTATGCAGAAATCCAGTTTTTCACCTTATTTCCTTGCCCTTGGTTAGGATAATTTGATGTTGTGTATCACCAGTAAGACTGCAATAGTTTTCTGTGAATAAAGAAGAAAAGGAAGATGTCACTCTGATAGCTCAATTATGCTCATGAGTTTGTTTTTAAACAATAATGAAATGGAGGTTTAAAAATGTCATTATTTTCTTTTGCAAAATATCTCAAGTACTTAAAAGATTTTCAAGTTTCATTACCAGAGCTCCAGGAAGAATGACTGTGTGTGCTGTGTTCAGTTTATTCCACCCACTGTTTTTTGGTGGTTGCAACACTGGGTGCTGGGCTTTCAGCTTTACTCACCCAAGGTGTGGTGATGATGTGTGCTTTTGGCAGCTCATCTGGAAAATTAGGATAGCTTAGAATGAGCTGAGGAAAGGGAGTCTGTTTTCAGAAATCTGGGCCTACTTAGCAAGCCACTGAAAAATCTTAAGTTGCCTAAATGGTCTAGTTTAGCAGCTCAGTATTTTGACTTAAGTCAGATAGATGCTGGTGTTTGTGCTGGGATCTGGCTCCAAGCATCTAACACTGCATGAAAGTAACGTTTTAGCTGGAAGAGCCAAGTTTAATGGTCTTGCCTTGATGGCTTGTGGGTTGTCTCCAAAATGGACTAATTTAGTTTCTTGTTTGGGAAAGGAAGGACTTTTTCTATTAAAGACCAATGATGATGTTCACATTACAGTGGTACTTCAGAATCTTGCCTGTGATGTGATGTGATGGTGAAAGGGAGCATAAAAGGACAGAGGAAGAGATATTTGTGTGAGTGGCTTGCCAGCCATTAATCAAAAATATCAAAGGAGGCATGCTCATTATTACTGGTGGTATTTTTAAGCATGGAGCTGAGGCTCAGGCTCAGTGACATATCAGCTGGATTTTTCAAAGTGATTCAGCATTGATGCAATTGTTCTATTTAAGATCCATGTAGGTCAGCAGCAATTTTTTTTTGTTTTTTGAAAACACCTATTTGTGACCTGTCACACAAGCTCTGCTGAATGTAATGTCATGATCCTCCAAACAATTAGCTGTGAATCTTTGCAGTCTCTGTTAGGGCTCAAACATCTCTCAGGCTGACTGCAGATGAAGTTACCCCCTTAATTAGCTGGTTATATGAGGTGACTTCCTGATATTCTGAGACTTGGTTCAGATTGAAATTGGCTCTATATTTTCCTGTAAAGGTCCTGGGCTATGTGTCTTCCCTAATTTTTGGGTAATTAGCTGACACAGGCTGGTGCTGGTGTTCCTCACACCTGTGGTTTGTTGGGGTTAGGGCAGTGAAACAACTGCTTGAAGAGTGCCTGGAGTGCTGAATGAACCTGGAAAGGTCAGGCAACTTCCGAGTGCTCCTGCGAAGGTAGAGAGGTGCTGTTGGATGCTCACATCTACAGAGCACAGGGAGGGGCAGAGATAAAGGTTTTGAGCTACTGCTTTATGGGATGAAGATTGCATTTGAAATTCTGTTGCAACAAATCTGAAGGCAGGGTTGCATGTATTAACAGATGGGCTAACACTTCAGTGAAGATTTTTGAAAGGTAGAGCAGCCCAATTACTTCAAGTGAGTGAGTAGGAAGAGCAAGATTTTATCTCTCCAAAGCATATCAAGGGCATGTGGAGTTGTTTTAATGCAGTTTCTCAATAGTCTTTTGAAAGCAGAAGCCCTCCTTTGTATGTGTCGCAATCAGAGTAGTGTCTTAAGCAAAAATGTAATCTACCCCTCCTCCACCTAGTGTGATCTCTCTCTCCAATGGCTGAAAGAATATTGCAGAGTTTTGAGGAACAGGTATTTTGAAGGCATGGTACACAGAAACATGACAATTAAATGCCAACATATTAATCATATTAATATGAGTGTTTTATTTATATATATATGTATGTATGTATATAGGGAGTACTTTGGTTTGGGTGCTTTTGCTTGCTCTTTTTAATACAAAAAGTTCCTTAAAATTAGTGTCAGGCCAAAAATTAGCAAGCCAAAGGTACATTTTCTGAGTCTGAAATCCAGCACCTTGGGAACAGGAAAGTGACACTTGTCATCCATGGTACGCTTTGTCTGTGGAGATTATTGAGCTCAAGTCCTTTGTGTAAATGGAGTTTGACTTGAGCTGCTTGCTCTTAAGTTTGACTGGCAGGATGAGGTCTTTGGAGATTTTGTAGCTTGTGGAAACCTTATAAAGAAAGAAGAAAAACAAAGTGAAAGGCAATACCCAGGGAAAATCCCCAGCTACAGATCTGACACTGTTTAATTGCTTAATTTGTTAATACTGAGTAATTATTTTCTAATGTGACATCAGGCTGTCATTTTTTAACACCTCTAGCATGTGCTTTGAATATGTACCCCTCTTGTTACGTTCAGGGTGTGTAAATGATGACTGCTCCCATTGTCATCCCAAGGGTGGTACAAGGATACTCTTCTCTTGCAATAAGATGAAGTCCCCCATTAGTCATACATTTCTGTAGTCCTGGATTATCAGAAGGTGATAGAGTGGTACATAAGGTAATTGTGGGGTATTGAAAGCAGCTGTTAGTCCTCCCTGCAACCTTTTGCAGTTAGATATAGAATTATCTGAATGTCATATTGGGGAAGCTAGTGTTTTCAGCAGGCCAGTTTAGATGAGAATGATATATTTTTCTCCACCTTGCCTTAATTAATACATAGTGCAAAATCATGAGCATGTAAATGTGCATGAAAAGTAGAGGGAAATTGCATCTTCCTTTTCGCTCTCCTTGTTCCTGCTCAGAGCTTTAAAGAGACTGTTGAGTGTTCTGTCATCAAATACAGTCTCCCTAATCTTCAAATATCCAAGTAAGAGTGTAAGTAGTATGTGTATGATGATCTCTGCCAATTTAAAATTATTACTTTGGAAATGTGTTTGCTAAAAAGAGCCAGTGTATGGCTCTTTAGACTTTGGGGCAACCTCAGACATGAATTGCTTAATGCATGCTTTATGGTTGTCTTTGAAATTGTCCTTGAATTGTGGAAGAACTAATGAAAAAATGCAAAAAACCCAACACGATACATGACCTTAGAAGATGTAATCTTTTTGAAATTATAATCCTAGGGACACAATTCTACTTCTAGAAGTCCAGTGGGACAAGCTGAAAATTCATTATTTTTTATTTTAAGCAGGTGGTGTAGTAGACACCAGTAAATAAGCCATCAAATGCTGACAGGGACTTAGTGTCACAGGTGGTGTGAGCATTCAGTGCTTAGTTCTATCATGTATTCACTGCATGAATAAGAAACTGTTGAGGTCATTATTCTAGGCTGCCACAAAGATGCCAGGTCTTTAAAATATAGGATGTTCCAAAGCCTTCTTGTGTGACATGGACAAGTAGTGGTCAAGGGAGATAATGCCAGCTAAAAACTTGGTGGTGGCCATGAGCAGGAGAGGGAGAATTATTTAGGAATGTGTTTTGGGTATGGCAATGATGACATTATTTTGAGATGAGGAAAACAGTCTGAACATCAGGAAGCCATTCAGTTGGTAAGATGCACTGACTCTGGAATAATTTTATTATTATGTGAAGTGCTGTCTCATGTATGGATCTTAAAAACAGCTTGGGTAACAGAATGTAGTGTCAGGGAGTCTTGTACTGGCTGTGAAACAGCTGGGATGGTATAAATGTGTATAGGTGCATATATCTGCTGGAACAACTTGGGGAAGGTGAGCTGGGCAATCTACCCTCTTTCTTTTAGTACAGGATGTTTTGTAGATGTTTTTAATGGAAAGAGATTCCTACTTTAAATTTTAATCCTGGAATACTTTCAGGGAACACTCTTTCAGAAGCCGGAAAGAACTAGTTTTGCGAGAATGCAAGTGATTCTCAGCTGTGACTGCTCCACCTCAACTTGTTCTTAAGTATTTAACACAGACATAAAGTAATAAAGACAAAAGTTACAGGGTTTTTGGGGTAGAGATGCACATGTTCAGTGGAAGTATTTTTTTGTTCATTCCTTCAAGGAGCATTTCAGAGGCTGTAGATACACATTTATGAGCCATTTTCCTTTGATTCAGAGAAGACAGTGTAAAGTGTGCCTATGGAGCAAGCAGCTAGCCATTAAGGACTTCAGATGGAAACCACCAGAGAATACCACTGCATGTTTTGAATAAGATCTTCTGAAGAGGTATCACATGTGTTTATCACACAGACATCAACACAGAAGGAAGCAACTTGTATATAAAAAGAGGATTTTACTCTAGTGATGTTCCTTAGACAACACTTCCTCTCTTCTTCTGTGCAGAATTACTTTGATACCAGCCTCCCTGGCACAGGGAGTGCACTTAGGTGACACTCACTGCAGTTTACAAGGTTACTTTCTTTGCCTGCATCAAATGAATTAAACACCAATTACAAGTAAGATTGTTTCAAATCAATCACTTCAGTTTCATGATGCAAGACTTGCTGCCTCCTATCATGAGCCAGAGAGGCCAGAAAGAGTCTGGCAGAGCCAGGTCTGCTCTTGCATGCTCCAAAATTTACCAGCCTGCACATGTATACTAGTTTAGGGCTACTCTAAAACACTTTACAAGGCAGTGAGTCACTGTATGCTGGGGTGAAGAGCAGTCAGGAAGGGTTTTGTGCCCTGGAGTTTCTCACTGTGTCTGCTGGACTTGCTGTGGGAGCCAGCACACAAAGATCCCTTTGAAGTAAGCTCTGAGGATGGGTGAGCTGCTGTGCTCCCTGGGCCCACGCAGGAGAGCACAAACCCTCTCTCCTGCCTCACCCTTCCACTCTCAAGTTTCACCTGCTACTTATAGCTCCTTCCTTCCCTCCTGTTTGATTCAATATCAAACTGCAAGATTTCTGAGCATGGATTTACTTTTTTTTAAAATATATATACAATAAATATCCCGGCAAAGAATACTCGGCATGTATTGAGATTGCTAAATGTAACACAGAGATGCCCAAAGTAGCTTCAGGGGAGCATGGATGCTGCAGTCACTCAGTTGTGGCATCAAAATTGAGTCACCTTGCTGAACTAGACTTACTTTCTCAAACTGTGCTCCTATGGGAAGATTGCTACAGGTATTTGAGTTGATGGTTTGGAAAGAAACCGCTGATATCTCTCTCTACTATCCTGCAGCATGATGGTGGCAGTGTAGAGATACTCTGGGAGCTGTGATTTAATTAATCAGAAGCACTTTGCTTGGGGGTTAGGATTGTTGTATAAATCCAAAACTTTTTGTTACCAGTAGTATTTCAAGAGAGCAATACCAGGGCAGAAAGGGGCTTCAGCATCTTCCCCAAACATTGCAGTGGGTAGAAAAGGAATTGCTCTTCATTCTGCTGACTAAGTTGAGGTGCTCTAATAGGCTGCAGGAAGCAGGGAGGTGACTGCCTAATGACTGGAAATAATCAGGGGGTGGGGCAGGAGAGCCTCGTCATAAAATCCCTATTCCTCCACCCCTAACCTGCATGAGGAGTTCCTGCCAGCCATACGACTCAGTAACCTTTAACACTGGACTTACATGCAACTGGGGCAGCAATGGGATCAAATTTAAGTACAAGTGAGGTAAGCAAAAGAAGGTGATAGCAAGTGTAAAGGGGGTAAAACTGCCTGTTATTCCAGTGAAGTTGATCACAGAGGAGAATGAGTGGTTTGTGTTGTATGGGCAATCCAGAGAAATCGAGTTTGCTGTTCCTCAGATCTTGTTGCAAGGATGGCTTTCCTAGTCTAGGCTTTTGCAGAACCTCATGGCACACTTGTGTTTTCAAGCTATGTTTTAGGGCTAGCAACATTGCTTATAATGCTTCCCTAAAAACAAGAAAAGGAAATAAAAAGCTGGCAGAGTTGTGATGGTGGTCAGTAAAGCACCTAATGATGTCGTTATAGAGCATAGCTCTAAACGTGTCCTTGAATGTGAGATGTTTTGACATGTCAGCCTAAAGTAAGCATTTAACATGTAGTTTAGTTTTCTTAACTTTGCCTTGTGTTGTTTTTCCTAGACTTTTACGAGCACCTCAGCACCAGCGGTGAGAACGGTAGGTAGCAATTAGCTGGCCCTTCATTAAATGCTGTCCAGTGCTGAATGTAGATCACCAGAAAAAATTTTAGGAATTCAATGGCTTGGGGGAAAATGTTACAAAGTTTACTGGGCATTGAAAAGCTGAACTGCAACTTCTGCTCTGCAGATGGAATATTGCCTTGGCTTTCCATAAGCTCTAAATAGTCTGGCTACTGTTGGTGTCTGATGCTTATGATGTCAGTGTTGCACTTTATCTGGGCTGGCTTGTACTTCAATTATATAAGTTTTTAAATTACTCCCTTCTTTTGTGCTTTGATTTCTTTGGATGAAATATTCCCATTTTCTTAATAGTTTATTCCTTTACAAGAATAACTTTTATGTGGGTCTTCCAGTTGTTCCTAGTGCTCTGGTATTCCTTGTAGCCTTTCTTTGCAGTGTAATGATCTGTTCTTGCAATTCTCTGTGCAGCACGGCGTTTACAGGTAAAATTGTGGGATAAATGTGGCATGTTCAGCTCCTGACAAGTTTGATCTTATCAGCCTAGTAGGAGTGGGAGTAGTGCCCAAACTTCTCTGAAGGTGAAAAAAGAGCAAAAGGCGTTTTGTAAAGGCTGAATTGAGGATGAATTCTTTGCACAGGCAAGTTAAAAATGGCAGGGCAATTAGCAGACATTCATGTTAAGGGGTATTAACATAAAGGGAAATACATCAGAGGAGCTCCTAGGAGCCAGTGAATGGGAACAAGTGGCTTTGGCAGCAGGATGAGGCTGCCCTCTGGCACTTGCAGTAGGTTTGGGGCTGCCAGTATCAGTTGCAAGTCTCTGGGAATCTGTTTGCAGGATGGGCTTTTGCCTCTCATTCAGTGATGTGGGGTTTTCCCAGCTTTGCATCCACACACTGAAATCAGAGTGATACAGAGAATCTTTTACATGGTGCTAAATTCTGTTTGCCTTGTGAAAGTTTCCTGTTATCAAAAGTATCTGATGCCTGTTTGCAGCTGACAATATTTTATTTTCTCTGTTCAAAATGAAATGCTGTGGTGAAACTTTTGCAGACTTTCTTCAAAAATTAGCTTCTAAAATGATGTTTGGGTCTCTGTGTATAGTCTTGCAGCCCTAAGAAGTATGCTAGAATCATAAAAATTCTTGTTTTGAATTCTAGCCTGTGTTTAGAGGTTCAATCTGTTTTTGGTTTTTTTTTAATCTGTAGTGCTTTTTACATTGTTAATAGGTCCCTAGGTGTGAGACCTGTAAAATTGCATGGCTTTAGATCATTACTTTTATCTTCAAGGTATTTAGGGTGGCAGGACTGACCTGAATACAGTACCTACAATTTAGAGCAGGACCCAGAACCCCTTCTTTCCTTCTGCCACGGTTCACAGCTCAGGAAGGACTTGAACATTTTTTCCATCCGTTTTTTTACATGGAAGATGTTATTTATAATAAATACATAAGCCTAGTATACCTGAGTTGCTTTTTGTTACTCAGTGGCTCAGTTAAGGAAATGAGTTTTCATTGTCAGAATGAGTTTCAGGGCAACAAATAGGATGTGTGGGATTTCAATTTGAGCAGCTACATAAATTAAAAAGAATAGGTGGTGATAAAAATTTGGTAGTGCCCTCGTGCTGACAGTCAAAAGAATAACACTTTTTAGACCATATAAATTACTTATGAAGACTGGTGATCTTGAGGCTAAAAATCACACTGAACTGTGGAAATCCTTGACCTGGTTTGTCTTATAAGATTTGGATTCATTATAGCACATGTCCAGCTTTGGAGCTGCAAACAGGAAGAGGGGAAAAAAAAAAACACATGAAGATTGCAGTCTGATGCCACAGAAGTTTTGCATAACTCTTGGAAAGAAGCAGCCATTGAGTCAGTGCTGCTCCTTTTGTTTTTATTCTGAAACACACTTGGAGACTCTACTGACTTGATAAGACCTAGCTATGGGTATTTTAAAATGGGTGAAATAAATCCAAAAATAGCAGTACAAGGAAGGGTGTTTCTTATGCATTTGACTTTGCCTGATGTGGTAGACCTAGTATTGTAATGAAATCCTGTCTGCCTTTGAGGCTTCAAAATTCTTTGAAGTTAAAAGGCACCACATACCTGACCCAGGTCAGAAGCAAGGCAGTGATCTATATTTTAAAGCCCTGCTACTCCTTCTGACAGGGTGAGTGATTTCTTTGTTGTTTTTCATGCTTTTTAAAGTAGCAATGAGATTTCTATTCTTTTTTGATGAGGTAGTTGAAGGAAGAGTACTTTCCACCAAATACATACACACTTTGATAATTGCCTTTTCTCTTGATGTAACTTGGGAATATTGCATAAGTTTCACTATTGTCTCCTCAAGAAAAAACTTCTGTGAACTACTTTTAAGTTTGGAACTTTACTAAAATAGAGCAGTTTTAGAGACCAATTATATAATTCATTAGTATGGATGAGCACTCATGTATGTGAACAGTCCTATTGCCTTCCCTCAGACTGGATATGTGAGGATTGCACAAGTGTGCCACAGGACTTAATTGAATTTTTATCTGACGTAGGACAGTGTGACCAAGTCTTGCATTTGCAACCTCATATATTTAAGTCATTTCAAAAGTGATCATTAAAATGCCTGGCCTGTGTTTCCGGTTTATGAGGTAAGATTCATGTCTCAGATGAAATAAATATAGAAGCTGAAAGTTGAAGTGTGTGTAATAACTGACCTAGGAGGCTTCTGGCCTCAGAACATACCCAGCCTGTGATATGGACATCATCACATTAAAGGCAGGGATGTGGAAGCCCTTGCCAATTGCTAGGAGATTATCCATTCAAGGACAACTTTTCCTGTGTGACTGAGTAAGTTGCTGACAACTAGACTTGGTAAAGCATTCAGGTACCTATAAGTTAGGAGTGGTAAGGTTGGACTTCCAAGGCTCTAGTAAGGGAATGGATTCCACACCCAGAGGGAAGCGCTGAGAGTTGATTTTTTTGTAAGTTTGGAGAGTAAAATATGCCCGAATGGAATTATAAGTCCTGAGCAGAGAATTGCATGAGTGGTACATCCAGGTAATATGGGCAACAGGGAGCAACTTTCATACGTGTCTCCACGTGGCACTTGGCTGCAGGACGATATCACTGTCCACTTGAGATTCACAAAGTAAAGGTCTCAATGCTTGTTTTCCAAGAGCTGAGCCAAGGTTGTTCCTTGAAAATGGTGTTAAGCCCAAAAATTAATAGCATTTCCATGGGAATGCCCAAGTCCATTCTTCTGTAATCAAAGGATGCAACCCTCCTCCTTTCTGGATAAGGGAGATGCTCCACATCTTCTGAAATAACACATCTGAAGTCAAAAACACTTAAAATTTATTGGATGGGGAAAGCAGGAACCAAACATAAATGTAAAAACATGTCAGTAGATTTGCCAGGGGCAGGCAAGCCTTGGCTGCTGGTCCCTGTGTCTAAGAGGGCTTTTCTCTTTTACCCATTGCTATTTAATTCATATAGAAAAGAAGGTATTGCATTTCAGCTGTGTAGTCTGGGCCTGATATATTTTGGTTGCTTGATTGGAGACTGTAATCCTTTTTGGTTTTTTGTTTTTTCTGCCAAAGAACTTTTTTCTTTCAAGGTGTGTCTATCCAAGTTATCCTTTGTGGGCATGTTTGGAACAATGGAGCAGATAGAGTTGTCATCTAGTCTTTGTGACAGCTGAAATGTCCCACACCTGACAACTCCAGGGCTTGCAAACTGCTCCATAAAACTGCCCTGTGAGAGAGACTGGACAGGTCAGATAATGTAGAACACACATGCTCATATCAGTGACTGTTCTGACCCTCCTGCTGCTGTCTCAGTGCCCCTCAGCTCTGCATCTTTTGGCCCCCTGTCAACTCAAAAGGAAGTGCAAGACAATACTCTAGTGATTTCTTGAGGATGGTTTGTGTTCTCTGCTGGCTTTTTGGAGGTGCTGAGGTTTTCATTGGCGAGGACAAGGACCTTCTTCATTACACTGGTTTATTGCCCAGTGTCATGTCATGGTCCCTGTTGCTTGACTCTCTGGCAAAGCATTGTGAAGCTCTTCAGGATAAGTCCTGTGATACTTCTGAAAAGACATATGATTTGGCAAAATGTATAGCCTATGTGAAGGAAATAATAGCAAGGTACATTTTATTAGTTAACATCAGTGTATAACTTTTGTTTTTGCTGCTTTATAATTAATACAGGCCCTTCTGATGCCTGCATTAAGCAATAAAGCCCATGTGTTTGTGTAAGGACACTGAATTAATTTTGTGAAGTTAGAGTATATCTATGAAAGTAAGAGAGCGGGCTTATGGGTAGAGGTATAATAACAGAATATTCTGAGTACAAAGGGACCCACAAGGATCACTGAAGTCCATCTCTTGGCCCTGCATAGCACCATCCCCAAGAATGACTCCATGTGCCTGAGAGCATTGTCCAAACTCTTCCTGAACTCTGTCAGCTGGTGCTGTGACCACTTTTCTGGGGACCCTATTCCAGAGCCCACTCACTCTCTGGGTGAAAAACCCTTTCCTAATATGCAGCCTAAATCTCCCCTGACACTACTTCATTCCATTCCCTAGGGCTCTGTCACTGGTTACCACAGAGAGCAGTGTCTGCCTCTCCTTTTCCCTTCATGAGAAAGTTGCAGACTGCAGTGAGGTCTCCCCTCAAGTCTCCTCCAGGCTGAGCAGACCAAGTGACCTCAGCCACTCATTATTCAGCTCCTCCTCAAGATCCTTCACCATCTTTGTTGCCCTCCTTTGCCTTCTAGTAGTTTCATGTCTTTCTTATATTGTGGCTAAATATGCCACAATATGTGTTTAAAACTAAAACTGCCCCCAGAACTCGAGGTGAGGCTGCCCCAGCTCAGAGCAGAGCAGGACAATCCCCTCCCTTGCCTGGCTGGCCATGCTGTGCCTGATGCCCCCCAAGACAGGGCTGGCTCTCCTGGCTGCCAGGGCACTGCTGACTCACATCCAACTTGCTACAGACCAGGATTCCCATGTACCTTTCCTGTGGCACTGCTCTCCAGCACCTTGTTCCCCAGTCTGTATTAGTATCTTGTTTTTACCAACTGGTACAGATAGAAAGATGAGATGAACTTTTGGGCACAATAAAACCTGTGTCTGTTCTAAAACAGAATCAGTAGGTGGAAAGCTAAGTATCAATTTGAGCAAGTGTTGATAAAAATGGAATCTGTACATACATTTGTTTTAAAATGAAAGATGGAATTTATGAAAGAGGAGATAACTGCTTTACTCCTTACTCTCTCTCACATATTAGTTATCTCAAAGGTGATAATGGGGAACAGGTTCATTTATAGCCTGAGGAACATGAAGATTCATTAGTATGACCCATGGAGTTATATGAGTTATTATAGACCTAATATCTCTGAGCTCAAGGTTTCTGGTATCTAGTGGAGCTGTGAATTAATTCCCAAGATCAGCTCTGGGATGATTTTTGTAGCTTTCTGCTGGGGATCAGGGCTGAAGATCAGAGGTCCACCGGAGTCTTCAAGAGAAATATCACTGTCAGCTGAATTTCTCTTTTTGGGTATGTGCAAAAGTTTTTGCTGGTGTGTGGTAGACAGCTCAACTTTCACAGCTCCTCTGACAGTATTTGGTGTCCCAGAGACAAATCTGTCCCACTGCAGGCAGTGGTGTGTAAGAGGTGAGGACACCCACGAGTGTGCTCTAGGGCTGTTTACTGTGATAATGAGGGAGCAGTGATAGGAAGATGTGATCTTTATCAAATCAAACTCTTGGCACCTATTGTTAACTTAAGTGATTTTGAAATGTGTTGCTTCTATTTCAGGCTTGAATGGAGTTATGTGCCAGAAATTTGTGCAGGTTTTTGACTGCTGCACTTGGTTTGATGAATTGTATTGGCTCAACCTTGAAAACCTTGTTCTATCTACATCCTTACAACTTCAGAGTTACAGTAGTCTGTGACTAAAGACTAGAATACTAATGTCATCTTTTTTTTTTCCTTTTCTGAATTTTTGTGCAGGCACCAGTATCACCTTTCAACTTGCTCACCGTAAAAATACTAAGAGTGAGGAATGTCCGGAAGGCAGACTTGCGTGAGTACTTCTACTATTGTTGGATGCTTCTTATAACTGCTTAGAGAAAATATTTGGACTATGTTTTTGTTCTCAAATAGTGTAGGAATACAAGCATGTATTGCTGTAAGTTTGCAAGAATTATTTTTATTTTAATACTGTAGAATTGCTTTCTCTTTTTAGATTTAAAGGTACTGACTCAAGCAAGGTGATGTGCTTTGTCTTTTTTGCCTATCTTACAGCATGAGTTATATTCCCTACCCTTCTGACATCAGACTTAGCTGCTGATCTGAGGTCTGCTCTGTAAACAATGAAAATGCTTGTATTTTTAAATAAGAAACCTGAGTATTTCCTACAGAATTTCTTGATGAAAGAAAGAGAATTAGCAATGCAGATGTAAAATCAGCAGTAGCAGGAAAGCCTATGAAAATAACAGATTTACAAGCAAAAACTTTCTATTATTTCTGCAGAATTTGTACATATGTAGGAAGTGATGATAAAATCCAGTGTGTCTTGGAATTTATTTAACTTACAGAATGGAGATGTTTAAAAGTAAAAAATAATAAAAAAAAATAACAGAGCAATACTTTGAGCACAGTTGAGAGGAGTTTAAGTGAAGGGCAGTGAGGGGAAGTGTTAAAAGGCTATCTAGAATAGAGACTTCAAAAGAAAAAGGTGAAATAAAGACAAAGAGAATAAGAGAATTCAAGTCTAAAGATCACAGGAATAAATCTAAAAGATGTAAAACAGAGAATAAATCCATACTATGTTTCCCAAAACCTTGCTGAACATGGCTCAAAATTAATTTTCTTTTGGTATGCTCAGAATTTCATGCAGCACATCACAGTTTGTAAGAAAAAATTAGTTAATGTAATCTATATTTTAAGATTTTAACTTGTGTAGTGGGTCAAGAGTAGAGGGAAAACTTATCAGAGATTTGATTTGGTGGTTTCTGGCAGGAGGGATGTGGTTAGATCACATGGAAGTTGTGCTTAACAACAGTATTTTTCAATGGCTGATTACTATCAGGGAATAAATCTCTGATGCACTTATATGTGGTATTCTGGTTTACTTAGGCATCTTCCACAATGTAATACTACTGTGCTTATTTCTCTTTTTCCTTTGGTTCATTAGACAAAGTGAGAGCGCCTTATAAGGTGTAAAGTTAGGGGTTTCTTAAAGTTTTATTTTTATGTACATAAGCACTCATTCTGTGAGCTTATGTGCAAAATTTTTATTTATCAAAATCAAAATTTTAGAATGCCTAAGTGGTGTTTTGCACCAACCAAATATGTGATCTGACTTGGTCACCCCTGCAATTGCATCTACAAACCCACACGAACAATTGAGGCTGCATTTCTGTATTCCTGTACTTCAGCACTGTCTGCTTGCATTTCATCTCCTTGTGGCTGTCTTCCTCAGGGCAACTTGCTCACAGTCACACCTTATCACAGTGAATCAAGAGGTTCTTTTTTTGGCTAAACCTGTTGGTATGTCTGCCACACCATATGGCTTTCTTACTTTGTGTTTGGGTCTCAAAAGCAGATGAATATCATGTCTTGATCCCCTTGAGAGGCCCCAAATTCAGAACCTGAGCATCCCAATATTTGTTTAAAGTGTATCTGGCTGAGAGGTTTGTAAGCTTTCCAGCAAGAGTATTTTCTTAACAGAAAATTTATTGTCTGAAGAAACTGATATTATTGTGAAAACCCTGTCCATTTCTTTGTCTGCAGTGGGAAGGATATTTCAGGCAGTGTTTACTTTTTCTGAGGCATCCAAGAGGCAAACATTTCAGTTTTCCTTGAAGCCTCAGTATTTTCAACTATGGGAAAATGTCCCTTTTCTACCTGTTTCTAATGGTAAAAGTATGATGCTTGTTACAATTCCGAGTTAGCATTTATTTCCTCCAGTTTAGCTTTCCAGTTTTACTGGTTAAATCATGGTATCCCCTATGACTAGTTCTATTCCATGCATTTTCTCATTGAAGTGCTTGTGCTTTATTTGTTGAAGTGGACATTTCTTCTTGTTCATTGACTCTCATGTTCCTATTTACTTTACCAGTGAAAAATAAAAATGCTTTAAAAATATTCTTCCATATTGATGTTTCAGAGCAAGATAATTTTAATAGATTTGAGGAGAGGTCTGAAAATCTAGACTACATTTTGGATCCTGACATTGACTGCATTATGGGACCTTGGGCAAAGCATAGAATCATAGAATAGTTTGGGTTGGAAGGGACCTTAAAACGATCCCGCTGCCATGAGCAGGGACACCTTCCACTACATCAGGTTGATCAAAGCCCTCTCTGGGGTGGGGATGATCTTGAACCGTTGCAAGAAATTCAAGTTTTCTCAGTGTACTTATTTGCGTAATCCTTATATCACTACTGTGAGGTAATCAGTGTGTCTCATCCTCTTTGAAAATGGAAACTGTAGCATTTAATCATCATTAACCATTCGCATTTTCATCTGCTTACATTTGTGCCTCTGCTGAACATCTGATCAGTCATTCTGATCAGGTGTGTCTTAGGCCAGTGCTTTCCTTCCCACAGTCATAATCCAGATTTTGATAATTGTGGTAGCATGGCTAACTACACAATAAAGGCACAGCTTGGCTCGTAGGAAAACCTAAACCTGTGATTGTTACAGAACGATAAAGAGGAAATACATGAAGTAATTGTTCTTAATATGATGTAATGACACTATTACACATTTTGAGCATGATGCAGGGATTGACTATGTGCTGAAGTATTTGGCCTCCTCTGACTCACAAGGTTGTTTTAAGAACCAGGTGACTGGTTGAGCATAGCTAATGTGAAATAGGGAGATTGCATTACAGGTGTGAGAGAAAGGCCTTCAGTGCCTGTATCATGCTTCAGTTAAGCCTCACTCCCTGGAATTCTCCCTCCAAACTTGAGGAGTCAGAATATAGGAGAAGTTGAAGTCTTCATTGGCACTCGTGGCTCCCTTCCCCAAACACGAGTGGCAGCAGCATCTTCCCAGTCTGCAGATAGAGCAGTAGGAAGGACTTGAAAACACACAGTAATTTAATTATGGTGATGAAATGGATTTTGTTTTCTGAAAGAACTGCTGAGAAGCCCACAACTTCTAAAAACTTTATCAAATATATGGATGAATAAGGAATAGGCACATTCTGATTTGTGGTAATGAAATCAAACTTTTCAGCTTTGATGGGAGAACACCTTTCATCAAAAAATTCTGCTCTTCAGTGAAGCCAGCACTTTAATAAAGGTTTTTATTAAGCTAAGGTACAAAATCTGGGGAATAAATTATTGAAAACAAGTCTCTCTATAGCCCAGATTGAAGGTTGTGAGGTGTGTTGCCTGTCCCAGCCATTTGGATAATCATGAAGATAAAGCTAAGTGCAACATGTATTGTATGCAGACATTACAATTTCAAACATAAAGTAACATTTAAAAAAGGAAAAAAATTCTGGCTAAGGGTGAAAAGGTGGAAATAGGCATTGCAAATGTATGAGGATGTCTGTTTTCCTGTTAGTGCTTCATTGTATTATTTACTCCTAACCTATATATTTTAGGAAGAAAGCCCCAGCTGTGCTATCTTTGTCTTATTAGGGCTAAATGGGCACTGTGCAGTAATTCTTTCTCTGGATACATTTTCACTGTGCTCATCTTCTCCCTGTACAGTCACGCTTTCAGACTGCTATGTGACACTGTGGCTGCCTACTGCCTCAGTGGAGAAGGTTCGGACCAGGACCATCAGGAACAGCAAAAACCCCGTCTGGAATGAAGCTTTCTGCTACAAGATTGACCGTCGTGTCAAGGTAACTGACATCAGTTCTTTTCACCATTTGATGTCTGCAGATAGCCATGAGATTACACTGAACTACAGTAAACCAATACGTATATAGCTAGTTCCAAACACAGAAGATAATAAAGGCTCCTCAGGGAAAGAAAGCCCTGTTGCTTACATCCTCCTTAGTGTTGTTCTATTCCACTTATTTGTTACTTAAACATTTACTATACTGCAATAAGAAGGAATTAAGTGCCCTTCAGAATACAGCCTTGCTATCCTATCCCCAGTCTTGACATATACAAGCAAAACCCAAGAAAAAGATTACATAAAAATAATAGCAAAATTACTCAGTTCTAGATATTGTGAAGATCCTTTAAACCATCTTTACATACCTGTGACTGTTGTATACACTTAGAACCAAAGGCCATAAAATAAATGTAGAAACATTTAATGCAGTTATTTATCACAAATTTATGAATGTTCTGCATGACCTGTTTGTCTTGTCTGCCTGGGGAAATGAAACAAGCTTGCTTCTTTTCTGTATGAAGGGTTATCAGTAATGTAGCATCTAATAAACCCAAGTCTCTTTCCTTTTTCTCTTTCCTTTTCTCCTTTTGCCTCCTTCCCATAAAACTGGAGGAGCAAGGAAAGAAAACCTAGTCTGGAGATTTTCCTGCCTTGTGGAGCTCTTAGATAGAGTAGTAACTCCATCATATTCTTAACCTCTTTGTGCAGAATGTGCTGGAGCTGAAGGTCTGTGATGAAGACACGGTCACCAGGGATGATGAGCTCTGCACAGTTCTCTTTGACATAGATAAACTCACTGTAGGACGTACTGTCCGCGTGAAGTTTCAGCTGAATCCACAGGTGAGCAATAGAATTGGTGAGAAAAAAAGTAAATTCTCTCCTTCCATTGCAATAGATCCTTTCACAGTGTTTCATCACTTAGAATAGTAGCAAAATATAGTTTAAGAAAGACTTCAATGAATGCTTTTTGCTAACTTTTGTTGAGAACAAATATCTATGCTTAAAATTCAGGGTGGAACCAGCTAGGATTAGTTGTCCAGAGTCTTAGTTCTGAGTATTTCTGGGATGTTTGTTTGGCTCTTGGTGTAAATTCTGAATTTTCAGCTCCTTTTAACTGTGATGGTATTAAAGAGGCTAATTCTTTTTTTGTGTTGGGAATTAAAATCTGAACAAATGGCTGTTTTAGCAGAATAGCAGTTCTTAAGCATGCAGACATGCTTATAAAGCATTTAGATTTAAAAACCGCTCATTTTTAGCAACTGCTTTTTCAGTATCTTAAAATTCAATATCTTTGGTCGACAATATGGTTTTCTTATGTTCTGGGAATTATCCTAAGTTCTATTCTAAATGCATATTTAAAAAATTATATGTAGCTGGTATGATGAAAACGGTGGAGAAAAGTAAGTAATCAGTTTTTTTTTAATCTCCTTTCTTCAGGCACGTGAGGAGCTGGAGGTGGAGTTCACATTGCAGAACACGTGAGTAGAGTCCTAAATTCTTAATAAATTGTTATATTCAGTATAAAAATAGTCTGAGAAGCTGTTTCATATGTGATAGTGCTTCTTAAACCTGCAGTCTCTAAAATAAGTATCTAGATGTATTCATTTAAGTCTAGTCAAATGGAATTTTAGAATACATATTTTTATATTTCAAATATCTGAAATGTGATTTTTTTTCCCCTGTTTGAATTCTGCCTCTTGGGCACCAGTCCTGTTCTCTTTTTTCTCACTGAGCCAATGAGGTGCACAGGGAAGTATGAGGACAATGACAGTATTCAGGAAGTTTTGACCCTTAGAAGGAGTGCCAAGCCTAAATGCCTTAATTACCCCCTTCTTGGGGAATCTGGTTTTTCAAATCCACAGTGTTATGAAATGCACTTCCCTAAGCTGATCTGTTCAATTCATCTGGCTAAACATGTGGAGAGCTGTGGTAGAGAAAGGAACCAAATATTCTGTATAAAGTAAGGTCCAAGGACCACTGTGGGAGTCTGAGGTCTGAGGAACCAGCAAAGCTGGAAAAGCAGCAGTAGCTTCACTTGGTAGGATTGAAAGATGTTGGTGGAGTTTTACTATTTAGTGGATGTACTTAGAGAAGGTTCTGCTCTTAGATGGCACTGCTGGAACCTTCTCAAGGCATTTGGGGCACTTCAGAAGGCCTAGCAGGATAATACATGGGTGGACGCTTTGAATTCTTGACAGCAGGGGAAATCAGAACTTGTTGGTGAAAGAGCAGTAGCTCAGTGTTAAGACTGGAGAAGGAAATATCTCGGTGTTCACACACAAAAATGCTATCAGAGCTGAAAGAGTCTCAAAATATGTTTTTACAACTCATGGAGACTCATCAGGCTGGATTGTTTGTTGTTTACTCTGCACCAGGACTGGCAAAAGGCCCAGTAGCATCAAGACAAACATTGCCTGTCACATCTCAGGAGCGTCACAACATCAGTAATGGCATTGGGGAAGCTCCAGTAGGCATCACAAATATCCTGTCTAGGGTCCTCCTTCTTTTGTAAGTTACAGGACGGCTTATGGAATTGGTACAGAGAATCATACTCTTGATTATCCTGCCTTTAATGGGGGAGGTAGGTTGCCTGGCTTGGATGCCATGCACAAGTGGCTCTGTGTATGGGAATGGAGGCTGGAACTTGTCTTGGAGCATGTCTGCCATCAGCTCTTTGCCAAACTCTTCTGTCTGACCTTGCAGCTGATTGCCTTTTCCTGGAGTTGTATTCACTAAAGTCAGAAATGGGACAATTTGTGCAAGTGATGCCTGAGCAAGAAGATGATGGTTGGAAGATAATGGTTGGAACTGTACCAATAAAAAGGGCCTTTGCAGTCTTAAGGAAGATGTTTTAACAAACATGACAGTCATGGTTCAGTTGCTCCAGCAAGAAGGCATCTGATCTACTATTTTTCATTCTTAGGGTGGTTCCTGAGTGACCAATATAATAGTTGTGGCCTGAAGAGCTCTACATGCAAAGGCAAGAAGGTGCTGCATTATAAGTGAGGAAATGTCCCTGTGAGCTCACAGTAGGACTGAGAAAATGGGTTTTCTTGCAGAAGGTAGATAGACCTTTCCCCTACTATCCTTCATTCACATTTCTTGCATTTGTGCAGTGGTCAATGCAGTTCTGCTCATCAGCCAAGTCTGGAATACAGGTCTAAGCACATCTGAATTGATTAAATATTGTGGTTTTGGTAGGATAATGAGAAGGCTTTTTTTTTTTTTTCTTCCTCACTTTGGAATGTGTAATGTCATGCGTAATTAATGAAAGGATTTGTCCGCTAAAGTTGTAGACAATGGATTGCATAGATAATCTAGAGAGCTCTGGAAAGGTCTGAACAACTGAAGTGAAGTAGTTGAGATGGGTCCAGAAAGCTATGGACCCAAACTAGCCTCTCCTGGGTTGAACAAGCTCAGCAGGTTTTGGCAAGATTTTTTAATCAATGCTGAATAGGAGAAGTGTTGACAGGGATTAGAGATAATTTTCAGAGGGAGAGAGCCCTCTGATAACAAGGAGTACAGCTAAGCATAGGATAGTTTCTAGAAATCCTGTATTGTGATGGGAACAACGAAACATACTTTTGGGGGGCAATACAGCAGTTTATTTCTGAAATTAATAATTATTCCCACCAGCAATTTTCCCTGATGCCCTCTATCCACAGCTTTTAATTTCTTCCCCATCTTCTTTCTAGATTTTACTAATTGCAAGATATATTGCATTAGCATGTTCTTTCTTTCCAGCATTTCAAATGAATAATACCACATATGAAGTGTAACCCCAGGTCAACCATGTTTCCTGGGTTGCACCTATGATAGTGACTTTGCCACTCCTATTTTTGTTTGCCTATAACCTCAGTGCAAATGTTGTGTTTTGTGTTACTTTTACCAAAAAGAACACTATAAAAATTGCCACATATTACACTGGGGGGCTGAATGAAATTTGTTCCTGCATCCATTCCTATTGTATCCACAACAGCAAGATGAATACCCTCTCTAGTTTTGCCTCAGCCTTACTCCACTGCTGCAGTACCAGCAAAAGCTCACCTCTGCTGCAGACTGGCAGGCACTGAGGGCCAGATGTTTGATCCTAACAACAGAGAGAGGAAGGCAGGCTCCTTCCTCCAAATGCCTTTCCACCAGCAACCAAGCCAAGGGATTGCAAATGTCTGCCCAGTGTTTTCTGGGCCCATAACACGAGCCCAGCTGGCGTGAGAGCTGCTGCACTTGGGCAGCAGTGACAGAAAAGGTAAGGCTGTTGTACACAGGCTGCTGGTTCATGTGCTTTGCTGCTTTTTGTGTTGCTTTCTGGTGATTATCAGCAGTAACCTGGGCTTTCTCCCATGCCTCCGCTGCAGGGTCCAGCATCAGAACGAGCCCATCCGTGTTGCTACAGGGACAGGGTCCCGCTGGAGCAGGTGGCTGCGCTCGCTCAACATCTCCCTCCCCTCCGACTTGTTCTGAAGCCACACCGACACTGAGGGGCCACGAAGAGCCTTCTGGTCAGCTGCAAGGTGATTTGAGTTTCCGAGGAAAGGTCAAAGAGCCGCAGGGTATTTGCTGTACCCTGCTGATCATCTTTTTGGCCTCTTTTATCTTTCAGATGTCTCAAGCTGAGGAAGTGCATCCCTAACAACTCTTAAAAGAATGAAGGACCGCTCTTACACAACCTTTCATCTCCACTCCCTCTCCCTTTTGTTTGTTTTTTTTTTTCAAATGTGAAAGACTATATTTAAAACAAAGCCCAATTAGCACCAATAAATGTAAATAGGTGTACAAAAAGCTGTATAAATATTAATTATTGAAATATGGCAAAAGCAGGATTTTTAGAAAATAAAAGTATTTTTTTTCCTTTCTGTAGTTCTGCTGTGTTATTTTGAGAAATCCTCGTCATGTGAAGAGGGAACCAGCAGATAATGCCAGCCACTTGACTTGGGCACTGCTGAGAAACCCTCAGGCTGAGTCTCCATCAACTGGGGGCCAAATGTACTGCTTGTATTTGTGTTTGGAGGAGCACTGAAGGCAAAAGTTTTAAGTTGAGAAAGAACCTTTGAGGTGAATACAGCTTTCTTTACTGAAACTGTACCATCCCCCATGCTTCTCTTGGCTTGTCAGAAAACTCAGAAGAGTAGCCTGCATTATTATGGAAGCTACTAAAGGAAGGGAAAGTTGGATCTGACATGGAAGAATTCAAATGTTGTAGATAGGTATCAAAAAAATCCAGTTTCTCTGGTGAAATGAAACATGGTTGCCTGTTCAAAATGAGAAATGAAATCTGTGTGACTGTAAGTCCTATTCAAAACTGCCCATTTCATTATAAGTCAGGCATAAAAAAAAAAAGAGGGCAGAAGTTTGATTTATGCCAAGTGTTGGGAAATGATCCCTGGGCTCACAGAGTCCACTGAAGCCTTAGGCATTCCTTCAAAAGACTTTTAGTGAGGAAGAATGCCCAGTTTCTCTGTTTTTGTCTTTCCCTGCTACAAGCCATAATATGCTTCCAATTCTCCCGAGGTCTGCAATAAAAAAAAGCCCACAAGTCACAAACTGTGATGGAGAAGAGAACAGGAGCATTACTCTGTGTTGAGAGCTGCCTAATAGCAGGCTGGTTGTCAGAGAATTTACCAGCTAATCTCAACTAGTGGAAGTTATTCAGTGCTCCAAAGGTAGGCAAAGTATTCAAAGGTCCCTGCCAAGCTGAGCTCTTCTGCACACAGCTCAGCTATGTTTCTAGCCACAGCTGATTTCCTAAGATTCAGAGAAAGATGAGCGCCCTTGCTCTTCTTAAAACAAAGGTATGGACCACCAGGTTAAAAAAAAATTGAACAATTAAAGCATCGTCTTATGCTGCAACTAGATGAAGCCTTGAAATTTGGGATATAAAAGTTAAAAGAGCAGCATGGGGAAGTAACTAACAAGTGGCAGCAGCTGGGCTTCCTTGCAGTGTTGGCAGCAGAGGTGACAACCCAGTGGAGACATCTCAGCCATGGGTCCTTCATGACTGAGGTGTCCTGGTTCTTCCCAGGAGCCTTCCAAGCCCTGCTCTGTACAACAGTGCAGGTTCTCCCACCCTGTTCGCAGGTCATGCCTTGGACCTCTTTACTTTGAACCTGACTTTATGCTTTGCTGATACCAGCAACTCAAATAATACTGCACTTTACTGGGTGTTTATCTCCATGAAGACATATCTTTACCTGTCTTTGCACTTTCATTTCACAAGGCTATGCAGGCTGAGGTCTACTCATATCCACCATACTGTTTCTTGCTTTCTTTTGCTTTCTTTCTCTCTCTTTTTTTTTTTTTTTTTTAATTAAGAATTTGAGGATGGTGACACTCTGTGTCATGTAATGTTACAACTATTTGACTACAAAGTAATAATTAAGTACAAAAATTTGTGTCTGAAACAAAACTGGAGTAGTGCTTTTACACATTCATCTGTATGCAGGTGAAAACACTGAGTATATTTTTACCAATTCCTGACCAATGATCTTTGAACTCTTTAGAAATACATTTTTAAAAATTTACAGAATTTTAAAGTTTATAACTGTTTTTTTTTTTTTATTTGATCAAAGGTGTTTGCTTGAGTTTTGTTGTTGATATTTTCTTATAATGGAAAGTTTTTCCTGAGTTCTGAAGTGTATTTAGCCCATTCATATTTTTTTTCCATAAAGGAAAATACTTACTTGGAAACAAAACTTTAAACTGTTTATGAGCTTTGCAATTTTAAGTGAATACTATTATGTGTGTTTATAATGAAATCTAATTCTGGTAAATTTTCACTTTAAGTGGATAAGAACAAATTAATCTAATTTTAAAGGAATTGCATTGTTTGGTTTCAGCTGAGATAAAATACATACATCAAGTACAGAACTATACAAGATGTCAAAATGTGTGGCTTGCAAAGTCTGAATAAACAGCTCATACTCTGTGCAGGAGTTTGGGAAGTCAGTATTCACTCCTTGTAGTTACATATGTATGTATTCCCTCTGGAGTAGTCTCAGTTCTTGAGACATTATATGAATTTACATCTGTAATTTATTGAAATGGTAAATTATAAGATAGTCTTAATGAGACACTGCATGATTATTTGGATGGAAAAATATTTTAGAATATAGATTTTGTTGTCTGCAGTGTATGAATTCACCCCTGCGCCTAGATGTGGGAACACATCTATACATACAGTGATCTGTTATAATCTCATGTGTGATTTGCAGATCACTTCATAGAGGTAAGTACAATTCCTCCTGCCATTAGGGTAATTTTTTTATAAGCTGTGGAAAGCTAGGCAGTTATTTTAGTTTTTGAAGTACAAAAACCTGGTTAAAACTGTGTAATGCTCAAAAGAATCATTGTGGATTTAACAGCTGCAGCTATCCTCAAAATCAATGTCTCATACCAGTATTTATTGCATGGCTTACTGAAGGAAATGTATAAAACCACAGGAGTAGAAATCCAGCTTCATATTCATGAGTGGATGGAAAAAATTGCAACTCAGCTCATCATCTAATCCTAAGATTTAGTATTTTGGAGTGGGAATGTTAAAGTCAGAAATGTCAAAGGTCATGTAAGAACTAATGTGTTAACCATAGACTTAAATATTTGTCTGAGTTTTCTCACCCATGACATTATATTTTATTTTTTTTTCCCCAGTCTGGACTATCCTGATGGCATTATTACAAATGGAGTACTAGTGGTAAAATACATATTTATTATGATCTTTCCTGTGTCTGAATAACAAGTGTTCATGTTTCTAACTCTGGAAACTTTGATCTATGTCCCAAACCCAGTGCTGACACCTACTTTCTTCTATAAATTACAGGCTCAGAACTATCAGGAGTTAATGAAGAAAGTGTTATAATGCTCATAAAAACAGTCCCATATGCTAATCCACTCATTATTTTGAATAGGGCTCATCTTCTTTGCTTAATTGTCTCTCCAAGTTCAAGCAGCTCATGAGTTGTTCCTCTTTACTTCAGTTTTGGAAAGAAATACTGTATTACTATTGCCCACATGTTATCTGAAGACATAGTAATAGACCATAATTGTCTTGCTCATTGATCAACCAGAGGGGTTAGTTGGGAGCAGTATGAATCACTGGCAATGACATTTGCACTTCTCTCAATCATCATTCATCCTCTCTTGCTTGCAGGCACGTGAGGTTTCCTGTTTGGAGGTTAGAGTGGATACAGGGAAGCTGAAGCAGCAATCCACAAGTGAGGTTATTGCTTCATTAGCCTATTGTTCCTGTGGTGTGATTCAGTCATTATAACAGATGTCGAAAAAAATTAATAATCTGTTGTTCATATTGTTCTATCTGTGTCACATAATACTTAGTTTTGCCATGCCCCACCTTGCAGAAAGATTTTATCAGTCAAAATTCAAGTTCGTCAAATGTTTAGTTATGAGGCAAATCTTAAACTGATGCGAAAATAGAGCCACATATACTAGACTGAGAAATTTGGAAAGCAGAGGTTAGTTCTCTTTGTTTGTTGTTCAAAACATTTTTTTTTCTAAGTGGGATCTTTTAAAATTAAAACTATTATGCAGATATCTTATCCCATATGTTTGATTTGGGCTTGAGTTTTTATAAAGGTTGGACATATTTACGATTCTGACTGAGACTTTTTTTTGGTTGCTTAATAAAAATAATAAGCCTGAGTTTAAATGTAAACTTGTATCAAAGGAGTCTTTGCAAATGCAGGAGAGTCCGCTGCTACCATAGAACCACCAAAACAGTACTTTGTCTATAAAATACAACTCTAATAAATACACCAGGATTCTTCACTAGTTTTATGTTGATTTAAATGAACAGTAGCTTGTGTAAGTAGCTTTCTGCTCCTGGGGCAAATCTCAAAGGCTCATGACTGTTCTGAGTTAATTTGTGACTGGAAAATCAACCTGTATGAAGAAAATGGTAACAATGACTGAGTTGCATTGTAGGAAGTTGCAGACTGAGATGTAACATGGGGAGGAAAGGTTAATGACCTAAAGTGATAATGTCTTTTGGCCCTGATCTTGCAGGAGAACAGCATATGATCTCTCTGTAAACATAAAGACTTTTCTGTAAAAGAAACACAGCCTTCAGCTTGTTTCAGTTTTGGTGACATGAGGGCACATGCCAAGTAGTCCAATAGAGTTTTGGGTTTATAGAATGATTTGACTGTTAGTCTTAATATTATAAAATGTGTACTATGAACCAGAACAGACTGACATCAAATAAATTACTTGTATGCAACATGAATAATCCAAAATGCCTTTAAACTGACACTCCTTTAAATCCAAATCTTGGTTTAATTAAGTAATGGAAAACATCTAATAAATAACAAGCTATAGTATTTTAAAAATATGTGAATTCTGTGTACTGATTTTTATTTATATAGATTCACCAAGATATTTTAGATCAGTTTTCAGGCTGTTTTAGTCACCTGAAGTCTACTTAGTCATTATGGTGTGAGAAAAATTCAACAAAAAGTGTGCAGAATAGTTGCCAGTTGGGTTTTTTTATTAGTTATGTGTGTTTGCTTGTAACAGTTAAAATTCTGCTTGTTCCTTGCCTCTGTGTTTAGACCCAGAGCTTACATTTACAGTAAAAGGATCGCATGAAGGAAGCCAGAAGATTTCGCTGGACTCTGGCCCCAGCCTTCATATAATCATATTTCACTGCATCATAAATGACCAGACAAGACTGGATATCCTATTACCAGAAGAGGTAAGCTCTCCTTCTGTCTGCTATTATTAACCCAAATGTAATTAGAACAAGAGGTAAATAGAAACAGTAAACTGAACTAGTCTTCTTAGTGGAGAAATTCTAGAGATTATAAACCTGTCATGTGTTCATACCCAATTGCTTTTTGCATTTCTTCAGCTGGCTGATGGAAATGAAACAGAGAAATCTGGGGTCCTTTCTTTCCCTTTGAATTCACTCCCTTTGCAGAAGGAAATAATACTAGAAGAAGTGAGTGCTGTGAACCTTTCATAATATGTCTTTTAAAATGTGTTAAATATTGTCCTGATAAATAAAGTTACCAAGTAACCAAAACCACTGTTTAAAATTGTACAGCTGTTTGTTAGAAATGTTAAAGAAAATGAAGGTTGCCATATTCACTTCTAAGGAAGAATGTGTTAACAATAATTTTAATAATACAGAAGTCATTGCAAACCTGCATCACACAGTTAGAATTAAGTCTTTTCAAGGAACAAAAAATGACATCAATTGAAAACCACTTTTTTTTTTTTTTGTAATATTGGGGTAATACTGCCTAAGATCTGAAAGAAGACCCATATAGATTATGAGCATAATTCAGATTTTAATTTGTCTAAATATTGATACCAGTGGTGCTTTTGTGTGTATTTGTTTTAAATTTTATTTTAATAAGGTAAATTTTCTCATTCTTGTTGCCCCTTCTCAGTGTGCAGACTGGAAAGTGGTGTAAACATGCAAGCTTGTGGCACACTACCTGCCCCAATCACCGAGGCTTATTAGAGAAGAGAAATTTTGATTCCAGGGCAGGGAGTGAGGTTAATTGTATAAAAATAATGTCCTTAGCCATAAGATTTATTATTTGAGAACTACTCTCTTAGTCTGAGTATTGCCCAGGCTTGAAGGAAAGAAATGTTTTAAAATTTGGTAGTAATTAGCTTTGCCTTTCTCATTTTCTAGGATAATTCATTTCACTTGTGTTTGACAGCGAGAAAATGGTAAGATAGCCTCTTTTTTGTCCTATCATCCAGGACTACTGTAAACTAGTTATGTAGGCTTTTTCTGTGATAGGTGCAGAGATGAACACATACTGTGTGAGTGCTGTGTGTTGTGCTCACGTGGTGCTTGAGGTAAGTGGAAGTCTGCTGCAGGTACAGGAATGTGCAGTTCAACATGAGTCTGTGAACCTTCATTCAGAGTAAATTAATCTGCTTTATGCCTGTTGTCTCACATGTGAATAAAACTACTATTCACATATTAATTTTATTTCCCATTTATGCTAATAGTCAGATCTGCACAATGACTGAAATAACTTCTATGAGTCTTTAACTTTGCCAAATCACCAAAATAAATATAGGGTAGCCTGGCTTCTGCCCCTTCTGCTTTTCACTGAGTAAAATGGGAGCTGAGACCTGGCCAGCTGCATCTCTGCCCACCCACTTGCACAGACAGAATTGCACCAGTGGTAGGTAAATTGAAGAAAATGACATTTGAAGTTTGCAGCTGCATACTTCCTGTGGTTCACAGCACCCTCACTATGGGATGATATGCAGAAGGAAAGCAAGGTGTATTTTCACAGCACGAAAGAACTTTGTGTGAATGGAGAGCTACCTGTACAACCTCAGCCCATAACAAAATATACTGACATGTAAATTTAACAGATACAGATATAGAAAGAAAGCAAGAAATGTTAATTTGCTGCTAAAAGAATAGCTTGGGGTTTTTTTTTTAAGTTAAATAATTTGACTTTATTCTGTTTTCAAAATTACACTTCATAATAAATCAAAATTGCTGGAGAACAGAGGTTAGTAGCATTAATTCTTGAAACATTCATATTTGTGAAATAGTGGTGAAAATTATTTTCAGGACAGAACTAGCAGCCACCAGAGGGTGATGTGACCCAGAAGATTTGGTCAATATTTAGTGTTCTTCTTGGTAATAAGTGCATTTATGTTGCTGTAGGCACGTAACATTATCTGCAGTTTGATTTGGTTTGCAGCTTTTTTTCTGAATTTATTTTTGCTTGTGCGTCACACTTCTCGAGGGACAAAATTCAATGTGTCTGCACACATGAAAAAAACAAGGTGATGGATATTCTTGTATATTTACAGATTGAAGCTAGCAAATATTTATATAGGAGTATGTTCAGGACACAGATGAAACGCTGGATTTCCCAAGACAGAAGCTGAGCAGAGGATGATGCTTGCCCTGCAGTCCAAACTTCATCACATAACTCATTTAGAACCCTAATTTTAAAGGCTTTTATCGGATTGTCAAAACCTGAGAACAAGTGATGCTGTCATCACTTGAATTTTCCAGGAAGTCATAGTGATAATCAGGAATGGATTCAGAAAAAAAAAAATTCTTTAGAAAAAAATTCTTGCTGGCAGTAGAAATGTGTTTAGTTTTTTGGGGGTTTTTTGTGATTTTTTTTTTTTTTGTGGTTCTTTCCTTTATCAATATGCAGACGTGGAAATAACTTGTTTTACAGATGACTTTTTTTTTTTTTTTTTTTTTTAATTACTTGCCCTACAGATCTTGGAGTCAGCTCTAATTGATGTGTGCATTGATTTGTCCCGTTGTCTGTTCCAGCTCAGGAGACCTGGATGTGCGCTTGGGCTTTAGCCTGTGCATGGAAGAGCAGGACTTCCTGCGGAAAAGGAAGAAATACGTCGCTGCTGCTCTGAAAAAGATTCTTAATTTGGAGGAGGATCTGAAAGAGCATGAGGCAAGACAATACAGTCCCTGGTAGCAACTGCTCTCGGCAGATCAGTGCCTAGCTCACAAATTCAAACAAAAAATAAATTCCCAGCTTAATTATTCCTGCTGGTTTGGGCCAGGCCTGGTCACGTAGGGCAAGGCATGGGCAAGAGAAGCAGTGGCCTGTTAATGTGGCACAATGGGGGAGGTGGGATAATGTCTTTATAGACCCTAAAATTTCTCAACAGCTCCTCCAACAGCCCATTCCTGTTTATTCTGGGTATTGCTCATGGGTCTCAGGAGCAAAGTTTACATTGGGCAGACATGGAGAGCTGGGGGATGCTGCCTGCAAAACAAAGGTGGTGGCCATGGCACCTGTGTAAAGGGTTTTGAGAGGAAGAAAGAAAAATTTTCACACAAACTTCTGAATAAAAATTCTTGGAGTGCTTTCTGCAGCAAAATAGGTGTATTTTAGGGAAAAAATGAGGGATAGAATAAAACCATCAATCTGGCAAGGAAGAGTGGATTTCACAGAATCACTGAGTTGTCAATGAAATAGCTGATTGTAAGTTTAGCTGTATCACTCTAGACCCTGTTCCTGCCTTTGTAATTGAGTCATAAGTTTTGCTACTGCTGATGCCAATTTGGGTTGCTGAAAATCAGAAAAGTACAAACATACCAACAGCAAGAACACTCTTTAGCTGATAGTTAAAAAAAGAATGCTGTGGAAAATATAGTTCAAAAATATTAGTTTGTATTTCAGAGCAGAGAACAATACAGGAAACAAAGTTTTCAACAAAGCTGGAAAGAACATTTTTAACCATTTTCACACAGCTGTCTGAGAATTTCCTCACATGTAGAAAGCTGTTTTCTGACAAGATCTAATTACTCTGGCTCTCCTATTCATGTGTTTAGCTTCAGAAATATGGGAAAATATCCCCTCTGCCTTATTAACTGACTTACAATTGAACTGAAAAAAAAATCATTAGAATTTTAACTTATAATAAAATAGGTTAGAAAATGTAAACCCCAGAATATAATTTTTGGAGTTTATTCTGACTTTAGTTAAGATTATGAGATTGTGCTCAATATTATTTTATAAAATTTCCTAGGTTTAAATCTTGAAGAGTTTAGGGCAGGTAGAACATCTATTTTCTCATTTTCCTGTGCTTTTGTTTTTTTTCATAGAGCAGGAGAATTATTTTCTTCATGGTCTGTTCATTGACTTTGGAATACAGATTCCTTTAAGAAATTACAAGCTAATACTTGAAAGTTATAAATAGACATTTTGCATGGGGTGTGTAAGCTTCCACACTCTGGATGCTAACGGAAGCAAAGGGTGTACTAGATCAGGAAAAGATTAGGAGAAGAATAGTCTGTCTCTTCAATTGCACTTGGATCGTGAGGGGGGAAACCCTATCAATGACTGTGCTTCAGGACAAAGTAATTAATGGCCTGGGGCCAGGAAGGCTTTGGCTATTGTGTGGTCTGGCTGATTACAGGGTTCTCTGTGTTCCTCTGTGACACTGGTCATTGTTAGAGGCAGAATCATGGATCCCTAATCTGCTCCGGTGTGGCAAATCCTGTATTTTCTATGATGGCTTCTAATAATAGACTTTGAGAAAAATTCCAGGGTGATGAGGTTGATTTCCAGTTGTTTGTTAGGTAAACAGCTTCTGCAGCCCATCTGAGTGGGTAAGACATAAGTCTTCCTCCTTGCAGCAGTCAAGTGGTGGCAAACAAGCCTTCCGCAACAATCACATCCTGGCCATGCCAAAGTAGCATCCCTACTTGAGCTGATGCCTACAACCTGTGATCTGATTTCTGCAGTGAGGGCTGTTTGTGTCTAATATCTGCATGGCTTTTGCTCCTTCTGCCTTGCTGTGTTGAGCAGGTGCCGGTGGTGGCCATCACAACAACCGGGGGAGGAACGAGATCACTCACAGCGATGTACGGCAGCCTGCTGGGCCTCCAGAAGCTCAACCTGTTAGACTGCATTTCCTACATCGGGGGTTTATCGGGTACCACATGGTGAGAATGACCCAAATGAGCTTTACGTGTTCTCTGCTCAATACTGTTGACTCTGTACAACACCATTGCCAACACTGGGACTTAGCAAAGCAAAAACATTTCCATTCTCCCCACAATCTACTCTCTGTCCACCTGGAGAAAAGAAGCAAAACATGCTGAATAAGAGATCAGTTACCACACTCATCAACTACTTTTGTCACCACACTGACTCAGTTTATGCCTGATATCTTCATCTAAATGCTTTATTCCCTTTTCATATTTTAGCAGTTATACCTTAGACTAAACACAATGAATTTGTCTTTAGACTGGAAATTGAAGAAAGATGGGAAGAAGAATTTATGCCTGCCATTTGCTGGTTATTCTCACTTCCATTTTGGATTTACGGTGCATCTGCCTCTGGTAAAAGACGTATTTGGGGCTAGAGGAATTAATATTGTCACAGAAAGTCCAACAAGTGATATCAAATTACTGACCTTGGAGAGACTGCAGATATGATGGCTTGTTGTGGCTCTCTTCTCCCAGTGGGCATAGAGCAGATGATGTCATATGTAAAATAACTGAAGTATTTAATCAAGTAGGTTTGAGGTACTCCCACTCCTCTACGCCTCTTTGGAAGTGGAGATTTTTTTTTTTCACTGAGTAATGTGTGTCACTTTATGTAAGTCCACACTTCAATGGTAGGTTTTTCTTTTACTTCTCTGTATGTACGTGGAGATCTGACTGTACCTGTCTGTGTTATGATTTCAAGGCAACAAGTAGGAATGGTCATACGAGGTCATGCCCAAAACTTCCCAGTTTTCTTGTTGGCACAAGCTGTTAGCAGATATATGGGAACAAATGCAGGACTAGAGCAGAGCAGTAGCAACTGCTCCCTAGAATACTCCCCAGCTTCCAAGAAATAGATTTGATGAATACTTGTGGAACCTTAGAATTTAATAGTCTTGGTTTCTTTGCTCCCAGGAATTTCAAGATAATTTTTGAGCCCATTTTATCACATCCAAACCAGGAAGTCTTATAGGTTTTGTTTGCTCCTTTTAAGTTGTAACCCCATAAAAATTTAAAAAACAGGCAAACAAGTTGCACATATGTTTTCTGAAAGCAAACCACAGCCTTACTCCTCTTTCATTATTTTCTACTATAATTTCTTCAGGACCATGGCAAACTTATATGAAGATGCTAATTGGTCACAAAAATATCTGGAGGATGCAATCAAGGAAGCTCGCAAGCAAGTAACCAAATCCAAGATCTGCTGTTTTTCTTTGGATTGTCTGAAGTACTATTATAATGACCTGATGGAGAGGACTAAAGAAGGACATAACACTTCTTTCATAGACCTTTGGGGTCTTGTCATTGAATCCATGTTACACGATAAGGTATTGCTCCTTTCTTCCACATAACTGCTGAGCTTCTATAGCTAATGGAGAAGAAATTAAATCCTGGGATGACATTCAGTACTACCAATGCAAATAATTAGTTTAGCAGTTGATTAAATATTGTATATTCAGATCCATGATTAAAGCACTGCTCTAGATTTAAAGAGGGGTTGACCTTGAACTGAAGGAGCCATGTCATACCAGTCAAAGGTGCTCTTTCTCCTTAAAGAAAGAAATACCCTGAGAAAAAATATTTTGAATTGTAAATAAATCATTTTGGACATAAAATATTCTGAGCAGAAGAGGCACTTAAAAGTTTGAAATAATTTGTTTCTCTAGCATAAATGATGATATGCATTTATAACGTGACCTAGGTATAGACTGCATATGGAGGTGGCTCACATGGTGAGAAAGACCATTTTCTAAATATGATATCAAGTTTTAAGAAAATCTGCTAATTTAAAAATAGTGTATCTTAAGCAGTTTCCTTCTGGTTTAAGTTTATGCAATGAAGTTTTAAATTGTCTTGTGCAATAGAATATATTATTGAATAGGCATATACTTGCAAAATACCTTAAAATATAATCAATTCTTTGCTAAGACCCAGCCAAGGAAAGAACTTTACCTTTCACTTAGCTGCATGATTTTTCCTGGATCTGTTTTTTTTTTTTTCTTGCTGAATCTACAGTTAAATTCTCTGCCTATCTCAAAATCTGAGAACCCATGTAGGGTGTAGGTGCTTCTTATGGGATACTTGCCAAGTTTGGAATATCCCATGGCACTTATTTCGGAGCAATCCGGTTACCTGGGAATGGAAAGGAAGACTTTGGATAGGGCTGATAATTCACATGATATTATTTGAAGTGCAAGTTGTTTTTCACCTCATTCCATTAACCCTTTTTAATCAAAACCAGAAAGATGAGCATAGACTCTCGGACCAACGGCAGGCGGTGGATAACGGCCAGAACCCCCTGCCCATCTATGTGGCCATCAACCTCAAGTCCAACTATAGTGCCCAGGCTTTCAGAGGTAATGGTTATGATTTAGATTTCATAACAAATTTATAATTTAAGTGGTCTAAACTAAGATAAAATGGATATATTCAGCTTTATTAATACAATAGTTTCTTTCATTCTAATTGCAAATAAAACCCCCAATAAATCATGAAAATTTCTGATAATATTGACCAGAACTTAAAAAAAAAAAAATCAGATATGTTTAGTGTATAGCATTTGCATTCTTTATTTTTCTAAAAGTACAAACATAATTATACCACAGAGGAGGTCAAAGACACAGTTTATCCTGTCACAAAAACCTTGTAATGAAACAAATTCATATGATGGCTCCATGTGGTCTTATTTTGAACAATTAAAGAAAAAACTTTGAATTTTGGCATCCAATGTCAGGAAAATCACTATTTCCTCTACTATTAATTTTCACCATATTTGTTTAACATGAACAGCTAGGTACATGGCACCAAGTGAATGCTAAGCGCTCTGTCACTAGAGCCCTAAAGGAAACAAGTTATGCATTAGCAACACATACTTTGGAGTAAGATTAACTCTATTAAGGGAATGCCTGTGGTTTCATTCAGGCAAGGCTTTTTCTGCTGGAGGATGCTGTATCACAGCCTGGGACTGCCCTGCCACGGTGTGGAAGGACCTGATGCTATCAGTACTGCTGGCAATACAGACACAGTACTGACATGGCTGGTCAATGACATGCTATGAATTAACCAGTGTCTTTCTCTTTGTTTGCTTCCTGGAACTCTTCTGTTTACTATTATCTGTTTAGTATTAACATGTTATTATTTTTTCATGGCCTGGCTGCTGTTGCCATAGAGTGGCTGGAGTTCACTCCTTATGAAGTTGGTCTGCTGAAATACGGAGCTTCCATTCGTGCAGAGCACTTTGGAAGTCAATTCTTTATGGGAAGGATGGTAAAGAAGCTCTCAGAGACTAGGATCTGCTATATGCAAGGTGACTATTACCTTGGGGAAAGGTGGTCTGCAGGAGTGACAGCTGGTCGGGGCAAGCACATGGTCTGTGGTGTACAGCACTGAGAAGACACTGGAAGACAGGTTGAGCAGGCGTGAGTTTACATTAGCAAGGACATACTTAGCAAGGATGCCCACAAAGGTATCCATACAGACAGAAAGGAAGTATTCAATAGGAAGAACTGAAGGTATGTATCAATTAAGATTCTTCTGAGGCCACTCCATCAATCAGCTTCTATTCCTCTTTCATGTTACAGGCATGTGGAGTAGTATATTTTCCATAGATGTGATGTATGTCTGGAATTTGGCTGCTGATTCAGAGGATTTCTGGTGCAGGTGGACCAGAGATAGAGTAAAAGATATTGGTGAGATTTTAAATTATTTTTGTGCCACTGGAATATATTGCTTATGTTCTATGAAAATTTCTAATGCATTAAGCAATGCTGTCAAAGTCAGAGAATGAAATATGAGGAAAGAAAAGCAGATATGTCAACTAAGAAATTTTTTTTGCCTGAATTTAAATGAAATTGCTCTTCTTTGGAAAAGCTTTGTAAAAGCTGCACCTTTTTCTGAAGGTTATACAGACACAAAACCAGTCTCCATCAGATAAATAAAAGTTGTATGAAAAACACATCTTAAAACTGTTAAATTAGGGAATGAACCTGTAGTGAATGGTCTCCTAACTTAGTTGATGTTGCTGCTGGGTAACACCAACATGAGTTCTGAAGGTGTCCTATAGACAGGCCTCCTGTACATTTTGGGACTGCTCTCTTCCCTCCAGCACATGCTACAATAGAGGTGGGCATAATGTGAGGAAGCTTAGAGTGGAAGGTGATGCTTACTGCCTGGCAGCCTGCTGCCTGCAGGTCGATGGTCACTGTCTAATGCTGAATTTTATTTGGTGACATAGACTTTAAGGGCTTATAACTATGTTTGATCTACCTTTGGAGTGGGCGATGATGATACCTGTCATTATTAGTTACTCAATTTTTTAAAATATTGATAATTACATAAAACTATCCTAAACTTAAAATTTCTTCTTTCCATCTTGCAGCAGAAGAACCCTTTCTGTCTGTGAATCCCTATGAAGTAGACACGTGTCTATTCACCCCCTCGAGTGTCCTCTCCTCTACTCTCCGAGATGTTTTAACAGGACGTCCAACTATTGCACAGTATCCCAATTTTATCAGAGGCTTCCAGCTGCATAACAAGTACCTGGAGAGTGAGGGATTTTCTACCTGGAAAGGCACAGTAAACCAGCATGTTTTTCAGTAGTATTCTAAGAAGGTTTAGGTTTCAGAATTTACTTAGGATTTCCAATAAAGAGGAAGAGATGAGACTGACTTCTGAAATGCCACTTCTCCCTTTACAAATGGAAAACATGAACTCTGGATTTGAATAGCATTTGAGTTTTGGTGGGGGATGTTGAAGGCTGAAATTATATCTGGTTGTCTGGGGATTGTGTTCCTGTGGAAAAAGTGAGCTCAGCCTAAAGCAGCAGGAGAGATCTCCCCTCTAGAGCTAAAGCAGCCTGCGGTGCCTAGGAAGGAGGGAAGGGAAAAGCCCAGCATGTCACTTACTCCTGTAAATAAGTACAGCTAGAATGAGGGCAAAACTCTTGATTCTTTATTCTTTACCTTCCTTCAGAGGAGAAATCAATCTTGTGTTTTGTTTGTTGTAATGAGAAATAATTATGTTTCAGACACAGTGATAGACTCCCTCCCAAATAAACTGATGGAAACAGCAGACAATGAGCTCTCCCTGGTTGATACTGGCTTTTTCATTAATACCAGCTACCCACCACTTTTGAGATCAAAGAGGGAGGTCGATGTCATCCTGCATTTGAATTACAGTGGAGGGTCCCAAACACTGGTAAGAAAAGTCGTGGTATCTGAGATTTTTTTTCCTTCATGATCTTTTGGTCTCTAGCACTCATCAGGTAAAACACCTAACTTTTCAGTACTGAAATGAGAATTAGATTATTATTATCTAATTTATTATTTAAATCATTAGGTAATTTATTTCTAAGAAGGATATTAGAAGATGATGATGGATATGGCATTTTGAAGAACTGATGAATTGTATTCTGGATTATATTATAAACTGATGGAGTGTTCTGAAACTCAGCCACTGATTTTGGTTATCCTTGTACTGAACAAATTGCAAAGGCAATGGAAAGTCCTGACAATATTTTAACAGGCTAAATGAGAAAACCTGTGTCTTGGCCTTTATATCTCATACCAATCTTAAGGAAAGTGGCTAATGCCAGATGGATTAATAATAAAATATAATATAATTAGTGTTGCATATATAATGATAATATAGAAATAAACATAGGTTTGTGATAAATATAGAAGCTAAAGTGTTTTTTTTTTTAATGAGATCATAAGATATGTTGAGAAGTGTATTTGATAGAGACTCATTATCAAGCAACACCAATTATGCAGAGGACAGAAAGATTGGGAAAGTGGAAAATAATGAAGTCAAGACAATGATGCACAGTAATCTAGACTGGTGTGCTCCTTCTTCATTCTTGCAGTTTCTTTGCCTTCCTCTTCTGAACCTGTTTCAATGGAATTATAAAATTAGACCTGTGGCTTTTGGATTAATTTTCAAGTCAGAGAAAGGGACTGTTTTTTTTTGTTTTGCCTAAAGCAATGTGGAAAATACGATAAGGTGCAATGTCTGGTGTGATTATGATTGTTTCCACCTGAAATTTAATATCTTGCCAGTGGAAGATTCAAACCTTAGAATATCCTGTTAGCTGCTGCAGTTTAAAATATCCAGGTCTCTGGATCAGTTTTGATTGTTTGTAATCATTTAATGTATTTTTTTTTTTTCATTCATCCAGCCTCTGGATCAGATTGCGAAGTACTTCTCGGATCAAGAAATTCCATTTCCCAAAATTGAGATAAGTGAGGAAGACAGGGAAAACTTGAAGGAGTGCTATGTGTTTGAAGAGGCTGACAGTCCAAAAGCTCCAACAGTGCTTTTTTTTCCCCTAGTAAATGACACCTTCAAGAAATATAAAGCTCCTGGTGAGTCATCTGTGATAGCAATTTTAATAAAAAGTTGTTTTCCTAGTGAATTATTTCCATTTCATATCTAATGTCTCAGTGTCGTCTGATCTTTCCAATGCCAGCATGGGTCCCATCACTGACAAAAACAACTGGTCTGTCAGTATGTCTGAACTGTGTGAACTCCAGAATCTTTCTTAAAGCACTTGAGATGAATACAGGCACTTATTTCAGAAGAACTGCTAGAGACAGTAGGAAAGTAAAAACTCCAATGCTTGTACACCATGAGGGGTGGGTTATCAACGCAAGATGTTTTACACTACAGACATTCACTGTCATTCACTGATGATTGCAAACAAAGATGAGGAAAAACCTTCTGCTGCTTTTGGTGTGTGAAGCCCATTTGTTCAAGTTTTTTCCACATATTTAAAAGTAATCTCCCAGACAGAGGCTTGAATGGACAGAGGTCTTTGGTTTTAATTGAATGATGTCCTCTGTCTGAGTGCAGTAATTTCTCCTGAACTTTCAGTGAGGTGGCTATTATTTTATCTAATACAAGAGTATCTGGTTTCCTTTTTGCTTGTGGTTTTCTAGTTTGGGTAAAGAAGACTATGTTGTCCCAGCAGGGATCAAACATTGCTGCTGCTAATGCTCTAACTTCAAGCTGTTTGTATGATGTAAATGTCAAATGATGTAAAATCATATTTGGACAGAGGCTTGATCCAGATGCTGCAGAATACAGTGCTACTAGCACAGTACTTTTACTTGCCTCTGGCAAATTATATCTTTCCCTTCGAGTCTCTCTTTTTTGCCTGCAATTATGTAAATACTGATAGGAGCCACACAGTACAATAAAACCTTATTGGTGCATCTCCCTGTGGTTTGTCCCCTTAGGTGTGGAAAGGAGTCCTGAAGAGATGGCTGAAGGCAAAGTTGATGTCTCCAGTATCCTCTCCCCATTTACAACAAGAGAGGTGTGTTTCAGTGAAGAGAATTTTGACAAACTGGTGAAACTGACTGATTACAATGTCCTGAACAATGAGAAGTTGATTATTCAGGCCTTGCGCTTGGCAGTGGCACGGAGGAAGCAGAGGAATTATTAGCTGCCATACACGATCTTCAGTCTTTCCTGTGATGTTTCTTGGGTTGTCTGTGGTTTGGTGAGGACAAGATGTTTGATTCTTACCAGTGATACTTGCAATGGAAATCACATTGTCCTAAGGACATTCTGGACTCTATTCTGTTTACATGGCTCTTCAGACAAACAGATTGGAATTTACCAGTTGTTTAATCCGAAACAAACTTCAAAGCAGCAAGAATATTTTTCTAGTTTTGTTACCAAGTTACTTTACTGATTGTTATATATATTCAATATAAATTATTATAATGTCGTGAAAGATAATTAATTATATGGCACATTAAAATTTGTATCAAAGTAGTATTTATATGGTTTGTTTTCTACATGGCAGAACAACAACTCCTTGAACTAGAATTTTTTTGGTAAATAACTAATCCATTGTGCTGGTCTTGTTTAATTATTGAAAATTGTCATCTCTGATTTGATTGTCTGTCCACTATGAGATTTTTACTTAACTGTCTTCATAAGTCTTTATGTTTCTGAAGTTAGTATCAGTGTTAAAATTTATACAGTCTTCACCATCAATAAAAAATTACCCCTCAACTAGATCATCTTTGTTTCAGATCATCAAACATGTCCTCTCTGAACTGCTGTTCCCAGAACCACTTACATAGAGCCCAAGAAGTAGACTTGTTGCCCAGCTTTGCTTCACTTTACTTGGACTTTCTGCTGACTGTCCTGTCTCACTCATCTCTACCTGCCTTTACTGTTCCTGGAGCTTGACCTTGTGGTTTCTCCATGTTTCATAAGATGGGATGTGGCTGCTAGCTGTTTGCACAGAGTAGGGCAATGCAAGACACCCTTTGGGGATCCTTTCCAGAGATACCTTTCACACTTGTTTAACACTTCCAGGCAAATGGTCTTTGCAAGGATTGTTCTGAGATACTGGTTCCTCATTATCAAAAATTCTAGGGGCGGGGGGGGGGGAGGTAGACAGTAGTTGCCAGACTCCTCTCACAACTCTCCAACAGGCAGATCACAAGCTCAGTCTTTCACAATATCAGCCTTGTACTGTGGAGCTGTGATTCATGAAGAGATTAGTCACAGGAGCTCAGAAAATATTTTGGATTATCTTTCTTTTGTTAATAAAAGACTCCCACTGTTGCGAGGAAATTCAGATAGTCACTAGGGCAGAGTTAGTGTTGAGATCAGGATAGTCGTGACTATCATCAGAAGTGACAAATTTTTTTGTATGGAATGAATTTCTAGGTAATGGATGGTAGAAAAGGATTATTTGACTTTTTCCTAAAATAATAGCCAGCTGATGGGGCATTGAAGAGCAGTTTCAGTGGAAGATGAGAAGGAGTGGGCAATGTTTTTCACTTATGAGCTTGTTCATTGTTCATACACCTGAAATACTTGACGGAGCATGGTGTAATCCTGTTTTCAGGTACAATATTGTATGTTTAAGTCTAGATTATTGTCCCTCCATGTGTGAGGCAGCTGTAATTGTGGTTCTGCTTCAATACATTACAATAGCTAGTTCATGGGATAGTTCTTGCTGTCATGATTTCCTAGACCCTTTTGCAGGAAATGAAAGAGAGTAGGATGGAAGATATTTGTCTATTTTACAGGGGAAACTTGCTCAACAGAAGGATGGAAAAAAGCCAGGTAGGTGCAATATGCAGCCTGAGACTGATTAATGCTGCTTTTCTTTGTGTCCTGCTGGCTGACGTGAAACCTGCCTTTCCCCCTCTGAGAGTTCCTACTACTCCCAAACTCTTCAGTTTCCCCAGTGTTTCAATATTGTCTTTTTGAAGCAGAGTACCAATAGTGATTGATTTATATACATATATATCTTTAATTTTTAATTTCAGTATATTCAAGATCACTGAAAAAAACATGCAGGTTTGTAACTGAGCTTTTGGCATTTCTCTAGGAATATTTTTCTTTTGAGTTACCTTCCTTTGACTGCTGCTTCTTGTGATCTCTTAGTTACCCATCCTTAATGTGTACAAAATTTGTCTGGGTGACCTTTGTTGGATCTAGTTCTTAGGATAGAATGTCTTAAACTGCCAAATATTTCAGAAATTTAAAATTATATCATGCCATTGAAGTCACCTTTATCAATTGGTTCTCAATTCATTACAAAGTGAAATGAGATGCTTTTGACATGAATTGAGCTGCTGATTTTTGTATTAACAAAGATGATTTTAAAAGTACCAAACCCCAAACTCCCTTTTTTTTAACTTCCTGTCTACTGATTTTTTGCACTCCTTCAATGGAGACCATGTCCCATGCTGCGTAGTGCCCTGTGCACTGAAGTCTTATAAATGTGATAACATAAAGAATTTGTGAGAACATGAGGTGTATTTAACATTGATTTTAACATTAATTTCACCTTCCCAAATATATCCTCTTAGAGGAATTCACTGAAGCATCTTAATTCAGATGCACAAAGTAACAAAATTTTTGGGAAACTGAGTGAGCTTTTAAATCTTTTTCTTTACAAGGGAAACTCTCTTATAGATTCAACAGGTGACTTGGGGATTTTTTCATGTAATATTTGTCACTGCAATGTCTGCTTGGCTGAAAGACAATTACTGTCTGAATAGAGCAAAATGGAAGGTGAGATGGGGATGACAAAATTTCTTTCAGATGTGTCTTTGAGCAAAGAACAGAGAATCCCTAAAACAATGAAAGCTGTAAAAAGGCTTTTGTATGCACATTGGTCTGTTTGAATGCCCTTGGCCAAACAAGTCCTGGGAAGCCAGATGGTCCCTGGGTGCTGCCAGTCACCTCCCCACAAGGGACTGCAGTTTGACAGCTCACCTGTAGGCAAGAGCATAGTGGCCTCTTCAAAAAGTGATGATGCTTAGAAGTGTGAAACATCTGTTCAGTATAACTAAACCTCGAAAGGAAGAGCACTTTCCAGTCTTCGTTTCCCTGTAACTACAAGTGCAGAGCCCATTCTCCTGCAGTGCCAGAGCCAGGTGCATTGGTGCAGGTGTGCACTCCCGGGCAGAGAGGAGGAGGAGGAAGAGGAGGAGGAGCTGGGGATTGCTCAAAGTGGCGGTGGCGGGTGAGGCTGCACTGAGTCAGGCACTCACAGTGTGCACCTGCCTGGCCACATAAAGCACAGGGAGCTGCCTGCCTGAGACTCCTTCGGACACATCCACTGCCACGTTTCACACCTGGCTCAGAGGGGAAGAGACCACCATGGGGCTGTTCTATAGCAAGAGCCAGGTAAGAAAAGGCAAGAGGAGGCTCTGCAATGAACTGAGCATCGGGGACAGAGGGGACCTGCTGTAGGAAGGGATGGTGCACTTCTTGCATCGTCAGCTCTGAGAATTATCCTGAGCACCGAGGCTGAGAGCAAAGCAGGCTTTCTTTCTGACTGGGTTTTGTGACTACTTTGTGTTTTGGCCTTCAAACACAATGATTTAGTCATTTACTATTTTGAAAATTCCCAATTAATAAAAAAGATACCTTTTTGCTTCCACCCACCTGGCAAAACAGCACACGGAGGAAAATTAAGGAGTTATCACTAATGTCAATGAATGTATGGGGAAAGTAAGGAAACTAATATTGTGTGAGATGTTAAATATAACTCTCTTAAAAGTGGTGTCAGTTTTGGGGCATAAGGGAATGAATGGTAATATATTGCTCTATACTTATCTATGTATTTGCTGTATTGGTACTCCCTGCTCTGTAGGTAGTGTGCATGAACTGACTCTTATATGTGTTTATTGTATCACTACTCAGTTTTGCTCTTTTCTCTTTGTTTTTGATGTAGTTTTCTTTGAGGTTTTTTGGGGTTGGTTTTTCTGTTGTTGGTGGGATTTTGTTCTTGTTGTTGTTTGGGGCTTTTTATTTTTTGTTTTTTTTTTTTTTTTTTTTTTTGTTGGTTGTTTTGGTTTTTTGTAGTTTAGAGTATTAAGTGTGCAATTTTTCCTTCTTTTATTCCTTTAAGAAGGACAATTATCTAGGGAAAAAAGTACCTCAACTTCAGCCCCAGCATATTAAGTACCACGTTTCTCTTATCTTTGCTTAAGATGAGAGGATGGCAAAATTAAAACTGTTTCCTCACAGGTTTGTTAAGTGTCTCCTGGTAACTACTTCTAGGTTTAGGTGGTTTCCTGAAATAATAAAAAGGTTTGGGTTGGAAGGAACCTTAAAAATCATCTAGCTCCAGCCCCATCCCCAGGGGCAGGGATAACACCCATTATCCCAGGTAACTCAAGGCCCCATCCAACCTGGCCTTGAACACTTCCACGGAAGGAACATCCACAGCTCCTCTGGGCAAAGTGTTCCAGTGCCTCATCACCCTCTGAGTAAAAAATTTCTTTCTAATACCTGATTTAATTCTCTTCGTTTTTAGCTTAAAACCCTTCTCTCTCATCTTATAACTAGCTGTGTAAAAACGTCACTCTCTCCCTCTTGTGTATAAGCCCCCTTTAGGAACTGGAAAGCTGCACATATGTCCTTTGATACATTCTTGAGAATGTTGCTTAAAGGAAGGTTGAGTGAGCTGAATTATTCACAGAGAAGTAATTGCAGAGTTATGCCTTTCACTCACTCCTCCTGAGAAGTTTGGGATAGGCCTCTGGAAGGCCCTTTCCAGATCCTCATTTTTTAAAAACCAGCTCTGCTCTATATCAGACTTAAGAATGTAATTATGTAGCTATAAATCAACTGATGAGCAGCATCATTACCTCAAGATATCGTTACTAATTCCTGCCCTGCTAGATAGTTTGCTGTTTGTTGTGAAAGATAATGGATATATATATATATATATATATATGACATCCTGTGAATTTTCTCAGCCCAAGATGTGTCAACTATATTAATAACACAGCAAGGTTGTCTATCACCCCTTTCTATGAGATTGGGATGTAAGAGTCAGATACCTCAAGCTGAAGGTGTCCTCAGAATGGAAAATGGAGGATGTCAGAGGTCTGGTCTGTGGTCACACCTGGCTACAAACCTTCTGGGGAGAAGTCAATGCACAAGGAAGAACCTTGGTTTAGAAATGCTTTTATTGGTTGGAACTGAAACACTTCAATTCTATCTCTGACTATATTTCTGTTCTTCCTTTTTGTGCTCTCATCCCATGCATTTTGTGTGATGTTCAACAGACAGAACCATCTCCATGCAACTTGCTCACCGTAAAGATCATACAGATGAAAAATGTCAGGAAAGCAGACTTGTGTGAGTATCTTTGCTGTACCCCTGGAGCATCGTCATGCTTGTAAAACTACTCTGAATATATCAAGTGTCACAAACACTGCAGAGCATACTTAAAAGGAGAGCGACAGAGGATGTGTGATCATGGTATGTTGAACATGAGGTAACACAGTTAGAAGACATTGTTTTTCCTTTTATCTTTGTCAATATAACACTGAAGTCTAGCCACCAGCTGTTATGCAAAACATGTTTGCACAGATTGCATAAAATACTTCACATCTGAATCTGCAAATAAATGTTCTTTTATTCACAGGAAATATTGCAATAAGAAGTTTCTTTCCATGGTTCCTTCTTACTGGTCATGTCCACCCTGTGTAACCCTGGGCCTATCAAAGATATTTGATGTGAGCTCAGGACTGCACACTTGGCACCTCTCATGGATTATCAAATTTCCTTCAGCAATAGGCTTGGCTCACAGCTAGCTTCTTCTATTCTTAATTACTTTTACAAACTGCCCAGGAATTACACTTATGCAAATATTATTAATGGTCCATAAATATCTGAACTGCAAAACATTAGAAAAAATGGCTTGAATGACAACCACTTCCTCCTATCTGAGACTTATCTTGTATCTATTCATTAATACACATGGAAATGTCTGAATGCAGAGAGTTTCTGTATAAGCAGGACCAAGCTAAAGTTGTTCACTTAAAAAGATCCAGGACAAGATATTTTTGTGCCTTTCCAGCATTATCTGCTTCAAGTTCTGCAATAGTTTGTCCAGAGACCAAATGTATATGAAGAAGAGTTTCTCACGCTGATTTTTAGTGAAGAGCAGTAAGATGCTTTGTTGTTGATGAATTTATGGGGAAGAAGAATCTATATGAACCTTCTTGCTGGACTACTTCTACAGCATGCAAAGCATATTTGATGCTCAGTTATAGTCTGGAGACAAATCCCTTCCTACAGCTAAAACTTATTTGAATGTACAAACATGCACACTGCACTGAAAAAAAGAAGTGTGGAAAAATTGCAACCCTTAGATATCTCCCTAGATAATTATGTTCTGTTAAAACATCTGCATGACAATGAGCTTACCAAACTTCCTCTTGACCTTTTTCTCATCTAGATCAATGCTTTTCATTTTCATCTTCAAGCTGTTTTTTTTCTAAATGGGTTTTATTATATTTTGATGCTGTCCTATTCAATACTAGAAAGTTTCTAGGGCACAGGACAGGTAGTGAAATGCTCAGCCTCTTCTGCTTCCCAGTCCAAGCCCTGTCCCACCAGCCCATAGAGCCTTCTAAAGCAGCAGTGTGTGCAACAGAGGTGACTTTGGAAGGGAAAAATTTTGCACAAAAACCCGGGACAGACACTTGCAAAAGGTGAGTGCTTTACTTGTTGTGGACATTTATCATGTAGGAAAAGAAAATCATACCAGTTAGGGAACACTGCCTTGCTTATGTTTGAATGTTGAATCTATTTTTGACTGACACCTGCTTACTTCCAATGACATTTAATTTTACTGAGTGTGGAATTTGTCAGCTGTGTTTATCAGAAAGATTTGCTTTTAAACTGTTTGAGGACATATTTTTCTATGCAGCCAGACTTATGGAAGTCACAGATTACAATGACAGGCTCTTTATCATATAAACCTATATTTTAAAAGTTTAAATTAATTAATTTAACCTCTGCTTAGCTTTTCTGACAGTGTAAAAGCTAGTGAAATTGAATGTTCATAACTTCTTACCTGGACTTCCACTGAGAAGCAGCAAAATGGGAGTCTTGAGATAAAAAAATGCAAACAAAATTTTGCTGTGTTGTGTAAAACCAGAGGTGCATCATTGAGTTGATTCAGCTATCTTTACAGTTCTCAGAGTCACATATCCTCCACCACCAGCATAGTAGACTTCTGTATAGGACCATTTTCCTAACACTGATTTTTTTTTCCTCATTCTCCTTTTTCTCAGCCCTGTTTTTAATACATTCACTTTCTTACAAACTTTTATAGATAGAACAAGATTGCAAGTGTCACCTATTTTTCACTCACCTTACTGATTTCTGGCATTTTAAATTGGCTTCTTCTATCTCTTGCCAATTGTGCCTAACCTTGCACTAGGTTTCTGTAGAGTTTTAAGATCACTTTTTTAATACTCATCTACTGCTTAAAAGGTCTCCCAACCTGATGCTGCAGGTTAACTTTATTATTGGTCTATGTGCTCCATTTTCCAGGTAATAGAGATGGGAAAATTAATCCATAACAAGAGAATCTCAAAACCTCACTAACATCTCTTATGGAATAGATAGTAAAAGACCTTTAATAGGAGTTCAGTGCATAAGAGAGTATTTTTACCTAAGGCAATTTAAATTCATTCTGCTTTTTAAACCCCGAATCTTCTTCATGCCCCCTTCCCACTGATCCCTCAGTGTGTAATTTATAACACTAATTTCCACTTGTGTATTAATGCATATCTGACATTACTGATAACACATGTGAATTTAGTGCCTTGTTTGTGTTCTTCACATTCCCTTTCCTCACTGGGCACACCCACATGCTCATCAGGCTCATTGGGTTTCTTGATATTCCTGGACCTGTGATTGTTTGCCAGTTCCCAGATTTGGGTGTGTCCTCCACAAGCATCCTGATTCCCTAATGGGGTAAGACTTGGATGTGCATCAATCCAACCCACCCTTAAAAACACAGCTTTGTCTGCTGAGATTTTTTTAAATTTCAAGTTCAAGTGCTCACCTTGGGTGATGAATGCCAAATTTTATGCAGGTTGCAGGCAGAGTGTGGCAAGTTCATAGAAGAAAAAAAATTCAGTTAAAGTAGGCTCAGGAAACCTCTGTATTTTAAACTGTGAGGGCTGAGAGAGCATTAAATGATGTTTTCCCTCTTATGCTCTCCTTAGACATGCATCCATAAATATCATGCATGATGTCTGTCCTTGATAAGACCAAAGGTTTCCCCCCACCAAAAAATGGGCAAAGGGGCTTAAATCCAAGACACTACAGAGAAATTAAGTCTTTAAGTGGAATTAGCAAATGGAAAAGCAAGGAAAACAGAGTGTTAAGGGTTAAACAATGTGAAAGTAGGCTACTGCATGGGGATACTAAGTTCAGCAGTTTTAAGCCATCATTCACTGCTGCCTGAAAATGCCCAAGACCCCTCAGTGGACACTGAATGTGGGCCCTTGGCTAAATGGACCTTGACCAGTGTAGAGTTACAAATATTCTTCATAGTAAGAGTATTTTCTTAGTGAGAAAATTATATTTTTTAAGCTTTTACAGATTTTTTTTAAAAAATTAAACTATGCTTTTTAATTTTGGAAACTTCAAGATTTTTTGTATAAGACAATTTTGGGTACTCTGTTTTATAAAATGATTAAGTATGTTTTATATTTTCAACAAAACTTTTTTTTTTTTTTACAGAATTGCAATAACAATTCTGCCACAAAAGAGATCAATTCATGTAAAAGTTCCTTGATATCCAGGAAAAAAATGTAGTCAGTGAAATACATTATTGTTTGAGGAACTGTGTTCCACCATGATACTTATTGCAGGAACATGCAGACTTCCTCTGGTGTTCTGTTCTTGCACTGTCGTTATTGTTTCACTGTTATTTATTTATTTATCATTTAAGCAGTTGCAACTACACACCAGCAGCCTATTGTTCTAGGTGCTGCATGAAATCTCATTATAAAATCAGAGGATGTGGACTGATAAAGGCAAACAAGGAAGGTTGTTTAGCAACATCCCAACAAAGGAGTGTTTTAAGGAGGGATGTAAATGAGATTATATAAATACAGTTTTAGGAATACTTGTAGGATGCTCCACCCAGAGTGAAGGGCAGGGTGGGAGAAAGTGTGAAAGCCTTTTCTTGAAGTTTACCTATTAGAATATGAATACTGAATGCTCCCTGGGGACAGGAATTGATCTCCTTGGACATACTGAATTCTGATAATCTGCCTGTAAATCACTTTCTAGAAGGCCACAGAAGTAGCCCACATTCTTATTTAAAAATTAGTATTAGCAGCTTCAATGACATCAATTATCTAATATTTTGCCCTCTAAAGACAGTGATGCTGACATGTCCTCCTGCCCTCAGCCAGACACCTACTCAGCTATGAATTGTGAGAAAAAGAAGAAAAATTCTCCTCTGAACTGTTGCTGATAGCTTATATTTGGTGACTTGGCTGGATCCAAGTGCAGGGAGACCAGGTCAAGGACATGCTCTGGACAAACAGGTTTTGAGACCACATTCTTCATTCAGGTCCTTTCAACACGACAAGAAAAATCTATACCATAAGTGTCAAGAGAAGAATCTGCCTCCCAGAAACAGTGAGGAGCTAGAGGCAATCCATGAGGAGAAGGATGTTTGGGGCTTCTGCCCAGGTTACAGGTGGGCTGAAGCTTGCAGGTGTTAACATCAAAAAAGAAGATAGAATTAAAATTAAAACATTTGGTTGAGCCCTGTTTAAGCTCTCTATGAGGCAGGTGAGATTTCAGCTTGAGCCAGGTGAGTGGGTGTCCTGCTGTTTGGGATGCAGCATGGGGCTGTGGCTATGGTGTTTTTCAGCATGGGTCATGTTGTTGTAATGCTTCCTAATGGTGAAGCACAATTAAGATCCAGTCCTGCCTGCTATTATCCTGGAGGATAATTAGACACTTAGTGTAATAACTGGACGAGGAGACCGTGCTTTCATAAATACCTGCTGCCACACCTGCTTTTGGCCGGATATTGCCCCACAGGAATACCATGGCTGCCATCCCAAGCATGTTTGACAGCTGTGAGTGTGTCATGGTGGAGGGGAGGGACCCAACAGGTCACTGGTGTGGTGCTGTGCTGTGTGCATCCTGTGAAAGCCTGGTGGCTGTAGTTAGGTGTTGGTTAGGCTTACGTACCAGGGTGATGGGGTTTGCTCACACGTGGCTGGCAGTGGGAGCCTTGTATGTGTACATGCAAAGGCAGAGGGACATCACAGTGAGACACACCAGGCAGGGCACAGGATAGGCTGTGGAGTGCCTTTTTTCACTCACCTGCTTATACCTGGAGGTGGTCAGGCAGAACATCAGCCTGAGGTGTCAGAGATGTGTAAAAATGGTTCCTGGGTGTTGTAAATGCCTCCCTCTTAACACCTGGAAAATAATTTACAGTCAAGAGGTAATTAGGTTTCAGATGACATTTCTGAAGCGCAGAGGGCATCACCAAACACATTATGCAGATGGGAAGTGGGAAGAACACTTGTTTAGTGGCTATCAGAATTCTAGAGAAAGTCAGAGATCCAAGTGAGAAGTCAGAGCTCTGGTGTCTGACAGGTAGTCGTTTCTTAAAGGTGGGTGATACAGTGCAGTAGCAGACAGTTGCCACTTACAAAAAGTAGTTTATGGAGTTTCAAAATAATACTGTGTTCTATGCAACAGATAAAGTTAGAGCACATATTACTAATTGGGAAATGTCAATGAAATAAACGTTGGTACACCCATAGACTTACCCATTTGGATCCTTCTGATTCTTCTCCTAGTGGTGACAAAAGCCAACAGTAATCTGTGCTAATATCAGTCTGGACTCCCAAGAGCCAAAAAAGATTTTTAGAGGGACATTTCCTGTATGCAGACAGGACTTTGGGAGTTATTAGAATTGTTAGAACTCAGCTATGTATTTTGATGTCTGTTTTGTTGTAAATAGATATCTTAATACATATGACAACTACTTTATCAGTCAAAGTTACTCTTCTTTCATTCAGAGTCACTCAGAAAAGATGACTTAAGCCTCAGAGAAGTCGGGGGGGGGGGGGGGTGTGGAAAAAGGCTGATTTTTTATTTTTTAAATTTTTGAGTTACACATGGGGAGTCAATAATGGGCCAAGTCAATTAATTTGTGTTTCCCAAAGTAAAGTCTGCCAGGAAAACTGTGTGACAAGACTAAGGCCTATTCAGATGCTGGTCAGATGAAGGTGTGACTGCCATGTGATGGCAGGAATGCTCGAGTACACGGCATTACAAAAAGAGGAAATACAATTCTACTGATGGGATTGGCATTTATGGCAGTGCTCCCCATGCTATCTTTGGCACTTGTGTAGGTTGTCATCCCTAAGAGATCATATTCTGTAGGGTGACCATCCCTGACTTTTGCGTGTGAGTCCACAAGATTGTTAATCTAATGATTCATACTTGCTTTTTTATTTCTTAATAATGATGACAAATGTATTTGCCAGTAGATTATTCTGATCTCAGAATGAAAGTGCTTCTTGATGATGCAAGGCCTGCAGACTGCTGCTAACCCTTCCTTCCTACTAAAAGCTCCTATGATGGAGTTCAGGTGGGAAGCTACACTTTACAACTGGTCACTTCAGCTGAGAAAGGAAAACAAAAACACTGAAGTTCCCCTCGCTACATCTGGAAACATTAGAATTAATAGGTGAACTTTATGACCTGAACACACCTCGAATGGAAGCAGCAGAGCAATGCAATTTTGTGCAAAGAAGCAACATCAGCTACCTCTGTGCTAGGAAGCACAGACAAGCTGCCACCTGTACATGAAGTGTTGCAAATACCTTTGCCACTCTGGCTGAGGCACAGAAATGCAGGTGAAAAAAGTGACATTAAGCAATACCTTTTTTTATCCAGCTTTATTGATGAAAACTCTGCCCCAGTACATCTGCTTCTCAAAGCAAATATTGTCCATCAAACTGTGCAACATTTCAATACCTTTCTTATAATCTTCTTCACAGAAGATTAAATTCAATAATTTCATCTCCACTGGTGATTAATCTTCTTTTCTTGAAATTATTTTTTTAAAATATTCTTGAGAAACTCTGTTGTTGAGTGTTCCCTTTCAAAATTTTCCTAAGGGAAGAAACCAGACTGAAATCATGTGCCTTGGTGTCACAGATATGCCTTCTGTGACAGAAATTCTGTTCCATGGGAATCTTGAATGCAACAAACTCTTGCCTCCTCCACATGGGCAGCCAGAGGTCCTAGAGGAAAGAAAGGATGCTCAGAAAGTAGACAAGACAGAACTTACAGCCAGAGCTACTCTAGACATATAAAATCATATTCATGCTTACCTGTGGAAGCCCAGTGAGTAGGAGCTGGGCTCTGTCCATGTGCAGCCCCTGTCACAGCTGCTGATGTCCATGGTAGTCAGCTCTATGAGGCCACTGTGTGTATGTGCCCCTACATGTATGGATGGCTCTTCAGCAACATAACTGCATATTTTGAATGTTCTTTTCTTTTCCCCCAGAATCTGATAAAAGTAGTCCTCGAGAAGAGCACACTGACAGGCTTTCAGAGTAGTAAAGCAAGATGGTTGTCTAGCAGCAGCTTGATGGAATCTTAGCTACTGCCAAACCTGAATTCTGTGTATTTCTTTGTGTACAGAGCTTAAAAATGCCCACCTTACAGTGGACTAGATTGTTTCGTTGGTCCATTGCTTTCCTGCTTTCCCTGTCTTCAACAGTAAGTCAGTCTGATTGCTATGTGAGCCTGAGCCTGCCAACAGCCTCCGTGCAGCATTTCCGCACCAAGACTGTCCAGAACAGCAAGAACCCAACGTGGAATGAGACCTTCCACTTCACGATTCAGAGCCAGGTTAAGGTAGGAATGCAGACACCTCCAACAGCTATTCTTACCAGATATCAAACATACCATACTTCAACTCTGCAGGTCTTTCTGAGATTCCTTGTGGAGTATTCATGCTCTCTTACTGTACTTGTTTAGATTTTGATGGTTTGGTAAGACTGTATATCTGCCTGCAGAGTCAATAGAGTACACAGAGAGCAACTGCAATATTTCTCTTTTTTTATCCTTTCCCAAGGTTCTTCAACTAAAATGAAATATCTGTAGCATGTTATATTCGTTAAACCATTCATACTTATGTAATTTTTCCCCAGAACATTCTGGAGCTTAAAGTGTGTGATGAGGACAAAGTAACTCAAGATGACCATCTCCTCACTGTTTTCTTTGATGTCTCCAAAATCCAGCTTGGAGAAAACATTCAGCTAAGTTTCCAGCTGAATCCACAGGTATGGATAAAATTCAAGGACAAAGCAAAGATGGTGTGTTCAGGTGGGAATATGCTTGTGTGGAGAGCATGCCAAGAGGGAGCAGGGGGCAGCAGCCACCAAGAGGCCCTGCAGTATGCATTCCACTTGTCCTGCAGGACCTACACTTGGAGTCTGCTAAATTAATGGATAAGATGCTAGATATATATGATACTAGACGTATAACAGATACAACGTGAAGGAAATGAGGTCTGTGGCATGTGCAGCAACAAAAGGTGGACACTGGTTTACACAGACCCCTGAAGGGCAGATTCCTGTAGGGTATCTCTTCACAGGAGACCAAGCTGTGGTGACTGCCTTAATTTTCTTTTGCAGGGAAAAGAGGAGCTGGAGGTTGAATTCACAATGGAGAGCAGGTGCGTTAAGATCAAAAATAGCTGGAGGTGTAAGATGGAAACACAAGGTTACTGCTACAGATCAGTTCAAGTTTGCAACCCACTAACACTGCCAACATCTGAATAAAACAGAAGGTAACTTTGGGTAGAGTGTTTAATGTAGAAGGAATGCATGATGGCGCATGGTATGTATGCATCTACACTGGGCATCCAGACACACAGAGAAGCAAGTACAGGTACTGGTGGGAGATGCAGAGAGATATCCCTGATGGTAGCTGCTCAGCAAACTGAAAGGCACATTCTACATAGGAGGAAATTTTAAGTTTCCCCTCTTGCTCCTTACTGTGGGATCCCAGATGTTTGCTCTGTCACAAGATTTTTTTTTTCTGTGTTTCTTTGCTGACTGTACAGTTAATGGAGAAAATAAGCATGTAGATCAGTCCTAGTGCTGCTGATTTTTAATGCATGTGGTAATTTTCCCCCATTTTTATTTATGGCATGTTGGATGAATTCAGCAGATTTTTAGCTCTGATTCCACAGGTTTGAACTGAACAATTTTAGGCAATAGTATGATTATGCCATCTCTGTGTAAATTGTCTTCAGTGTGTCAGAAAATGATCCTGTCTGATACAGTGAGGAACTCCTCTATTTGGTGGATGTCTACAAATATTGTAAAGTTTAGGTTCTAGCCTGTGAGAGACAAACTGGATTGTATATGCATGTAGAATTTCTGATTCTGTTTATCCGTGCTGCCTGTCCAAAGATGGACTTATAAAGATAATGAAATAATGCTTAAAGAAGAGTCCAGAAAAAGAGAAGAAATAAGAATGTACAGGTTTTGAATTGATTGTTTTCCATTTTGTATTTCAGTCCAGATCCTCCTGAAAACATTGTTACTAATGGAGTTCTAGTGGTAATTTTTATTTCATAATCTTTTTTTGCTGCTGTATAGGAATGCTTATTGCAAAGCTGGTGCTAAAAGACATTGGAGACATTGACCAAGACCAACACACACAGCCTAAAGCTGGTATTGCCATTGGCTTTCCCATGTGGTCCCAGCTAGTGACTCATGCTGGGAGAGGTTAAAGCTGTGGAGACTGTGAGCTGCTGGCAGTGCTCACCTCTGTCTAAACTGAGCTGGGCTCAGGGGTATGACATTCCTCCCACTGCCCAGGCAGAGCTGGGCACCCCTTTGGAGAGCCTTCTGTGGCTACTCCTCCCCCAGGCCCTTGAACAGCTACTCCTGCAGGCAGAATGAGCAGATCCCTTCTCTTTCCTCATCTCTATGTATTCTGCTATTTCCCATGGGGAACTCCAATCCCATCTCCCTGGACCTGCTAGTGGGGCTACAGGCTGGCACCACCTCTCCCCTGAGGCGTGTGCCCCAGGACCCTGTGAGCACGGGTCCAGTGGACTGGGTGAGGTTGAGCTCTGCTGACAGTGAATGCCTTTGTCCTTGCCCCCATTGTCTCTTACAGTCCCGTGAGGTTTCCTGTTTGGATGTGCAGGTGAACGATGGGAGGCTGAGGAAGGACACTATGGGTGAGCCTTTCACTGACTTATAGAGCAAATCAGGTTGTCACTTAATGGCAAAAGTACTCAGTGGTTTACACTTGAGTATGCTGCTTTTAAAATTATTTTGGATGCAAGACAAAAATCTCACTGATTCCAGTGGCATGTGGAGGTAGTCATAGTTGATAAAAAAGATAGAGATTATTCCTGAATGTGGTGAGATGAGCACATGGTCCAATTTCCCCACAAAATATTTTCCTCTGCAGTGACATCTTGCCAGATACTTAAAATTTTCCAAAGCAGTTATGCAAGGAATTGAGGGTTTTTTGGGCCCTAAAATGAAGGTAACTCCTGTTATTTTTGGGTTTTGGGCAGAATGAGAATTGGGCCTCTTTTACCATCTCACTTCATAGAATTTCTTTAGGTATAACAATGTAAGACATGCCACTAGGTAAAACACAAGACACAGTATATTAACAAAGATGTTTGCTGCACACTTAAAGCAGTGTATCAGTGCCATGTCAAGCCCATGCTTGTGGAACTGTATGCCTCCTATGCAATTTTCAAAGTATCTTGTTCTGACATCTCATGATGATCCCAGTCCAGCACACTGCTTAAGCACCTGGATGATCCAGTTGAGCTCAGAGAAAAAGTTTTCAAGATGTGACTGAAAATGCTTAATGGGGTAATTCTTTCAAAGGCTGACTACATACTTTGGAGTGCATAGCTTTACAGAATATGTTTTACCTTGAACCTCAGGTTGATGTTTTTCTACATAAAGACCATTTTTAATTACTTCAACAGACAAGTCTGATGCTTTTTGCATTAAAGGAAAAAAACCACCAGATATTATTTTGTAAGTGCTAGAAATGTTTCAAAAGAGATATGGCGGGTTGAAGGAAAGAGAAACGTGATAGAGGGACTGAGATTTTACTGCTACCAAAGAGAACTGTGGTCTGATACAAAAAAACATGTTTCTCTCAAAAACCCCAAAATTTTCAAAGTGTCTCTGCAATAAGATAGTATGTAATACTCAAACATTATTCTGGTGTAATAATAAGGTGTTTTTTACAGTTCAGACTTTCAGAAGAGAGTGTGTCCCCAAACTATTATTGGCTGTGAATCACTACCTAATGAACAGAGCCATAGTCTCTGTTATCACCTATATATCTAAGTGTAGTGGTGCTACAGCAACAGTCACTATATGGCACATTCTGTACCCCATCTCTAAAACTGAAACCCTCAGATAAATCAGTCTATTTATTCTTCCTATAATTTGGGTATCAAAACGATGTCATTACTTTAGGAAAACATATATTACGTTACTGTGCAAACAAATTATCCACGTTTTTTGAAGAGCTTAAGTTTGAACACCTTTGCTTCAGAGAGAAAGTTTGCATTAACTGTGGACGGGTCGTATGAAGGAACCCAGACTCACACGCTGAGCTCCTGCCTGTGCCCGACGTCCCCGGCCAGGTTCCACTACATCAAGTACAACCAGTCAGCGCTCACAGTGGCTCTGCCGCGCCGCAGACGGCTCAGCAGGGTGAGTGAGCACCACTAGCATGGAGCCCTTTCATTGGGGACCTCCAAGACCTGAGTGTGTGTGCTGGGAATTGATGAGTGCATGTCTGTGAGACAGGGGAGACTGCTTTTACTATTTTTTTTTTTTTGTGTGTGTGTAGAATAAGTAACTTGTCTTACCTTTTTTTTTCCCAGTCTATATCAAGTCAAAATGAAAGGGATATGAATGAATCTGTGACTCTACCTCTGAACTCACTTCCTATACAAGAGAAAATAGCAATTGGAGAGGTGAGAAAAAGTCTTTCCTAACAGAAAACAGCCCAACACACATTCAGTTTGGTGGATGATTAGTCCTAGAGTTCAGTGATTCAGTTCCTGTCAGACACAAAGCATGCTATGGTGTAAGGTGTGAGTGACTGTCACTCTGCAACTATGCAATAGTTACTTTTTCTTTGGTTCTGCACATAGATCCAGGCATGCCCTGTGAAACCCTGTTCCAAATTTAAACTAACTTCCTCACGACACATCTAATATGTACAACCATCAACATAGTGCACAGGCTAAGAGTAATGGATATGACAATTAGGACTTATATTTGCAAAGGGAATACTTGAAGTAGAAGATAAAATAGAGATCATCCATACGTGTATGGTTCAGATGCCCAGCTTTCAACAACCTCCCCAAATAATGAATGTTAAACTATGAGAAGCTGAGGGGCCCTCAGCCCACCTGGCTTGAGTGAATGGCTTACTTTTATTCAACCCAGACTGTGCTGGAACTTATGAAGTTCTCTCACAGTCCAGACCATTGCTGGCCAGATTCTCCAGCCATGCTGCTGAATTCAAAGGTAGTGAAACTCAGGCCCTAGATGGAGTGGGGGAGGAAGGAGCAGGAGTAATGACCTGAGCATGCTTACACTGTTTGTATTGCGATTTTCAGGACAGGACAATTGACTTGTACACAAAGGCAAATGAATGGTAAGTGAGTCTCCAACAAGACCTGATTGTGTAACTGGGAGGCATCTGCTCCTACACAAAGCTCATTTGAAATCGGCAGAAGTCAATGCAGGCTCACATGGGAGCAGATGTGTGAGTTCATTATTGTGTGAGTTGTAGGTTTTTATTTGTGAGGTTCTCCCTTTTAATTGATGGAAAATTAAATCATGGGTCCCCTGTCCTTGGAATTTCCAAGCTGCTAGTGCATCTCAGCAATAGGTCTTGATTTGTGTGCACTATTATGCCTGCAGATGGAGAGAGCAGCTCCACAAAGAAATCACATTTCTGAATTATACAAACAAGATGACTTCAAGGCATGGTAGCTGTTTCTCTAATTTCACAGCTGCAGTGCCTCTTGACAGTGGTTATCTTGTTACAGGATGCATGGCAGCACTACTAAAACTTGAAAAATTAATTATATGAGCAAATAAAGCGGAAGTCTGTAGTAGATACCATAATGGACAGTGTATCATTACTTGCTCTGCCTTACTATTTGCATTCTCATTTTCAGCTGCAGCAATTAGCAGATGCCTGTCTGTGGTGTTGTTGTTGTTTCCCATTTATTACATTACACTATCCACAAACTGGTCTGTAAACACAAGCACAACTGGAGTTGTCCACAGTGACTAATAATATAACAATACCTGTGCCCTGGTGTCAGGACTCAGGGTCTGTGTTTCAGACCAAGAAACCTTGATGCCCGCCTGGGGTTTGACCTCTGCACAGATGAACAGAATTTCCTGCAAAACCGAAAGAGGGTAGTTGCTGCTGCACTAAAGGATGTTCTTCATCTGGAGGAAGATCTGCAAGAGCATGAGGTAACCAGTTAAATGCACTTTTGGGAGATTTTTCTCTCTCTTCTCCCTCAAGCCTGGAGATGAGGGATGATTTTTTTACCTCCATCTGGATAAGGAGTGAGGATCATTAACATCAGCTCATCCTCCAGGGCACTTTGCCACCAGTGTGATCTCAGCTGGAGAGTTCAGCTGTCTGTTTAAATAAGCAAAATCTATGTTTCCAATCAGCTTACAGCTGACATATTTGAAGGCATTTCAAACCAATAGTTTGGTCTTTGTTTCTTAAAAATCCTCTCTAAAGTGCCAAGACCTAATATATTCCACAGGGATGTGCAGTATAGAGAAATGTTGCTTTATCTCTTCATTTGTTTTATTTTACTCTGGATGCTGCTTTTGCATTTCTGTAATATTTTGACATTCTTTGTGCCTTAATGCCACTCTTTCATCTATGCTTTCTGCTCTTTTTTGTGTCAAACAGGTGCCTATAGTGGCTGTGACCACAGCTGGGTGTGGCATAAGAGCACTCACTGCCATGTATGGTAGCATTTTGGGTCTCCAAAAGTTGCGTGTTCTGGATTGTGTTTCATACATCAGTGGTTCTTCTGGCACAACATGGTGAGGAGTAATTTTGATACTGTTGTTTGGATCTTGCTGTGTTAAGAAAAGCCTGTGTTCTATCTTGGTTTCAGAAAGGGTAGAGGTGATCAACTGAGTGATAGCTTCCATCTTCAGGTTATGAGTGCCAAGGTCACCTATGAAAGAATTATTGTGCATCGTGACCTATCCCTAACCAAAAGAGGAGACTTTATTGGAAGTTTAAACATCCTTAATCCTATGAAAAATGATCCTTTATTGTTATTTATTGTTTGACAGAAACAGCATTGACATCTAGTGTAGCTGCTTGTGTTGCATCTCTGATTTTTAACTGGTTGCCTTTGACTTACAACTCTGCTCAAAGAGGAGAGTAACGAAAAGATAAATTGATATGCATCCAAAATTCTACAAAGTGTACTCTCTGAGTTTCAAAAGCATCTTGTTAATTTCTCCCTACGTTCCATCTTGTTTCCTGTCTGCAGGACAATGACAAAGCTATATGAAGATGCTGAATGGTCACGTAAGGATCTTGGGGAAGTAATTATTGAAGCACGGAAGCAAGCAGCCAAGTGCAAGATGGGGGCTTTTTGCTTGAAAAGTCTGAGGAATTATTACAGAGAGCTGAGCCAAAGGACCCAAGCAGGACATAAAACATCTTTTATTGATCTGTGGGGGCTCATGATTGAAGCCATGTTAAATGATGGGGTAATGTCTATACATCTTCATTCTCATAAAGTTATAGACTTAATATTTACCACCATTGCAAGAAACTAGAGTCCTAAGAAGAGACTCCTGGTCAGTAACACTGTACTTGGTGCATAGACAGAACATCACTTATTTACATTAATAACTTGGAGAGACTGTGTGTGTCTACACTGGAGCCTGAAGTGTGATTGAATGTAGCAGAAATGCTCAGACTAGCTTGAAAGTCAGCAGAATGTTGATTAACACTACGGCTGTGCAAGAAATTTTTAAGGTTCTTAGGCGTTTTTTATAGCCCTATGCTTTTAACTCTCCACTGCTGCAATATTTTCACAAGCTGCATTCTTAAGTTGAATGTACTGCAGATGTAGCCATTATGTTCAGCAGTTTGTGACTTAGTGATAAGAAAGTTTATAAATCCAGAGCTGGTAAGATATATTAGCTACAGTGGGTGCCTTTCAGATACTTAGAATTTGATCTCTCAGGATCTTAAATTTCTAATTTTATTGTAATGACACAAGCAAAAACTTTCCAAACTTTCCGTAGACTGATGATAGCTGGAAAAAAAATCTCTTATTTCAAAATTCTGTAAACATGGTTTACTTTTTGTCTAGATGAAATAGATAAAATTAAATACTCCCATTTCATATTGTATTTCACATAGTGTTTCCAGCCTCAGTGCTACATAGCAAAATTTGCTAGAATTTAATTTGGGTGACGTATACTCAAAACCTCCATTTCCTTTATAAGTTGTTAGTATTGGACAGCTCAAGGACTTTTCCTCTGTGGATGTTAACTTTCAATATCGTATTAAAAAAAAAAAAGAAATCTTGATTAGAAGGGTCATTAAGATGCTGCTTGAAGAATTCTGATCATTAACAGATGAAGTATATGATGACCACTGAATTACCTGGATATGCCATATATTCTGACTTATATTTAGCCATACAAAGCTAGGACAGAATGTGAAGTGATTCACTGCTGTCATTGTATACTGAAAGCTGAACTGGCTGGTTAACCAGCTGGCTGGTTATCTTTACAGAAATTGTCCCTGCTTTCTTATCCACTGTTATTCAAGCACATGGAAGTGAATTTAGGAGCAAAATCAGGAAAATGATGTCTTAGAGTTTATAAGATTTTGTTTCTAAGGAACTGATTATAACCTAACTCTTTGGGGTTTTTTTCAAATCCAGAAAAGCCACCACAGACTTTCTGATCAACGTCAGGCAGTGAACCAAGGTCAGAACCCACTGCCCATCTACCTTGCCCTTAATGTCAAGGACAAAGTTGCCACCAAAGATTTCAGAGGTAAAGTTTCAGTTGTGCAAAAGAGCTATATTTTCACCCAGGGAGATACACTGTGGGGATACAGTAAATAATGAAGACTTGTTTCAAATTCTCACTCCAAGAGCAGAGAAGCAGTTTTCAGAAATGTAAAGAGTAACTGGACAGGCACACGATACCCGTCAAGAGTTCAGTATTTTGTAAGTTCTCTTGGCATGTGAATGTGCATTTTCAGGTGTTAACTTCAGACTAATAACACGACATAATTCTATGACAAAGTTTCAGAAATTATATGAATTGTTCAAGAAAGTGATTCACTAGAACTTTAAATTTGCTTAATATATGTTCTGGTCCATGACAGGAGTTGGAACTATATGATCTTTAAAGTCCCTTCCAATCCAAACCATTATATGACCTCTGTTTTTCATAGCTGGCTAAGGGTAGTAGAAGTCAATGTGAGTTCTGGTCCACCTTCCATGAGAAATCTTTGTACTCACTAGATAAAGAGAAGAAGAATTTAAATTTCCTCGTGCCCTGACATAGTTCTTTTACAAACCTGGGGACCGTGTGATAGTTCCACAGTGGCTGTTGGCAGGGTTTGCTCAGAACGTGTGCTAAGCCAGTTTTCTTGGGAGAGCCAATGTCTGAGGTTTATTCCAAGCCTGGCAACTGGACTATTTTCTGTAGCAGAGCTAACCTTGGTGCATGTGTTGGCAGAGTGGGTGGAATTCACGCCGTATGAGGTGGGCTTCCTGAAATATGGCGCCTTCATCCGTGCAGAGGATTTTGGCAGCGAGTTTTTCATGGGTCGCTTGATGAAGAAACTCCCTGAGTCACGAATCTGCTTCATGCAAGGTAACTCACCAACCTGGGTGAGTGAGCAAGATTTTAATAGAAACAGTAGCGATTCATGAATTCGTCCCCAGAAGCCTGTTGTTAGCATGAGGCAGCAGGGGTCAGCTGACAGGCTCCCCAGGAAAGTGGTCACAGCACCAAGCCTGCCTGAGCTCAGAAAGAGTTTGGACAATGTTTTCAGGCACAGCATTCTTGGGGTTGTCCTGGGCAGGGCCAGGAGTTGGGGTTGATGATCCTTGTTGATCCTTCCAACTCAGGATATTCTATGATTCTATGTTTCCTGAGATTCATTCAACTGTCCTTGCCAGCAAAGGTGGTTTTATCATCTGGGCTAAGGCGAAAACAAACTAAAATGTCAAAGAAGTTGTCATGTACCTTTGTGAGTGCTTTTGAGGCATCTTCATTTCCTGTAGCTTGCAAAAACTTTTCAAAGTTGGAAATCTATGATACTCTCTGGAAGTGAGGTGAGAAAGAGGAGAATCAGACAAAGAGCTGGCTGAAAAATTTTTCTTTATCAAAGAAAATGAAAATAGGAACATGAAAACTGAATACAAAAATTTTTTTAAAAAATGTTCCAGGTAAAACATGGTGAGAGGGAAAAGACTTGGAAATTTTTCCAGAACTAGGTTTGCCTAAATAAGTTTGTCTTTGGAGATGTCTGAACTTATGCAAAAAATTGGATAGAAATAAGAAAAAGTTAGAGAAGAGCTGGAGAAGGAGCAGAAGGCAATTTTAAAAGAATTTGTGTTTATGACTGCATTACTTATTATACCTCTTCTACTTTCTAGGAATGTGGAGTAGTATTTTCTCCAAAAATCTCTTGGATGCCTGGCATGCAGCTGACAATTCAGAAGACTTCTGGCACAGATGGACCCAAGACAAAGTGACCGAAATAGGTAAACCAAAATACCTTCCTCCACACCGCTCTGATAGGGTAATTTCACTCACATTTCCCAGTTCTTGAGTTTTTCTGTCATCCTTTTTCTCTCAGTCTCTGGATATGGGACATACTAGAAAAATGAAGTTATTTGATTTTGCTGAATAGCCAGTGTTTTTCTTATATAGCCAGACTGTGACAAGAAGGAAAAGCATCCTCAGGCAGGTCTTGATATAAAGGAGATAGGGATGGACACGTAAGGTGGTCCCAAAGCATTGTCTTTAAAAGGCTGGGAAAGATATACCTCTGTCAAAGTTTCATGTCATGCATTTGTTAGCCAGAAAGAAGCTTAATTGTTTCTGTTTTAATCTCCTCCCCTGCACAGAACATCCCTGCCTCAAAATCTGACTAAACTGAAAGACTTAGTAGACATCAAACAAGGTAAATGTGGTAGAGCTCTTACACCAGCTGAGAGAAGCAGCTCTGTACTGAAAGACCATTCCTTGGAAAAACTAATGAGCATCTTCATGACAAAATTCAAGCAAAGCCAGTGGACAGACTTGGGTCACATTTCTGTGGACTATGTTTTTATTAAAAAAAACCCTCAAAGTCTTATGTTTGAGTTTATATAAATAATTCACAAGCGTTTTGAATTCAGGTGTCCACATCTGAACCAAATAGAACAATCTATCTTTTGAAAAGTAAAAATATTTAGTTTGAAAGTAAAATGCTAATATTTTTCTATGCTTTTCAAAAAAAGCTTTAAATTTAATATATAACCTATATGAAATCTAAATGCAGTAATCCCTTAAAATGTATTAATAAAATTAGTTCCTCTGTTTCTTGTTTGCTTGGAAAAGTGAATTACTTAAGTGCGTACCAAAATCATACTGTTTTATGAGAAAATATTCTGTTAGTCACGTGTAACTGACGAGAGTTTAGGAAACACAAGTAAGTTTATATTTTTGTTACAAAACTAGCTGGAACTCACAGCAGATCATAGGGAAAATAATGCAATGACCCATTTACCCTTTCTCCTCTTTGTGTCTTGCTTCTTCTTAATTATGGTTATAATTCAGTTTCATGCCATTTATGCTGTGTATCTCCAGAAGAACAACCAGACCTGCCTGAGAAGCCGTATGAGATGGCTACGTGTGTTTTCACTCCTACGAGCGGCCTCTCCACGACGCTCCGGGACATCCTGACGGATCGCCCCGCCGTCTCCAAGTACCACAACTTCCTAAGGGGCTTCCAGATGCACAACGAGTACATCCAGCAGGAACATTTCACAAAGTGGAAAGGTGTGCATGGCTCTCCTGCCTACATGTCTCACTGGGGCAGGGACAGGGGCTGGGAATTAGCGAGGGACGTTTGTGTGTCCTGAAGAGAACTGAGTGGGCTTTGTGGTTACCTGCTAATGCTCACTGAGAGGAGGGAGAGGGAAAGAACTCCTCACACCTTTCAGTTTCAGTAACACAAACGTCCAATTATTTAGCTGTTGGGTCCTCAAAGTCCTCACAGGAATAAAAATTTCTGGGGTGGGACTCTGCATATAAAGGAACATATGTGTAGGTTTTGGTGCAGTTAATGGGTTTAGAAACACAACAGAATGTGAGTGGAGAGGCTGAAGGAGCTCTTTTATGTTTTGTTTTTGTTTTTTTTTTTTTTCTGCACGCTACCTACCCTAAAGCAAAGGGAAAACCCTGGATGGGAGGGAAGCTCACCTTCCTTTTGCCTTCTAACTTGACAGATGTCTTTCTGCAGTTTGCTAATAACTCTGAATCTTCCACTCTTTAGACACTTTGCTAGACTCCTCTCCCAATGACCTGAGAGGCAACTCGGACCACCTGGAGCTGGTGGATGCAGCATTTTTCTTTGAAACCAGTTACCCACCCCTTATGAGACCAGAGCGGAAAGTGGATGTCATCATACACTTAAATTACACAGGTGGATCACAGACATTGGTGAGAAGTCTCAACATTGATTTTCTTTCACAACAGCTTTTGCTTTGCTTTCTGCTACTCTCAAAGAAGTGTCTGTGAAACAGGAACTTAGTGGAACTTAGTAACATGCTGTTTTCAAATCTTAGAAGAAGAATAGAAATTTCTAGAGAGGAAAATATGTGTATTTTTCTCAACTATTCTCAAACTTTTGAACTGTCCCTAAGTTCTTCACCAATGAAATATAAACAGGCAAAATGAAGTTAAGAAAGTCTAGTTGTGATGTCTATTATAGTCTTATATATAATATTTAATAGCACAAATATAGTTGAGAAACTGTTGTGATTCAGGTGCTGAATTTAATCTGTATTTTGCTTATAAATGTACAATTTTTTTCCTCACAAAATGATTTTCTAGCAAGAGCAGCCTAGTGTGTAAAGGGTTTCTTAATCTTTATTTTTATCTCTTTTAATAAATACATATTTCTTCCTAAATAGTGAACTTGAAGCGACGTATCAAATGCACTTACTGTTCTTACAGAATCTAATTTGGTTAAAATAGTTATATACATTTTGAAAGCAGTATTTGATACATAAATAGACAGTTTTAAACTTCAAAATATAGAACAGAAATTGTAAACCTGTCCCTGAGGGACCCCCCCAAAAAAGCAAAGTTCAGTGCTTAAGGTTCTGTCAGTTTTTCAAGCAGAAGACACTTCAGTGATGCAATTACAATGAAAAATACTTGTCTTTGCACTGCAGTGGAAATGATAATATCTCCAACTATATATCTTTCTTGTATTCTGAAATATTTTGGAAATGCATAGTTAAAAATCAGGTGATACTTTTTTGTTAGATAATTTAACAAAGCTGGTCATCACAAATGGGCTTTCTGATAATATTTTTAGTGCTGTATTTAAAAGTCTAAAATATGTTATTTTAAAATCTCGTGTTATTTCTGAAATTCAGAGTTATAGATATGGGTAATGTTTACTGAGGTCAAGTTATCCTGCTATATAAACAGATAATGGGACTGGGAATCTTACTGTCTTAGACTGCAAATTTAGTTTTGTTTAGATCCACATTTTTTTCTGACTTTGTTCTCCTTTAATTAATGGTGTATAACATGATTCGAATTTATCTGTTCTGTCTCTGTACCATATTCTTATTCTAGAGACGTGCTTTAATAAGGGTTTAAACTCTCTTTGCCATCTTCATATTAGGTGTTTTCCTGGAGGACTATTTCCAAATAGCTCCTTAGGCACTGAAAAGGAGTCCTTGGGGCTGCAGTGTCCACATTATTTATGGCTGGGTCTCTCTCAGTCTGTTTTGTGCAACTTTGCATGAACTTCTGGGCTTTGGCAGCAGTCTGATCTTTGCTATCTTTTCTGTTCCTTGTGCTGCTGCTGTTGACCAGCCCCTGGAGCAGGCATGCAGATACTTTGCTGAGCAGGGAATTCCATTTCCCTGCATTGGACTGACAGATGATGAGAAGAATCTGAAAGAGTGCTACATGTTTGATGGTGCAGAAACCCCAGGAGCTCCTCTGCTGCTTTATTTTCCCTTAGTGAATGACACTTTTCAAACATACGTAGCACCTGGTAAGTTGACAGTACCCAGGTAACTTTATTCAATCAAGGAACATTCCCACTCCCTGGGTGTTTTTTCCTCAATCCAATACAACCCCCCTTTGCTTGTTTGCTTGTTCAGACTAGTGAATAGATTGCAAAATGGGATGATTCTGTTTGCAAAATCTGGTGAAGTATTGTGCATAATTTTATTTGTGTCTATTCAGGGAGTAGAAGAAATATGTTTCTCAATTAGAGGAATGGAAACTAGTATTTTCTCGTAATTTCCAGAAGTTTAGTATATAAAACAAAGCATATATTTCAAATTGTGTGTGGTTTTATGACACTCAGCTCTAGGTGAGAATCACAGCATAGAATGGTTCTGTGGGGGGCCACCATGCCCTCCATTTAGGCCATTTAATATGGTGGTTGAATATGCTGGAATATCAAAGCAATAGTACATAAAATACTATACTAATCCTTCTGGATTTGTATTTGAGATGGAGACTTTGTTTTTTAAGATGATTTCCAAGCCAACTAATATTCTGCTTCCTGCTGTCCTGTACACCTCTGTTCCTAGGTGTGTTTAGTTTATGCTGTACCAAAGATCCTGCCTGGTGAGCCTTGAGGAGTGTCCACACAAAATGATGTGCCATGAGCTGCCCAGTAGATGGTGCTGATTGCAACCACAATGATTTTTAATGACACTTGTTTTATTCCAATAGGCTTTGTTCAGAAGTAGATTTCTCAGAAATCATGGCACTGCACTTATCTTCATAATAATTGCATCTATTATCTCTCCAAGTTATTACTGACCTATCAAAGTATAGTATTTCTATGGGACTATACAAACACATTTCTTTTTTTGTCTTCACAGGCATGTCACGTAATGCTGCTGAAATGGAACAGGGCAAGGTTGATATCTCCAGTTTCTCCTCTCCATACTCAACCAGGGAGGTCTCGCTGAAAGTAGAAGATTTCAACAAGCTTCTGAAGCTGGCTAATTACAACATAATGAACAACGAGAACATGATTCTTCAGGCCTTGCGCATGGCTGTGGCACGGAAGAAACAAGCCCTAAGCCAGCCAGTATCAGAGGCACAGCCCTCTGCTTGAACAGCATTTTCCTGTCCCTTACTTAGCATTTACCAAGGCAGCATACGTGTGATAAATACTTCACCATTCTTGACAGGGGCCGTGTATTTCTAAGTAACCTTCTCAATCTTATCCAGAATTGTGGTATGGAACTCAGCAGTTTCAGCTGTTAATACCATCTCACTGTGGTCTTCAAAAGATGAAGATTCAGCAGTGCATGACAGGGAAATAGCATTAGCTCTCTTTGTCTGCAATCTCTTATGGTCTTGGTGACTAGTTGATAATAATTTTTCATATGCAAAATATTTTGGTATTTCATTGGGACTATTGGTAGCAAAACCATAAAGCCCTCTTCAGACACAAAAGGTTATAAGAGTGCAGTATCAATTTAAAACATTTTACTTAGTTTTAATAACCTCAATTAAATGGCCTTCTACCGTTAATGGGTTTTGTTTCCCAGGTGCTTCTATTGTGTCATGAATTGTAATGAAATAAATATTTTATGAAGGATGTTTAATTTTTCAAATTTGTGTTGGAGATAAGGATCAGTGGCCATTTAGGTCTTACCAATTAAATCAAACTTAAACATTTGTTTTGAAGGACTACTGGTATCTCCTCTAACACCCGTGTCCTGTCTGAGATCACACATATGTTCTGCAGTTATCTCCCTGAAATGAAATTTTGCTTGAATATCATCTGGAACTTGTTCAGTAGTGTGTATTGAACTATTACAAAAACAGAGAGCATGTGAAGGGGATTGCAGGATGCATGGAGTAAGTGCAGGAGACATGCAGTAAGTTACCAATTTTCTGCTCACTGCATCACAGTGTACCAAGAAAGGTGCAGCAGAGAGAGATGTGGAGCTTGTTTCTGGTGTGAATTCTTCCTTAGAAATGAGTAACCAGAGAGAGAGAGGTATTCTTTTCTAGATCTGGAGCTGGTTAAGAAGTTGTTTTTTACTGGTTTTATGTAACAATCCCACAGAAGCATTGTGAAAGAAAGGCAGATGCTGGCATCTAGAAGTTGGTCAAGGGTCAGCTAAGATGAGCTTTACAGGAGTCCTTCAGAGCCTGGCCTAAAGTGTAGGCAAGATCTATAGAAGAGTATCTTCTTTCCACAGATTTTCCAACAAGGTAGATAGACAATTTCTGCCATATATTCTAAAATCCTGCTCACTGTTTTATCTGAGTAGCCACTCATGAGCTCAAACTAAGGTACCTGAACTATCAAAATGGGTATCATGACTGACTCCTTAAGGCCTGCCAGGGAGAATATCATTATATTTGTCAGTTCTCCCATGACTACAAAGTTCAGGGCATTCCATCAGCTTTGTAAATTCTGCAGGCTCTGAGGAACTCTGGTGCAGTTTCAATTCTCAACTGTTGTTCCCTGCTGGAAAGATTTTTCTCAGGATTAGATATTCTATTTGATTTTGCCTGTGAACTTTTTGATAGTAATGGTGAGCAGGAGCTGCTCCTGCCTGGTTTTACCAGTCTCAGACTGGTTGGAAAACACATATTCCTGGGATAATGGAAACAGCTCTCTGTAGATGCCCTGTACAGCCTGCTTTACTTTTTGTATGCCCCATCTCAGAATTTGTAATGCACCCCAAAATCTCAGATGATCTGAAGCAAACCAGAAATGGTAGCTTCTCAGCCACTGGCATGGTGTTTCATATGTTCACACAAGATGTTTTGTCCTAAGGGCCTGTTCTGGTACTACTACTAGATTTTCTTCAAGCAGAGGCACTTGACAGTCAGTATCTGCGATGGGCTCTCTCCAGCTCCATGCCCTGCAGCTGTTTTTACTGTGTCCATTTACTGTGGAGGAAATTCCTGCAGAGAGAACTCTTGGGTAGGAGACTGACCCACTGTTTTCCTTTCTTGTACAAAGTTGAGGTAGTGAACACAATTTTTTGTGTGTAAAACAGCTCTTTTTGTACACTGTTGTTATCAATATTTCTGCTGTTACCATGTGTTTCTTATCCCGTTGTCTTTTGCATTCAGTAAATTGTTATCTCAACCCACAAATCTCTCCTTGTCTCTCCCGTGCCGGATGGGAGAGGGGAGAGGGGGTGTCTTATTGGGAGTTTAATTTCTGCCTGGGTGGTCAGGTCATTCCCTGTGTCAGTTGAACACTCCTGGGTTAGGTCTGCAGGGCCTTGTTTTGGTAGCAAAGGCATACAAGTGGTGACCCATGTGAGAAGCTGCCAGAAGCTTCCCCCATCTCCAACAGAGCCAATGCCAGCTGGCTCCAAGGCTCACCCACCTCTGGCCAAGGCAGCGCCCATCAGTGGCAATTGTACTGCCTCCAGGATAAAGTATTTAAAAACGGGAGGAAAAAAAACCCCTGTGCACCATCAGTTGCAGTGGGAGAGAGGAGTGAGAGCATGTGAGAAGCAGGCCTGCAGACAGGAAGGTCAGTGAAGGAGGAGGTGCTCCAGATTTTGGAGCTGACATTCCCCTGATGCCTGTGCTAAACAATTGTTGAATAACTATTTAACTGGCTGTTAAATGACCATGGTGAGGCAGGCCATCCCTCCCAGCCCTTGCTGGCCCATGTTGGAGCAGATTTTCAGCTGCAATCCCTGGAGAACCCCACATGGAACAAGTGGATGCCTGAAGGAGGATGCGACATCGTGGGAAACCTGTGGAGGAGCAGGTCCTGGCAGAACCTCTGGGCCAATGGAAAAAGGAGTCCACTGGACCAGGTTTGCTGGCAGGGACCCATGCTGGAGGATGTGTTTCTGCAGGACTTGCACCCCATGGAAAGAACCCACGCTGGAGCAGTTTGTGATGAACTGCTGCCTCTGGGAAGGACTCAGGTTAGAGAAGGTCATGGAGAATCTGTTTTCTGTGGGAGAGACCCCACACTGGAGAAAGAGAAGCTGGGGGAGTGGACGAGGTACCAAAAATCAAGAGTAAAATTAAACACAAGAAGAAGGGAGAGGTGGGGAAAAGGTGTCTTATGATTTAAATTCTCATTATACTACTCTGAATTGATTTGTAATAAATTAGGCTGATTTCCCCAAGTTGAGTCTGTTTTGCCATGATGATAATTGGTGAGCGATCTCTCCCTGCCCTTATCTCATTCCACTTGCCTTTCATTAAGTTTTCCTGCCCCTGTCCAGTTGAAAAGGGTGGGGTGTGTAGGATAAAGTGATTTTGGTGGAGGCCCGCTATCCAGCTAAGATCAAACCACCACAGCTTCTCAGTGTTGCCTGGCTGTGTTTTGTTGAGGATTTGGGGCTTTTCCAGTTGTGGAATTTTTTTTGGGGGGGTGGGATGGTATATAGGGGTTTACCTAAGGACAAAACATATTTTTCCATAGTCTGAGTATTAACAGTTGCTCCTGCCCTCTCATCATCTTCATGTCCCTCCTCTGGACTTGCTTCAACAGGTCCATATCTTTCCAGTGCTCGGGCTCCAGAGCTGGATGCAGCACTGCAGGTGGGGTCTCACCAGAGCAGAGCAGAGGGGCATAGTGCCCTCCTTCAACCTGTTGGCCACACTTAGTTTGAAGCTTTCACATCTCTTTAATTGAAAGCTAATTGAGGATAGATTCCTAATCCAAAAACTGTTGCTTATTTAAGTAATTTTCATTCAGAGAAAAGTTGTAAGGCCATAAAGGACTATTGTGTATTTTCCTGATGTGTGAGGGTGGAAGGGAAAGATGGGAAGACCTCCTGCAGTTCTGAAGAGGTGGTTTCACATCAGGCATCTGGACATGTTAGTAGCTGGACTCATACAATAGCTATTAATCTGCTGCTGCATAATATTTTGCTGGAAATTTGAAGACTTTGGTATCATTTTTACATCATAATTGGATGATACTGCATTGTGTTTAAAATACCAAGATGTTAACATTTAAGATGAATCAATTTGTGCCTTAATTTGCAGAATTTGAGGGGTTATTTTGTCTTGGTTTACTCAGAAGTTTTGTGTTTTTGGAAGGCTTCTGAAAGCAGGAGAATTTATATCCCACTAACAAATATATGAATTAAATTGGGGAAACGTGTACCAGTAAGGAACTTCAGCCCTCTATCTTCAAGAAAAGGAAAATAAGTACAGTTTGGTTAAAGGTATTCTAAAGTTATTTCATTTGTAATACTTTTGTTTGCTGATTGGGGATCTGTGTGCCTACGTGTAGCTACCATTATCTTCTCTGGTTTGTTCATTGCTGAGGCTGCTAGAACACAGTTATCCACGCATAAGTGCTGTGTTTTATCACCCCCTTATCTTGAATTGCTGATAACTCTTGGCACCTTGGTGTGTACAGCATTCCCCAAACACACATCTCTGGTATTTAGCTATCAAATAAACCAAACAAACTCCCTCCCCTTTTCTCTTCATACTTTCCCTTTCATGCAATGAGGAAGGTGGGGCTTGGATAAACCACTTGCTCCTCAGCAGGTGCCTCCTTAAATTTTGCAGAGGTAGTTTGTGAATCACAGCTGTTGCCTCTAACAGTGAAGTGACAATCCATCTCTGACTTGTATGCAGCTGGGAGCAGGATGGGCTCATACTGGAGTGCTCGTGAGGTAAGGGTGTGAAAGCTCCAAGAGCTGAAGATGGCCTGGGGTGGGTTTGTGGCTGGGATTCTGGTTGGGAGGACTTGTGAGCTTTTATTTCTAATTTAATGTATGTATTTACTTATTTATGTAAGGATGACTTATACCTTTGCTGGTGTTAGTTGCCTTGTGGAGGCAGACTTGGTAGTGAAGTTCAGCCACAGTGTGTGATTCACATGGAGGCTGGGAACCATTCTGAAATGCCTCACAGGAGCTTTCTGTGAATTTGGGATGAATCTGTGGTTTGACTCAAGCGTTGTGTAAGCTCTGCTCTTTCACAGTGCAGCATCTGCCAGCTGTGACTATAAATGTATATGGTGTCCAGCTAGCTGTGCTAGCAGCCAGCTGGTAGTGATGCACACAGGAAGGTTACTGCCTAAAAACAGCAATTGATAGTGATGGTCTTAGTTTTATATTTGTGCATGACTAATGCACAAAAAAATTCTTGATCTGTCTTAGAAGTTGTGGGGTATCTTTTTGGTTTTGGTAGTTTGCCTTTTTTGTTTGTTCGTTTTATTTTGTTTGCTTCTGGGGTTTTTTGTTTGTTTCTTTGTTTGGTTTTTTGTTGTTTTGTGGGGTCTTTTTTCTTTTTTTGTTTGTTTGATGGAACATTAAGTGGGAGGGAAAGCCCTAAAACTCTCTGTTGGGCTCCAGGGAATGAACATACTCTGTCTCCTTCTCAGTTCTGAAATTAACCTTCAGTTTGCTATGAACAAGTTATTAGATTATTGTGTGCCCTTCTTCCCTGGTTGTATAATGGAGATTGTAGAGCTTCTCTCCATATACATGGATACATGTTAACATAAATGTTCATTGATGCTTGCAGATCTCAAATGGGGCATCCCCATGGCTTAAGAAATAACACATGTGAATGTCTAACCAATCTGATCAAAGAAACATTAAGGATCTACAAATTCATCTTTTTGAACAGTACCTGGCAATGGTCTTTGTGTGGAAAGCATGCATAGAAAGCAAGGAAAGAGACTGTTTTCTATGCTCTTCCCCTTGCCCTTAATCACTGAAACAGCATCAAGAGTAAAAGTAGAGGACTCTTAGAGACAGGGGGTGAGGGGAGACTTTTTCCACCTGGAACCTAAACCCAGACAGATGACACTAAAGCATGCCCTTCTCTTTTGGAGTTAGACATAAAAGAATAGACCAAGGTCAGCTTATCATAATTCAAGAGTGATAGGAGAATTTGTAACTTCTTACCTGGATCAATTCCTAACTGGATAAAGGAGGAACATAAATCCCTTAAGGAATTTGGAGGAGTCATTTTGCTAGCAGAGAATGGGAAAGGAACTAGGTAATGCTTTCAGTTAAGCAATAACTAAAGTTTGATGTACTAAAATCTGCAGGAATTAATAATTGCTTTGTTTCAGGTCTGCTATTTGCCTTTCCTTCTGCACCTGACATTTCAGTTGATGATCCTTCTGCAAATATCCACTATCTGGTTTGAGTGGAGAAGTTTCTGCTTTCTTGCATCTGCTTTTTTTTTCATGTTGTGCTGCATTGTTCTGATGGTGCCTCACTCACCAAGCAGTGCCACAACAAAATTATTTATTCTGCCAATGACATATATACACAGTGGAATATTCTCACATTTTTCCCTATTATTTTAAACTCTACACAGACATGATTTTAACTTCCAAACTAATGTGAGCAGTTAATCTTCCAATTTTGCTGCATGGCTTTCAAAATTGCAACAGGAATTTGTGGTAGAGCATGTTTTATGAAGCATAAACAATTCAACATTAATGCAGGTAATAAACTTTGTCATTTTTCTGCAGAGTGATGAATGCCCCTGCTGTTCATTCTTTGTGAAAATCATAAGAATGAAAAATCTGAGAAAGGCAGATCTGTGTGAGTACAGTCTTTCTTTCCACTTTTTAGTAGCTCAGTTCTAAAGGCAGAGAACATGTGCTTGCTACTGGCACTGTAACTGGTATCTGTGTATGAAGTGACACCGTGGTTTCAAATATTGATGCATATTTGAATCTGGACTATGCTTTGACTACAGTTTTATATAAACAATACATTTTTGTTTATAGCATGTTACTATTATTAGTGGAAATAGCAAATGTCTACTGTGGTGTACTGTAAAGAACCCTAACTGCTAACAAGGTTCGGAGCCAGTTTTGATGAACAAATTCAGGTGTTAATTCCCAGTTACAGTCTTTGAATTTCTTTTGCTTTAAAAATAAAAAAGAGAAGGAGCATTATAGATCTTATGGTCAAACAACATTTTTTTCTATCAAAATTTCACTGGAATGTATTCAAAGTAGACTTTTCAGGGTAAGCAAGTACTATTGAAATGTTTCTGAGGACTTGGAATGGGTGAAAGTTGAAGTGAAGAGAGAAAAATCTCTGCAGTTACTTAGGTAGGAGAAAGAAAGGTCAATACCTCAAATATTTGACTCAGGAAGAATTAACAAGTCAGGAACAAAAGGGAAAGGAAGTGAATACAAACCTTTTTGTCACAAATAAGACTAAATGAACACAGCAATTATATTTGCCTCCATGGGGATTCCTATTAAATTCTTGCTTTTCTGCCATTGTGTCTAGCACAAGGATATTGCTTTTTCTTGGAAACAGCAAATCTTCAGAGAAAAGTGAAAGGATGTTTCAATTCCCTCTCTGTCATTTCTATCCCAGCTAACTCTTTTCTGGCATGTTACCAACCCAAGGGAATTTCTAAGTTGCCCTGATAGGCAATAGCATCAAGACAACCACCTGCAGAGCTGATAACCAAAGGTGTGCCTCTAGCCTTAAAATCAGGGGTGTTTCTCTCTTTCTCAGCATTTTATAATGCTTTGAAATTACGATCTTTACATTCTTAAAGACAGTATACCTTCCAGAAATCCATAGCTATTTATCTTAGCTGTTTATCTTTAATTAGTCTTTATCCTGTATCTTCATTTTGAGCAGATGATGGATTACCTGACTTCAGGTTTGAAGTTATAACAGTTGAGATTTGCTTCCAAAGCCAGATGTGGAAGAAGGTCTTTGTTAAAAAGAGGCAGAAGAAGCAGTGCTAGGTGACAGGGTCTTAGAGGAGCTGCTTCATCCATTCCCCATTCTAACTGACTTTCTTTATTGTGTGCAAGACAGCATCATGTTATATTTTCCCTCTGAGAATCAGGAACAAGTTACCAGTGTCACAGCAGAGAGTTAGTGAGTTTTTATCTCCCCTATGCATGTACGCTCTCTCAGAGCAAATAATTTTGTTAGTGGAGCCACGCCACCTGGTGTGATACATCACAAGGAAAGAGACTTTGCTAAAAAGCATTACACTGAATGAGAGTGTAGTGCAATTCTTTCTGTGGCTCACACTTATTTATTTTAATTACTATTTCTGTACAACTTAAAGTTATTAAGAGAGACAGAGACAAACATGAAGACAGAGTGTTGAAAGATGGCACAGAAATAATTCCAGCTGTAAAGAGCCATTGGTACTTTGTTGGAGTCAGAAGCTGATTTTGGAAGACTGCCTGTCAAGCATGAGTGCACTTTGCTTTCCTTCAGCTGCGGCATTGTACACTTAATGGGCCCTCTTGCACATGTCATATAACATAGCACTTATTTTTTTTATTATGGGTTAACTGTGGCAATCACCTATAATCACAGTATTGACCTTTTCCCTGTGTATCAGACAAAAGGTTGTATTTGTACATGGTGCAAGTGTAATAACAAGGATAATGCTACTAATGTGCATTTAAGTCTGTCAGGAATAAGGCTTACTCATGAACCAGAAGGAATTGCTCCCTAATTAAGAAGGTTATCAAGTAAATATAATCTAAGTAGTACATACCATGAAGACATAGCTGTTGCAACTTCTAGGCATGTTTGAATTTGGCTAGATTTTCCTATGGAAAATGTAAAAGAATAGTGATACCAGACCAGTCCAAAGTCTAATTTGGATTGAGAGTATGTCCCTAGAACTGGCTTATAATGAATACTTTGGGGTATGACAAACACTGGACCATGTTTTTCCCTGCTCCACTCTCCCAAGAGATCTGTGCTTCTTGAGGTCTGTAACTGAGAGATCTGGCTTCTGAGCCAACAGTAGTGTTTGCATTTAATTGTCACACCCCAAATTATTGGATTCTGGAGGCCATTAAGGGATCTTAACTTGATAATTGTCATCTCACTTTGCTCTGGACAAGATCTCAGACACTCTTTTTTAATGTCACAGGAAATCACCATTCCCAGTTTCAGGATGTTATTTTTTGGGGAGGTCTATATGGTTATATTGCTAACTAAATAGTTACAGACATTTTTTTTTTCTCTTTGCCTTGCATGGGCAGCAGAAACGCCTGCATGACTAAACCTGGTCCTTTTCAGGCTGGTGTGAAAAAGCTTTTTGTGTATATTAGATATATCAGCTCTTACACCAAGACAACCACCTCCTTGTACTTACCTCAAGAATTGCAGAATGCTAATCATATGACTGCCTCTATCTCTGGCTTTAAAACTGAGACAGCTTTGTGGCTGTCACTAATCTTCATAAATACATCCAGCATTTGTGAAAAATCTGCCTGGAGGATGCAATTTCTTTGCAACTGTCCAACAGGGCTTAGTTGCAGCACCAGCAAAACAGGGAGTCAATGACAGCATCATGAGCAAAAGTCACAAGCTGAGGTGCCTGGGCTCTCCATGTTCTTGTTTTCCAAAAGCTTGTCCACCAGACAAGATCATTGGAAGAGGGCATCATTTTTATGTTCATGTCCCACAGTTACTTCATAGAAGCCAACTTCATGCTGGGCTCTGCATTTCTACCATTTAACTATGGCACAGTTACTTTCTGGAGAGTCTTGTCCACTGCATTTCACCCCATGTGCTGCTTATAACAAGAGCTGGATGAGTGTTGTGTAGCTTCCCCAGAGCAGATCTTGCTTTTGGTGTGGCTGGCAGACCTGCCTTGTTGTGCACAGTCCTACTGGAGTACACCTGGCACTTACTGATCCCAGAGGCTGCCACTGCAGGCACAGCAGAGCATGGGCTGGCGCAGCTGGCAATTCTGGTTTTGCATGGCCCTTTTCTTAGTGGCAGGGTTTGCTGATCTTCCAGGAGATAAAATATCTTCTACACTGCAAATTGGCATCTATGGAAGAGAAACATGTTTTCTTCATGGACTGCAAGTGAAATACAAACTTAGCATTTTCTACATGCGTGTATTTAACAGATATATTCTGCTCAGAAGGCAAAGAATGTTTTTAGAATTGGTGACATATCCTAAGTGGTATTTAGAAAAGTCCAAGGCTACAAAAAGTTTTTCCTGGAATAGTCTACAGCTACTTTTAAAAAATTGTTTTCTTTAACATGAAAGGATAATTTTAATCAGCATTCTCATTAGATAAATCTTTAGGCTTTTTTGGGGGGGCTTCTCTTTAGCTAGAGTACTAAATCTGGGCCTTATTAAATCTCAGCATGTTGCTATATAATTTCCTAGCAAGCTCACAATGCTACATTGCCTATTGATTTTAAAAGTTGGGAGGTAGCAGTACCATTGTTTTTCCTTATATCACCCAAACCCCACATAACACCATCAAAATAACAAGACCCCTTTCAGTGCCATGCTCTCCAAAGGAAATCAGTGCGAAAGGACTGATTGAAGATAGGCTCTCAACATGCTGTGTATATTTCCTTTTACTTTACCTCTGACTGTAGCACTGGTGTGAGAGGGCAGCAACAGTCTTTGTGCAAAGAGGGCAGTCAGGCAGCATGGGCAGTGCCAACAGGCAGCAGCCTGGGCTGGCCAGTGCCAATGGAACATTCACTTTAGGGTGAAATTGCTTCCCATGGTCAACCATGTTTGCATTGGTTAAGATTCTCCTGGGACATCGTCCTTTTGAAAAGAGTGTTAGTGTCTTTTTAGGGCACTTCCTTTAGGTTCCTGATGTCACTGCCTCTCAGGCTGCTTTTGCATTAATGGAGAGAAAATCTAAAAGAGCCCAAGACAAATGGTTGGCAAGAAGAACATGCACAAGGACAGAGAAGTCGTTATGTGGGTAACTGCCAAGTTGCTATAAATCCTGTAAACAGGGATTTCCTAACTGGTTAAGAAACTGAAACAGGTATAAAAGCAGCCAGTAATCACAAGAAGATCCTCCCTGTGATGTCATATCCTGGAGTGGGGCTTTTTTACTGTAATTGTAAGCTGATTAGATCAAGATCAAGAACTAATTACATAACTACAGAGGTACCTGTTGAAATGGAGACCTGGTCTTGACTGGTGTTTATAAATAAGTCATAACCACAGTTAATAATAGGAGTAACAAATGAATGGATAATCTCAGTGAATATTATGTGAATCAGTTTCATAGCTGCATTTCTTAACAACCTCTCTTCCTTTCTATTCATTCTTCTTTTTGGTTTCATCCACTCATGCGAACCAAGTCTGCTCATGCTCTTCCTCAGTTCATTGTTACCAAACACAAATGTAAACCTAGTTTTCCTCAGGTTACTTGTTTTGAATTCTCTAGTCTGGAAGGCTAATTCCCTTTTTTCCCTTTTTCAAGTCTTTGATGGCCATGATGGAGTGTACATAATATATTGTATTATATACCATTTGACTGTATTAATGGTAAATATTGTGGAGACAAAAAGCCTCCACTGTGCCTTGATAGCAGCATAAGCTGCCACTAAAAAGGACAATGCTATTTACAGTCAAGGAGATCTTTGCTCTGCACATCTTCTTACAGCTGTGGGAACAATTGCATCTCTTCTGCTAGGTATCAGTGAATTGCATGTAGGTGTACACACATCTTGCAGCCATGCTGGCTTCTGCACACTTTTGTGTGCAAGATCAGAAAGCTGTTCTGGTGGTCAAAAGTATTGTGTGTGCTCCTCCATGGCTTCCCTTAGATTCTTGGTGTAGTCTTAAAGAAGAAGAGTTTCTCAAAACCACAGCTTCTAATTTCCTAAGCCAGGGCTTCAACAAGGACACCAGGACCTCACATAGGCATTAGGAAATTGAACTGATTACTGACAGAGAGACTGGTGAAAGTAAAGGATCTTAGGTAAATAGTAGGGTCATCTCTGTCTCAAAAGGAAAGGTGAGATCAGCTACTGTGCTCTAGTACTGTGCCAGTGCAGGTGGCATTGCAGCTCTTGTTACAGGTATGAATTTTAAGGACTGTTGTGAAGGTACTATGTGTTCCTAGTAGACTTCATTATCCTCTTGTTTACTGGGGGCTTCTAGTTAACAAGTGGCTGAAACAGCTTTCAAAATATTTCATAATATTTAAAATGTCAAAACCTATTTTAAAACGGGTTTGAAAAGGGTGGAGGTAATAGAAATGAGCAAGGGAAAAGCTGGGTGAAGAGAAGCTGGAATGAGTAGGTGGTGATGGCAGCAATGTAGAACCACATGGTGCTTTGAGAGGACACAGGGCCCTGTGGTGATTCAAGATCCTTCATTCTTCCTCTGCCATTTGGCTTGCAGAGTTAAAAGGCAGTAGCAAATTCTGCTCAGAAAGTACATTTCTGGTTTGCACTCAGAACACAGATAATTATGAAGAAGCATGTTCTTTGATTTGTGAATAGGATTTCTGTTTACACATTTCCTTGGGCTGAGCTAACGCCTTCTCACCATTTAAGAAAATGAGCTGAGCATTGCCTTTTCCCATGCTTATAGCCTCCCACGTCTTCTTTAAAGTTATTGTACCTTGGAATTTTTGATCATCTTTGATAAAGACTATATTTTACTCTGTATCCTGCATACTGTTGCACAATTGTGTGTTGAATTTAAGACCAAAGTATAGTTAACTTGACACTAAACATTAACCATAAATTGAACATCAACAGACCTGTATTGATGGTGTTATTAGTTGCTATGTGGATTCAAAGAATTACTAAATAACAGATATTGATAATTCAATTATTCAGTTATTATAGTTATTGATAATTCATAAATAATGGAAGATTTATAATAAAGGTTTACTTGTTACAGGAATTGCTTCAAGATTTTTTGAGGTATTTTTTGATGGGCTGTCGTGGTTTGATGGGCTGTCATGGTCTAGGAATGGTACTTCCCAATTTAGTGCTCCCACTAAGACTCTCCCAACAAGGTGCCACTTGCTTTTCCAGCTGTGTGGGCTGGAGAGGAGAATTGGAGTAAAAAAAAGTAAAGATTATGGGTTGAGCTAAGAACAACTTACTGCAAACAGCAATGAGATAAGAAAGGAAGCAGTAACAGCAACAATATTAATGAACAGACTCCCTTCCCCTCTCTCTCGGCAACCTCTGGATCCTGGCTATGCCCCCTCTTGGCTACTGCAAAAATTAACCCTGTTCTGGCTGGAACCAGGACATGGGACAAGGGTACAACTTCTCATGTTTTATATTTTGTTATGAAAAATGTATTTAAATACATTTTTGTTCATTGAATCCAAATAGACTTTATCCACCTCAGTACCTGTCCTGGTTGTTCTGGTTTCATCAAAAACAGCAGTAACTGCAGCTCATCCAGTTATGCATTATGCATAAGATATGTCATCAGCAATTAATTCTTTCTGTGCTCTCTGAGCAGAGACATGTTTTGTTTTATGCATCTGTCTCTCTTAGTGTCCTTACCAATGGATGTAGATGAACCTGCTGAGGTGATTGTTACAATAAAAGCACAATGCAGTAAAGCCTGCAGCATGTCTTGGTCACTGTGGAGGTTTTGAACACCTGGAGTAGAGCCGGGGAAAGCCTTGCCCAGAGGCAAGATTCTCAGAGCTTGTGGTCCTTTATCAGTGATGGTCTCTGGAGCTTTGGGCAATCTTTTTGCTGAATGGAGGACACTGATTACCTTGTAGATAAGGACCAAAAACCGGGATGTGATTTGCTATTATGTGGGAGGACAATGCAAAGTAGAGAGGCTAGATTTGGCATGTCTGTGACAGTTTGCACTGCTGAGAAGATTCATGAGAATGTCCCCATGGGACCATGGCTCCTCTCTTGGGCACTTTCTGTGACTGTACCCTCAGCAGGAGACAAAGTTGTGCTGCAGTAGTAGCCAGTGAATATTAAAAGTAAGATTCACTCCCAAATTTGGGTGCTATTGTTTTCATTGTATTCTGCTATTAAATTGACAGTAGTTCTGAATACTTTCCTGACAAAGGTGCTCATATTTTTTGACTTGTTTAGGACCGTCGTGACCAAGACTGCCTTGTCAGGCATTTCTGAGTCAAAATAATGATGCTTAAGGAAACAAGAAGTTTTAGCTAAACTTTTAAAACTATTTTGTTTCTATTCCCTTACTGGGTGAACAACATTCTTGTGAACACTTTCTGAAGAAAGAAAATTTGTGAGTGTTGATTTGGTGGTTCAGCTCTTTCCAGTATTGATTTTATTCCCACTCCTTGTTTTTGTTTTTTTTTTTTAAATCCAAGGCATTTGTGTGTACTGCTTGCAGCCTGTTTCCAAATCTGTTTCTATGATGTTTTCTTCTGATAATGGTTTCTTTAGATGCTCTAAGTACCCTCTGTGTCTGCATCAACAGTGTTGATGTCTTACTAAAACTTAGGTTTTGGCTGGTTTATTTTTAAAAGAAAATGAAAGAAGCTTCTTAAAAGTCTTAGCTAGTGATAGAGATGAAATTGCATACACCACATTATCACCCCAAGATGGTCACAGGTGGAACAAAGAAAATATGTCTGTTTGATAATACCTCTTTTCCAAAAATATACAACATTTTGGGTCTTACTGGCTGATTATCTGAGGGTGGGAACAGTAAAATAGTGGGAATGCTTCTAAAAAGTCTAAAAAGGGTATGCCTATGGAAATGCATAATTTGTAGTTAGGCTGTGCATAGGCTTCTCTGCATTACATTGTGCTGCTTTTTGTGTTGTTTCATTTTGATGATTGTATTGTGATGGTACCTGGAGACTCTATATATGGATTTAGACCTTATTCCTCAGACATTGTTTAGAATGAAAAGGTGGCAACTCTCCCAGGGAACTTAGAGTCTTATTTCATATTTGTCAAAGAAGGAAGTTTAGACTTGTTTTGGAGACAGTGCCCAGCTATCTGGTAAATGATCTCTTGAGCTGGTGTATCATACAGAACTGTCTTATCACTTCTTTGCCTGAGAGTCAAACCTGGGAGCGAAATGGCTCTCTTGTTTTCCATAGACTATAACTGACGTGACATGATTATCCTGTTTTCTGCCTTCCAGCATAAACAAGGATGTTACGTGGCAGCATTTCCATATGACATCTTATAGATTTACCTGGCCTAGTCCTCATTTCTTGAAGCAGGATAAAATTCAGCTTGTCTGTCACTGTTTCATACATGTCTGGGAACTAATACAGTCTGAAATGACTTAACTAAAAAATTACAAAATCTCTTGTGCTAGAGCTAATCGTCTAAGAGCTGGAGTAGTCTTCTAATTTTTGCCTCTCTGTTCGCACAGAGGCACAGATCATTATCCTCTTTGTATTAATCATTACAGAACTGATCATATTTGCCAATCTTTTTGTTGTTGTTTAATTGGCAAACTCAAGTCTTTCAGCTCTTTCTCATATGCCAGGCTGCCTAAGTCAATCCTCTTCAGTTTGGGTGTGCTTAATAGCTGGTAAGAATTAAAGCATTAAATGGTGGACGGAGGAAAAGAGTGGAAGGGAATGCAACATGGAAGACACTGAGTGAGCATCCACTCCAGGGCTAAAAGTGTATGTGAAAGGATCTCAGTGCTAAATCTCATCACCTGCATTTATGTTTAACATTGTGTATTTGGGATCTGGTTCAAAATGTAATTAAATTTGTGTTGTATATGTAAGTTGTCAGATGCATCCTGCAACATTTAATTCCGGGATATAATCTGCTATTCTTTATGCAGTGTCCTGCCTTTAATTGTTTGTTTTCAGGGTCAAATATCTTTATCTACATTCTTGTCTTAGCTTAGGTTGAGACTGAGACCGCACTGGTTGCTAACCTAGCTGGTGTTGAATGTGGATCATCAGACTGTGGGACTCTGGTTTTGCTCTTATTAAGGGTGAGCAGCCTTGCTAAAGATTAGACTAACATCTCAGGCTGGTATAGGTCTGTTGTGTTCAGAGGGGATGAAGAGTTGAACCTACCACACAAGAGTGTAAGTCACAAGTTTAGCATTTTTCAGATACTCTGAAAATAATGAATGCGTTTCTTCTAAACCAGGAGTCATAGCTCATATGTACAACGAAGAGGTATCCCAGACCATAAATGAACAAGTTCTCTAAAACACACATACATCATTAGTGCATAACTTGCAGATACAGTTGCTGAAGAAACACCCTACTCCTCTGACACCATCTGAGGAAGTCACCATGCAAAGTTAGTATGATTTCTTTTTCAAATGTTAAAAATCAGTTAAAGGGTTTTCAAAAATGAGAGACAGCTAAAGAAAGTTTCATTGCCAATAAATTGTTATCAACAGGTATATTGCATATATTCTGCATTTTAAATTTGCAGATACAGATGTCTCTAATTCTTGTACGTAATATTAGGATATTTTTTAACATTATTGCAATGTTAAAATAATTTCTTACCTACTATGGGCAGCAAGGGGGAAGCAATCAAGTGTGTGCTGAAAAACTGGAAGATGTTTCATGTTCAGACAGTATCAGAAGACTTGAAAGATAAATCATACATACCCTGATTGCACAAATTGCTTTAAGCAACACCTATTCATTGCAGCATGGTTTACCCCACAAGTTTAAAGAAAATGTGGTAGAGACTGGTAGAGAAACAATAATATAATTACTGATCAGACTCTCTTCCTGAGTCACATCCAAGCAGATTACAAAAGTGGAAATTATAGTTATCACTGTGTTGTTGGTGGGGAAATGCAGATGGAGAAACAAGATGAATTTCAATCAATTGCCCAGAATGACTTAGCAGTCTGTGACAGAGCTGGGACTGGAACCAACTGTCATGAGACCTTTTCCAGCCAATTACTCAATTGTTCATGCTGCCTCTCAGCATGTATTCCACAGTAACAAGCTGTCTGGTATTATACCCAAACCTGAGCTATACTGTGAATACACAAGTTCTTAGAGATGGAGACATTGGAGACAGCTGTAGTTGCCTGGCAGACAAAAGAAATATCAATTCCCCAGAAGAGACAGCAGATTTGCTCAAAATGGGAGGGCTGGAAAGAATGGATGACAGTGTAGAGACTGAGCCTCACCATTCTTTACTGTACTGTCGGGGTCTCGGTTTGTTATCACAGGTTCACAAGGCATAAACTCTTCTATGCTCTTAGGAGCAAACACACTGCATTACTCCCTGCTTAAAATCAGTTATCCCCTTAGCAGTATCAGAGAGATTCCTAACCACCACCAAATACCTCACTCATGTCAGATTGACACACAAAGGGAAAGTTAGTTGCACAAATATACAAGTACCCAACTTGCCTCTCATCTGAAAACTCTGGCAACCCACACAGGAGAAATTCATCCACACCATGTGGCAGTGTCCAGCACACAGAGCAACCTGGTCTAGCGGGAGATGTCCTGCCCACAGCAGGGGTGTTGGAACTAGATGGTCCTTAAGGTCCTTTCCAGCCCAGGCCATTCTATGCTTCTGTGATAGTTGTGCCCACCCAGACAGGTCCAGAGACAAAACAAACCCAAAGCAACCTCTGTATATTAAGATTTAATGTCATACTTGTAGCTCACTGTGCAACCTTCTGTGATATTACCACCTTTCTCAGAAATTAAAATTTTCTTCTCTATCTGGGCTCACAGAGTTTAAATCACAGTAAAATAAAGTTCACTGCCACTTTTGTATATTGTTTTTCATGGTGAAGGGATGTGACCACATGCTAGATGAGACAGTCAGCTCATTACGTGGACTGGATTACAGATATGTAGGGGCAGCAGACCAGATGGGGAAGGTGGTTAAAAAGTATTTTACTCTTGAAAAAGGTTGTCTTAAAATGCATGGGTGTTTTTCTTCTTCATCACAGAAATCTCGACTTGCAACCAACAGGGGACATACCAATAACAGGTGGTTAAGTCAAACTAGTACTGTGTACTCTTTTCTTACCAGTTGTCTTTATTGCAGTAATTTCTTTGAATCTCCATTCATGACCTGAGCACATACTTGCAGGAGGTAACAATTAGTAGTGAATGGTTTTGAATAAAGAGCTGACAAAAAACTTATTGAAACACCTCCTTTTTGTAATTTGCTGTACACATTCAGTGCTATGCTTTAAGATATTTGTAGTAATTTGTTATTTACAATATATCTTTTCAAACACAGTTAGCCAGACTGATTGCTATGTAAGCCTGTCCTTGCCCACTGCTTCCCCGGGGACTGTCCGGACCAAAACCATTAAGAACTGCAAAGATCCAGTATGGAATGAAACATTTTGCTTCAGGATCCAGAGCCAAGTAAAGGTAAGATGCAGAGTGCATTTGTTTTTTTTGTTTTTTTCTTTTGGGGGCAGAGACATCATTGTGTGATCAATATGTAGGGCAAAATAAAAATAGAAATAAATATGTGTGGAGGACTACAACGGTACAGGTAAGGGGATTTGGAGTAGAATATAGCAGTAAAATTAAATTTAATTTTCTGATATGTAAAAAATTACCAAGATATTTCATCACTATTCCTATTGCGTTCTGTCACTTTTCTCTTTTTCTTTTCCTTTTTAAATCACTGCTTTTTACAAATAAATGTGCAAATATCAGAGTAAATTGAATAGTGTAAAAGACATGCCTGAGTCAGGTAGTGAAAGCATCACAGGGCTGTGCTTTTTTACTATTCCTCTGTAATGACCAGAAAAAAAAAAATCACAAAGCAACTGCTGAAGTTTGCAAAAGATAACTTTATGAACTTTCATCATGATGATAAATATTAAAGCTTAAGAAGATTTGCAAGTTGCACTGTCTTCTCCCTCCAAAAGACAGCATCAACATCAGGATCTAGGAGTCCACAAAAATCAGTGGTAGGCTAAGTAAACCAAGCTTACTTCCCACCAGGGGCAGTCAATCTCTGCTTTACAGCTTGCACTGTTCATTTCCTAGTGCTGGTCCCCGATCAGGACTCTCTGAAGTGGTAAATCAGCAGGCCAGTCCCCTGGCTCTCTCAAGAATTGATAAACTCCTCCAAAAGAGCATTTAGAATAGCTCAATATGTTCCTACACCACAGGGTCTCCAGTGAAGAATCCTTCTTGCTTTAGCTGCAGAAGTTGCCATGACACATGTTCTCAGGCTTTCTTCCGCAGTTTGGTGGTACTGGCCCTGTTTGGTATAACTTTCAGCTTTCACATGTCTGCCAATCTGTGGCCTACAGCCAGTGTTTTCCCTGCAAACCTAAAAAAAATTCCAACTTCTTTCAAAATGCCAGTGAGGCACAATTTCATTAAGCCCTGCAGGTTTATCAGAAGTGAAAGTCAAGGGACAAACATTGCAGCATGGAAACAAACACCCAGAGATCTGCAACTCTTGCACGCAAGCACCTGCTTTTCCTGAAAGTTTTTTCAAAATTGCAATACCACACAGAACAGCTGAAAAAATATCTTGGCCACAGAAGCTGCTTGAACTAGTTCTTCAGGAGCAGTGTTTGGGAAGACATTATGTTTACTTTCCGTAAATTTGCAGCAAGAGACAAGACATGTGGCATTAGCTGGAGTAATTTTTAGTGTGTGGCAATAGCACCATGGTGGCGGTGGCTGTGGCTTGAGTGTAGGATGCAAAAATGTAACCTGATGATCTGGGACAACCAAAGCTCAGCAGTTATGTTAGGCTCTTGCAGGTTACTCTGTGCATACTGCAATTCCTGTGCTCATTACCCTCTGAGCCGAACCAGAGTTTGCTGGTCTGCTTATTTTCCCCTTTCCTGTCTTGTATTTTGCTGAGGTATTAGTCTTTCCAAATTATGGTAGCCAGAGCTCAGTAAAGCCATATAATGCACTGTCACTGTGAAAGAAAAGATCTGTTTGGGTATATTTGTGCTGTCTCATCAGGAACAGAAGTGTTTACAGATGGGCATCTGTTTTGATGAATGTCTGACAACAATGTCTGACAAGCTCGCTAGAAAGGGCTTCCCAGGCTTGTGCTGTGGGCACAACTCCCACAGCTCCAGGAGGGTGACCCTTCCCAGAGCCGGTGGCACACAGCCCTGCCAAGGGCTGTCTCTGCTCATTACCTGGCTCCCAGTTATGCTGTCCTCATATTCTCTGTCAGGAGAGATTGAACTGCCCAGACACCCTGGCTGCTTCCCACACAGCATGCCCGGGGTGCACCCAGAGATCACCCTGTGCATCCCTCTCCTGGCTAGCTGGGAGTAAATGGCACTGTGAATCAGTCGGTCTCTCTGGAAGTATCTCAGTCGTTTAAGCCAGATAAGGATATTCTATTGAAGTATCACAGCTAGGAAAACTCATCTGCTCTTCAGTGCAAGCCTGCCTTCTACTAACTGCAGACTATTGCTTTTAAACATATCACCTTCCATAATCCTTTACAGGCTATTTATGGCTGGCCTGTAAACCAAGGTGCTGTGGCTGCTTGTCTCTGCCCCTTGACAGTGTGCTTCTATTAGCAAGAGTCATGGGCAGGGCTGAACACAGTGTGATGTTTTCATATTGGTGGCCTTAAAGGTCAGCAGCACTTCTGTCTTCTGCCAGTAAATTGCAAACTCAAGGTCATTTGCCATCTCTACCTTGCTGGTTTCTTGCAGAATGATAGATGTTAAAAATGAATGCTTGGATTCTGGAGTGGCTTCCTTTCAGCATAGTTGTCTAGTCAATCACTTACCACATTTAGGTATGGACCCTTCTGAGATACATTATGAACTTCTAAGACAACAAAGTTCACACAATCACTGTCTTGTTTCCATGTGTATGTGCGTGAGACCATGAGTTTGCCAGTGTGTCTTTAATAAACATCAAGCCTCTTAGCAAGTTTCAGTTAAATCTGATGCATAAGAACCTGAGATAAGCTCTCCCTGTAATTTGCATGAAAATGAGTTGTTGAATAGATTGAGGGAGGCCTGAATTATTGCCCCACTGAGAAAACAGCAGTTAAGGTTCACTTGCTCAGCACTCCGGGAGGCATCTCTGAACCAGCCCATGTCCAGCTACCAGCCAGGCACAGGAGGGCTTGTTACCCTCTCCTGTCCATTCAGACAATTGACAAAGGAGGGCGAGGAGGAAATTTATACAGTGGGATTTGTGCAATTTAACAAAAGCATATCACTTTCTGTAGATTCCATGGTAATTATCTGCATGTGATCTGTTTAATAATTTACAGGATAAAATTATGCAACCATGAAGTAATTATATGGTACATCCCTAATATATTTTAATTGCTGCTTATACCCAAGGATTTTTATTCTACCAATAGCAGCAAAGTCCTTACCACTAGCTGGTTTCCTACAATTCAGGAAAAAGTGGTGACCTCAAACCAAATTGGAGGTCAAACATGTTTTTCAATATTCAGTGGTTCTACTACCTTTTGTCATTTAAATTACTCTGCAGTACAATTCAGCAACAAACCCTGTTATGTGTTAGGTTCAGAATACCTTCTTCATCTCTGTGTGGGTGCAAAGGTTGTGCATGCTCTCTCACGTCTCCCCACTCTTTCTATGTTTTCCTTAGCATGCTGAGAACATAATCTTGTAAGGTCTCAAAATAGGATCCTAATTCTGCACCTCTGTTCACAGAATATTCTTGAGATGAAAGTCTATGATGAAAATGCAGTCACTAAAGATGACCTCCTCTTCACTGTTCTCTTTGATGTTTCTAAAATCCACCTTGGAGAAACTGTTCACTTGATATTTCAGCTAAATCCAAAGGTGAGTGATAAAACTACCTTAGTCACAGGAAAAAAAAATGTATTTTTTATATTCCCTCCTAAATAAGTTCTTTTAAAGCAATCGTAGGTAGGAGAGTTTGTTTCCTCTTGGCATGCACTTCATATATCCTGTAAAGAACCTTCCAAACCTTAATCAGCAAAGCAGAAAAGGACATGATCCTGAAAGCTTTTGCTAGCTCATCAAACCTCTTAGCAAGTGTTTCTTTCTGACACCAGAGTTGGCTTTTTTTCCTCTTTTTTGACGCTGTTGCTCCAATAGGTTTTGTTGGAAATACTGAACTTCATCACCATTGCACAAAGTTTCTTTGTTAGAATTTCTTTTCCTGGAACAAGCACTCATGAGTTTGGGCATACTCTGGCACAGACGTTGCAATATTCACATAAAAACTGATTCCTTGCCCTGTAACTCTTTTGATTATACCTGAAAAATCCAAAGATCCAGACTAAGGTGCTAAAATCAGTTGATGGCCAGTAGCTCAAACTATTTCATTGTTTTAATGTGCCTGAACACTCAATTGATGGCTTCAGCATGGGATGTGGGTATTCAATTTAGATACTTCCATACATTTGCTATTTCACTGATTTTTTCCTTATAGGGTACATATGAGTATTCAGCTCCACAGTGATTTCAGCAGGCAGTCTGCCTTAACTTGTCTGGGCGCTGGTCAATGTGTTGTCCATGTTATGCAAGTGGTTTTGATCAGAATAATTGAGAATGTCTTCTTCCATACAGCAGTATCCCTCTTCAGATAACATTACACAGTAAAAACCCAAGCCTTTAGACTGTTTAAAGCCAACAGTTACTGCTGCAGGACTGCCTGCCCTTCTGTTCTGCCTCACCACCAAACAGAACAGAGCAGTTTGGCCTGAGGTCTGACTGATGGTCAACAAAGGAGGGAGAACACTTTTGAAATCACTCTAACTCCAGTGCTTTCACTCCTCACACTATACCCTGGAGCTGGAAGGAAATTTGATTTGATTGAAGGACTTTTCAGGAGCCAGAATAATAATTAACAACCATAGCTAATGAGAAAGAAAATTAATTCAGATGCTTATAATAAATTTATTTTTACAGACACAGGAGATCCTAGAGGTGGAATTTGCATCAGAGAGCATGTGAGTAACATCCACAGGGAACCATAGAAGTGCCCCTTTGCAAGCAGTCAAACACATGCTAATATTCAGTATAATATAGTTTAAAATACTCAGCATTAAAGCAATGGCTGGTGTTGATGAAGTTAGTTGCATATTGGCTAAAACTCTGTATTCCTTATCTACCAAGAATCCTCCTAGTTATTAATTTATCCCATTGCTTGCTGGAAGAGGGAGGATAATAAGAATTGCAGTCATCATACTTATTAGAACTATTGTTTGCCATTATGATTTTTTAAAAAATAAATAAATAAAAAAGGAAAACACATTTCAAATGTCCCCCAAAATTAAAAATCAGTGACATGTTTGAGACCATGTTGGACAAGACAAACTTCAAGGAAGGTATTATTCCTTGATGTTCATTTAAGGATGCATTTAGTTGATACTACTTCTGATTGCGTTTTTTTTCTCTTTCAGTCCAGTCTCTCCTGAAAAGCTTGTGACTAATGGCGTATTAGTGGTAACTTTAAACTATTGCTCTTCTGTCTTTGTTTTCATGATAGCAATAGCAATGGTGAATCTGGCAGGTGCCCCAACACCTCACTGCAGGCAAGGCTGAAGGGGAGAGAGATGGGGGTCAAACTGAGGTAGCCATCCTGTTGTGCTGCTCCCTGCGGGAGGATGTATTAGGAAGGAATGTGCACAGTCATTTGGGATACCCAGAGACCTGTTCACCACCACAGGTTGATATCAAGTCTGTTGACAAAGCCTGAACTGGTCTTTCACTGACTTATTGCTGCTGTGTCATTCCTTTGGGGAACTTCTTTTGTGACTTCCTCACAGCCATCCTGTTTTCCCCACTTTGACAGGATGATATGGAAGTTGCTTTTCAGCTGCCCTTAACTCATTACTTAGAAGAGGTAGCTCTTGACTGTCCAGATTCACCAAAGCGGGGCAGCAAGGACTTCCCTGTGATTTGGCCAACCCATCAGTTCATCCTCAGAAGGTCTCAGCACACTCCCCTTTGCTCCTCTGTTATTTTTATTCTCTTCCCAGTCCTGTCCAAAACCACCACAGTGATTTTTCTTTCAGCTGAAACCTCTCACTTTTCAGAATGCTAAAGTCTTTGTCTTATCAGCCTAACAAATACAGGGTGGATTTATTTCCAGACACCAGGGACTCAGGTGATCAAAGACAGATAGCAATGAAGTGACTCAGATATGGTGTGTTTTATATACTTTAACCTCTCAATGTTTATTCCTGCCAAAGTCTCGTGAAATTTCCTGCTTGGAGGTCCTAGTGGACAACAGATGGACAAAAAAAGAACTTTCAGGTTAGACTTCAAACTAGAAACAAAACCCCCTTATTTTATGGTTAACTGACTTTTCTTGGTTGGTTGGTTGCTTTGGGATTTTTCTTGTTTTGTGGGTTTTTTTGTTTGTTTTTAAAATTATTTTTTAGTTTGTTTTAGTTTTGTTTGTTTGGATTTTTATCTCTGTTGGGCTTTTTGTTGTTTTTTGTTGTTGTTTTGTTTTGTTGTGTCATTTTCTTATATTTCCCTACTATGTTCTTACAATTAGAGCACAGGATTGGATGGTTAGGAGTGTATACCCAGGTTCACAGATCCAACAATTACAGTGTGTCCGTGCTAATTAACTATAAAAAATGGTCCTTTAAATTAAAGGAATTAATCTTCTATGTGCTGTAAAGTAGAAGGAAAATATATATTTCTATCTCAACTTACACTTTGTCCAATTTACCTGAATGTCTGAGTTTTAAAAACATCTACTGTGTCTTTATAAGCTTTTTGGTGTTTTGTGGTTTGTTTTTTATTTGTTGTTTGCTTTTCTTCTCCTCTTATTTCTTGTAATGTTCCCTTGCTGGATAAATAGAGTTTGGAAGATTTTAAGCATTGTTGGAGGGTTTATATATAAACTTCTGAAAAACCATTTCATGTTCCATTTCTGGGATCATAGTCATTAACTCCTCTGTATATTTTTCATGTTTGTTTTTTTGTTTTTTTTTTTCCCTTAGAAAAAGACTTCTTATTTTCAGTGAAGGGATCATATGAGAAGAGCCAGACCCTGTCACTGGGCTCTTTCTGGCAACCTATGAAGCCCCTGACCTTCCATTACATCAAATACAGTCTGTCAGAACTGTGCATGGCTCTGGCAGAGAAGAAGCCTCATTTCTACTCGGTATGTGATCACTAGCTTGAGTAAGCACAATAAACTCGTGGTTTTCTACACTTGACTGAGGCAAATGGAAAGAGTTTGTATTTTCAATAAAGAGCTATATTTGATGAACTTCAGCTCTGAAACAGCATTGTAACTCCTAAGACATACAAATATTAGATGCCAACTTGAAAACTGCTGGACAGGGACCCCATTCAGAAAAGTAAATTGGAGACAGTGCTTTTGTATGGTTAATACATTAAATACTTTTCAGCATTATTATTTATTTTTCAGTGCACTTCAGGTGAAGACAAAAAAGACTGCTATGCATCCCTCACTATTCCTCTGGATTCACTTCCATTCAGTGAGAAAGTGGCAGTAGCAAAGGTGATTGATACCAACTTCTTAGAATAAATGTTAATAAATAGACCAAAGATCAATGGGCATGAGTTAATTAGATCAGTGTGAAGTAGGGGTTTAGATATATAACTGTTAGTGCCCTTAGCTTCCTAACAATTCCTAACATTATGGACCTGTACATTTTCATATGAACCAAACAGAACAAAAAGATCACAGCCAAACACATGACAAAGGGATTTCTGTGACCACCTCAGGGACCAGTGCAGATCAGAGCAAATGCAAATGATGAGGCAGGATGGAGCACACTGGCTGAGCTGGTGTTGGTTTTTACTGCATACTGCTCTCTTTATCTTTAGTATAAAACAATATAAGGAAAATAAAGTGGACTTTGAGAGGTTTTAAGATTTAGATGGGGTTTTCTGATTATTATGGGTTTGTGGCTCAATGTGGCCTTTAGAAAAAGAGAAGGTGAAGAAAGAACATTAATTGATCTCCAGTGTTTATATTGTGTTTTTGTTTTTTTCCTAGGATGAGACAATCAATTTACACATGAAGTCAAATGACTGGTAAGAAATTCTGTCTTTGGGTTTTGTAGTTTTGAAAAAAAATATGCTTTTTTACCTTCATACCTATTTCTGTAACTAAGAGAGAAAGTATTTAGTCAATGATTATATTTACCTATTCACCTATGTTCATTACCCATGTCCACAAGGTGGTTAACTGTGAATTTTCCTGTTATGCTGCTATATAAAAGTTCAATTTAGATAAGGAGAATAATGTTTTCTGATTACAACGTCTGTAGAGCTATATATATAGACAAAGATGTGTTCACCTTCCTTTCCTTGCTTGCAAAAATTACAAAGCATTTGTATTTATAAAATCTGGAGGTCCTGAGGCAAGAAAGCCTAAATATTCCACTGTTTATAGTATCCATATATAGATTGCAGTATTTATGTTAGACACTTCTTGCAAATTAGTGTAGTAATAAAGAATATTTCCTTCTGTAAGATTTTGCTACTTTTTGCATTTCACCAGCCTTTTCTCTATACAATTTGTGATGTGCTTTTGTGGGGCCACAGTAGCAGCTTTCCTAAGCCTATTATTTTCATAATAGAGTTGCAATTTGTAAACAAGCATCCAGATATTAATTTTAAGTAATTGTGCACACTCTGTTTAACCCTGGACTTTGTTTGAGGTCCAGAAATTTAGATGTTCGCTTGGAGTTTGACCTATGTACAGAGGAGAAAAATTTCCTACAGAAAAGGAAGAAGTTTGTGGCTTCTGCTCTGAAAAAAGCACTACATTTAGAACATGACCTACAAGATCATGAGGTATGGGGAGGACCACAAGGACTGTAACATGCTGTGTAACAGGAATATGTTACATTCATAGCCTTTTGCATATTGTTGCTTAACTAGCCCTGATACATTCACTGCACCATGTAAAGCACTGAGGAATGGTTTTCTACATTTTCTGCTTTAGATGAAGCAATGTGAGAGCCAAGATAGTATCAAACCCTCTTGGTACACATTTCTCCAGAAAACATAATGCCATAAATTAGAATTTTTTTCTCTATTTCTTTTCCATCTGTGCATTATAGACCTGGATAGTCTGACTGTTTTAGCTGATAATTTAGTCACCAAGACATCATAAAGATATTTTATCAGATTTTTGGAGGGAGAAAATCTAACAGTTAAAGTGATGCATAATACTGGCTGAGGAGAAGGTGTATTATTATAGACTCTCTCCTCTGGTGCTCATCATCTCAGCTGTAGTTCCTCAAATAGAACAAGCACATTCAACATTTTTTCTCTTATCTGCATGTCTGAGCTAGGATTCATATTTGTAAATGTCCATGCTAGTGTGGGGATGGTTGGTGCTTTGGAGGGGGAGCTTGATCAGGAACTTGAGAAATGAAGGACCAACTTGAGAGCTAGTCAAGTTTTTTTTTCACCTGTGTTTTCTCCTTTGTCCAGGACAAGTGGACCAAAGGCATTTTAGCTAATATATGACAGCATGCTTTTAGACATTATAAATTATGCCCCTGCTTGCAAATTGATCATATTATATGATTATTTCTCATTGGCACAATAGTTTCAATGAAAAAAACCCAGCAGTTTCTTAAGCATAAAAATTTTATGGGCAAGTACTTCTAACTATTATTTTCAGATTTTCCAGCAAGAGAATATTTCCTTATAGTCAGATAAATCCAAATCAGAATACTTTGCTTTGACCTGAAATGTTCCATTTGAATCAGGAAACTGTTGAGTATTTCTTTTATGCAATTGTCTGGAAATGTGTGTGGAAAATGTCAATGGGCTCATCTTCTCTCCATGGGTTTCTTAGAGAAATTTGTTTTCCTGTAACACAATTTAGGTTTCCATACAACTGGGCTTCATCACTGCAATTATATACCCTAGGTACTTTGTGGGAAATATAATCTAGCAATTATGCTTAGAGAGAGGATGAGCTCTGCTTTTTGTTTCAAAATAGACCTCAAGAGAAGATGTTTTGCTAAGGAAAATGCAGTCTAATATTAAAATGCCTTGAAACAATAAGTTTTGGTAAGCCAGCATGTAAAAATTTACAATCAAAAGTGATTGACTTTTATCAAAATCCTCAAAATAATTTAGGTTGTTGTTTTATTTTGTTTTTTTTTTCTGTGCAAAATACAGAGTTTTCATTTTTTTCTTCCCTGCTTGGGCAAATGGTGAAATGTTGGAATTTTTTGTGGGACTGACATGCTACATTTCATTCAGCTCTGATCACGTGTGCTGGTGAACAAAGGGTTGCTTTCCACTGCTATGTTATGATTAAACAGGTACCAGTTGTAGCAGTGATGACAACAGGAGGTGGCACCCGGGCACTGACGTCTCTGTTAGGCAACTTGCTGGGTCTCCAAAAGCTGGGTCTCTTGGATGCTATTTCATACATCACTGGGTCATCTGGCTCAACATGGTAAGGAGATCCTGGACAAAGACGTCACTTACCACCTCTATAGTCTGCTGTGCAAGATAGTAAATATCTTCATTTTCGTAAAGAAGGTGTACTGCTTCAGTCTCGAGCTTTTTTTTTTTTTTTGCTATATTAGGAGCACATTGCCCAAGCCAGTGAATGACCTAGGTGCTGCTTACAATTTTCCTTGATTCTTTGTTTCTGCTCTAGGATCTTTCCTACTGAGTCACGGGAGTGCAAATCATAGCCTTGTGCATAAACCTTAGTAGCAAGGAAGGGCTTTTTTCAAGTCCTCAAGTTTCACTAGTGATTTGGGAAACTTTTCTCTAAATCAAAAAATCTTTTCAATAATAAACTATGTCCAAAAGATGCTTTTAAAGAAACTCAGCTAGTTCATTTGATGTGGACCTTAAATCTAAGTCTAAGAAGTGAAAGTTTCTCTGCATATGACAGTGCAGTTCCTTTCTTTTCCCCAGGACTTTGTCACATTTGTATCAGAGTGCTGACTGGTCACACAAGGATCTATCAAGACTGATTGGTGAAGTCCGCAGACATATGACCAAATGCAAACTAAGCTGCTTTTCCCTGGAGAGCTTGAAATACTATGCAAAGGAACTAAAGCTGCGGAAGCAAGAGGGATACCAGATCTCTAGTGTTGATTTTTGGGGGCTTCTGCTGGAAAAAGCATTAGATGATGGGGTAGTACTTTTCCTATGCTTTCTCTAACAGCTACTGAATTCTATTGTATGGAAAATGAAGCTCCAGGGACGGATGCTTGACAATATCCCAGTGTTATCCAGCAGATGATTTCTGCTGATTAACAAGGGGGTTTTAGAACTGTTAAGGTGGGAAAGGGCTCTGTGTTCAACCATTATCCTATCACTATCATGTTAACAACTAACTCATGCCCCAGGTGCCACATCTACACAAGTTTCAAACACTTTCACAGAGGGTGATTCCACCACTTCCTTGGGGATCCTGTTCCAATGCTGACCAGCCTCTCAGTGAAGAATTTTTTCCTAATATTAAATTTAAACCTCTTCGGGCACAACTTAAGTCCATTTCCTCTGTCTTATCACTAGTTACTTGGAAAAAGAGACCAATCCCCATTTGTCTACTAATTCCTTTCAGGAAGTTGCAGGGAGTGATAAGGTCTCCCCTGAGCCTTCTTTTCTCCAGGCTACACAACACCAGCTCCTTGTAAGACTTTCTCTAGACCCTTTCCCAGCTCCATTGCCTTTGTTCCATATCCTTCCCTGGACATGCTCCAGCAGCTCACTGTCTTTCTCATAGTGAGGGGCCCAAAACTGGACAGAGCCGGTGAGGAATGGCCTCACCAGTGCCAAGTACAGGGGACAAGCACTGCCCTGGTCCTGCTACTACTGCTGATCCAGGCCAGGAAGCCACTGGCCTCCTTGGTCATCTGGACACACACACTGGATCATGTTCAGCTGCTGTCAGCCAGCACCCCCAGGTCCTTTTCTGCTGGGCAGCTTTCCAGCCACTCTTCCCCCAGCCTGTGGTGCTGCATGGGGTTGTTGTGACCCAAGTGCAGGACCTGTCACTTCACCTTGTTGAACCTCATACAGCTGGCCTTGGCCCTTGATCCAGCCTGTCCAGATCTCCCTGCAGAGCCTTCTAGCAGATAAATAACTCCCACCCAGCATAGTGTTGTTTGGAAATTTGTTGAGTGTTTTGCCCCTACGTATCTCTTAACGCATAATTAGCGGCCCAAGGGGCTTCTGTAGAGCAGAAAACCTATGTCTACAAGTATGAGTATCTGAGTACCTAATTAAAGAGTCATGCTCTTCATTTATTTTTCTCTGTTCACCCCTGTGAGAACAAATTTCCATGTAAAGTGGATGTATTTGTGAGAAAGAGCAGGAGACCATTTAAAAAAAAAATCTACAACTCTAATTGTAATTAAATAAGCCTATGTGGATGTTTAAATGTTTAGATCACTCTTTGGTTAAAAAAAATTTTGGGCACAAAATTAATTGAGAGAATAGCAAAATTAAGAGGGAATCAGCTATGTATTTTGCTGTACTCTTGGAAGCCCATATACTATGCCAAGAAGATCCCTTGATTTTGCTCTTTGTCTTTCATCAATTCACAGAAAAATAATCACAAACTCTCGGATGAGCAAGAGGCATTGAGTCAGGGTCAAAATCCTCTACCTATTTACATGATCCTCAACATCAAAGAAGATTACAGCCTTTCAGAGTTCAAAGGTGATGGAAAAAATGGACTTATTTGGTGTTTAAACCATCTGCATTATCAGTACTTCAACCTCTTCTACAGCTGACCCATAGCATTTATAAACACTTTCTTTTCCTCCTTAACTTCCTTTTCCATTTCCAGACTTTATGCCTAGGCTATGGGAGGAACTTACCTTCTATGGGGCAGTTGAAATCTTGGGGAGGTGTTTAAGGACAGCCAAGATACTCACAAGCCTTAGCCCCGATTGTGGGGTAACTCAGGCTGACCCCTCTTGGTGTAAACGTCACTTATGCTCTTTTTGGAGAGGGTCATTGGAAAATTCTGAATGAACAACCCTGCAAAACGTTACTGAGTGAGTGGCTGGCACCAGTGGAATGATACTCTTAACCCTGAGGAAGGCCAGTCTGTGGTCACCCCACAAAAAGGGTTTATCCTGCAGCTACCTTTTTGCCTTTTCATAGCTCTTCCAGCAGGGAAGTAGGGACAAGATTATGATTTAAAAGTCTGTTTTATGTCTCTGCAGAATGGGTGGAGTTCACCCCTTATGAAGTTGGGTTCTTAAAATATGGTGCCTTCATTCGTGCAGAGGATTTTGGCAGTGAGTTCTTCATGGGACGCTTGATGAAGAAGCTTCCTGAGTCACGAATCTGCTTCATGAAAGGTGATGTGCTCTATTGCAAAAATTTGAGTTGCGTAAATATGTATTTTATTTTTACTATAATGTAAACCCTGCCTATTACAACCAGTGCCCTGCATCATGCAGGACTGAAACTAATTGTACACCATGTTGTTCTCACCTCTGACTGAATTCCTTAGACAGTGGAGATGAGCTAAAAGTGCTGAGGGGAAATTTCAAACAGCACTATTCACTGTTGCTTTTGTTTTGAATAGTGATGCTCATGCCTGAAGCTTCAGGGCTGCTTGAAGAGGTTAGGTTCATTTTGAACCAATCAGTGGCACAGCTCCACATGAAAAGCATTTGCATTTTGAAACCAAAATCTTAAAATCAAATTTGTCCATGAATGGCACGATTTTAGGCACCGAAGCAATGTTGTCACTGAGTTTATTATAAAATACAGCAATTTAGAGTAGTTTTGTGAACTGATACTGATACTTTTACAAATTTCATAGTATTCTAAATCCTTTGTAATTTTTCTACCATGATAAATAATTGAAATTTGTCATTATTAATTCAGTAAATTGGGTAGCACTCAGTAATAAATGGAAAACATATTTTGCAGGTGTTTTTATGCGATTCTCATTTTATTTTTGCTTAATACTGGAAGTCTTTATGACATCCCTTTGGTGTACATTGGCTCTCTGGGGTAAAGTTTCTGCAGACAAGTCTGTCTGCTCTTAAAACAGATATTTTACATGTAAATAAACACAAGACACAGCAGGACAGCAAGGATCCAGGTAAAAAATTGTTAACTTATAATGTGAAAAATCCATACAACCAGCATCACCGTGCGGTATTCCTCATTTGGTATTCATAGAAGTTGTGAATGTCTGTATTATGCAAGGGGAGTCCAGAATCATATTGTTCAAAACATGAGACAATAGTTGGGCACAAGAAAGCAAAGACTGCGCTTAGTCACACAGCACTAAATCTCACTGCTTTATTAGCTATGCTAAGAGCTTTCAGTGATGTCATGAGTAGAGAGAAGAGTTGTATGATGAAAAAGACTCAGAATAAAACATAGGATCCAAGAGTATGCATAGATCTGAAAAGGGCAAGAGAAATTCATGCAAAGTAAATCCTTCTGGTGGCTCTGAAACCCAGTAATTCAGATGCAGCCACTAGCACTAGAAATCCTAAATCCAGGAGCCTGAGATACTGTAGAGTATGCTAAGAAGAGATCCCTTCATTCTTCCCTTTTTCCTTTACTCTTCCATTAAGCACTCTGTGCTGACTGCTAGAGGTAGGTCACAGAGCTAGGTGGGACTACAAAGCCTTTTTCTGAGCATGTTGTGGCTCCATTGCAGTTCCTCAATAGCAGTGGGGTAGGGTGTTCATACTCGAGGTGGCCAGGTAGTGAGCACACCCAACACATCCAGCCTGGGCTGAGCTCAGGCTTGGCACCAGAGCCTGCTCATCCCACAGCCATGGGTGCACCTTTATAAAGGATAAGGTGGAGAGTTAAAGCAATGTTGCCCTCTAGTGATACCACATGCAATGCCCTCTTGGGTTACTATTAAAATGTGCTATTAGTTACAGCTTGAAGTTTAAAGATAAAAGCAAGGTGTCATTTGCAGGGAGAGGAAAGGCCTTTTGTAAGAGCAGTGGCTAGAGCTGGAAAGACTGTATGAGCTCATGGGGATACAAGACCTTCATGTTTCCAGAAGAAAGGCTGGGGTGAATAAATGCTTGTTTATCTTTTCAACTCTGTCGGTCTACTAGAAGATACCATCCCTCTTCACAGTTCTTACTTCAGCCAATACAGGTACAAAGAATATTCAGTGCGACAGGTTAGGGCAACGTTGCTACGTAATTATAAGGAAGCTCTGAGGAAACAGCAATGTCTGAAAGTCATTAAAATGCAGGAACAGTGCGTAATTCCTAGGGCTCACGGAACCAGGGGAGCTGCAGAGTGAGAAGACATCAAGACAGGAGAAACCGGAGGAGCTGTCTTCTCATAGCAGGGCTGGACAGAAGCTTCTTGAACTGCTGGGGGATGAGGTTGTCTTGGCAGAAACTGGCCAGTAATTATGTGCAAATGAACTCTGCTTGACAGCTAAGTGTAGATCCAGAGAGCCACAATCTGATTTCTTGATTATGCATTTCTGATATTTCTTAAGTGAGTCTATTCTTAAAAGGACTTCCTATAAAACAGAACGCTCTTGGATTTCTGTCCCACTATAGAAACAAGCCATGTTTTAAAAGGAATTGTATTTTTGTTAATAATTTATGGGATTAATAATTATTTTATTGTGCAGCTCCGGTTATTGCATCCTGTATAATATATGGCTTTTGCAAAGCTTTCACTAGTAGAGATTTTCAAGTACCCCTTGGGGCTTGTGACAGAGCTGTGGAGGAAGAGATACTTCTCAAAATCCAAGAGACTTTTGGAGATTTCTGCATTCTGGAGACATTTTTAGATGTTCTTTTATGTGGGATGGCAAAAGTGGGAGAAGCACTATGGAATGAGAATAACAAATGGAGGAGAAGGGTCTTGCTCAAAAGACCTTGTGCAGAGAGAAATTTTAAAGAAACAGCAAGGATGTCCTGTATTTAGAGGACTTTTCTGCAGACTATCCCAGACTGTGCTCTAACCGTTTGATTCTTGACTGTCCAGGAGCAGCTTCCAAACCTTTAACTGAGTATCCACTTGTATATGACATATTTTGTAGACCAGACCCTTATTTTATAAGAAATGGCATGGTTTTTCTCACTTATGACAGTTGCGTATAGGATGGAAAATGTTGGTTTGTATGTGGCAATGAATTACAGAGGCTGAAGGCCTCACACAATGTTTTAAATTATTCAGGCTCCTCCTTAGGACAGAATGCTAGCTGCTGAAAAGATCCTCACATAGTTTTTGGTGGCAACTTGGAAACCTGGAGGCTTTCCAGTAACTCTTGCAAAGCTGAAAGATTATTTTTTTTAAAAGGGATACTTTCCCACTAGAATGTTTCTGAGGAAATTTTCTTGTTCTCTACCATTGCACAGGCCTATGGAGCAATGTCTTTTCATACAACCTGCTGGATGCCTGGCATTCGTCGGATCCTACACAAAGGCGCTCACTGAGGTGCACCCAACACAGCATTGTTGATATTGGTTAGTCATATTTCTGTTTCTGTTTTACCTGTTGCCTCATAAAGCCAGAAGCTTCATGTTGTCAGCTGTATCTAACTAGGTTTCCTCTTTGAATTTATTTATAGCAATATTATTTCCATTATTCTCTCCTAGACTGAATTTACACAAATATAAAACTACTGAAGGTTTTAAACAGGTTGTCTTTGCCCAGGGCCCTTTGGTGAACCTCCATGTTGTAACAAACACCTTGGTCCTGTGTTCTCTGTCTGCCTCAGCTGCTGGTGCTTTTCATACATTGCGTTGAAGGGTTCAATTACATGCAACTCCATTTCAATTTTCTTTGATCTATGTTTTTTTTAAAGAGGGCTTGGTTATCCTACCTGTGTTACCAGGCAGTTAGTGAGTTTGGTTTCAGGGTTTCTGTCACTTTTTCCATGGAAGTGTTGCAAAGTCCTAAGCTAAATAAATACATATATGCATGTGATAGAAAGTCATTGGCTCTCCTCCCAGTCTCATGAGGTACTGTCTAGCACAACCCTTTTTCTCTGATTTTTTTTTTCCTGCAAAACTGATTTTTATTAATTTTGAAAGAAACGGGTCCAGATTCTGAACCTACCCTAACCTTCACACAGGGAATTGATCTGTGAGTTCTACCAAAGAATGGATCACTTTTTCCAGTATTAGCAAGTTTGTTGCCACTCTGTTTTTCATGGAATAGGCTTTACTGAAGATGGATTTTCTTCCTATTCCTCTTTTGACATTGATTTATTTGTATATTGCAGTGTCTTATCAGGATCTTCTTTTCCCTAGCTAACATGAGATGCCTTCTGTTATACTAAGTATTGAAAATAACTGTATCAAAGCAACAATTTGTTCACCTCCTCTGTCTTTCAGGAGAAGAGCCTTATCCATCAGACAGGAGACATGAGTTGGAGACTTATTTGGTCACCCCTGAATGTGGCATCATGGGCATCATTCGGAGGATCCTGACAGAGCGGGTGATGGTTTCAAAGTTCTACAACTTCCTGAAGGGGTTCCAGCTGCACAATGAATACCTTCACAGCAAAAACTTCTGTATATGGAAAGGTAAACATCCTTGAATATAATTTTTTTCCTTCTTAGATGGTTGGTGTTTTCATCAGTGAAGAGAAGGCAGATGATGAACGTTTGGAAATGAATATTTCAAGATAACTTTTTAAATTTCATATAGTCAAATCAGCTTCAGGAATTTCCTTGACTCCAGGGAAAGAAAATTACTGCTCATCTGGGGTGGAAGAATAGCAGCATGGGAAATGAAAGAATTCTCTTTTTACCTTGAACAGATCTTTATTTTATACGTGAAGGCTGAACATCTGTAGTGTGTCAGGGTCTTTTGGAAAAAGTAAATGTAATGGAGACCCAAGAGGCATTTTTTCAAAATTTTCCTTTTTTGTCAAACAACAGATGTACTTGTTCTTTATTGAATCCCTCATCATAACAAATATTTTCTTTTAGATACCGTACTAGAGCATTTCCCCAACCAGCTGACAGAAACAGCAGAGTTCATGTGCCTGGCAGACACAGCAGGATACATCGACATTAGTTATCCACCACTCATGAGGCCAGAGAGGAAAGTGGATGTTGTCCTGCACTTAAACTATTCTTCTGGATCACAGACCTTGGTGTGAAAAATACTCTATTTTCTTTGCTAAACAACTGCTGCCTTTTAGCCCTCCTTAACTCCTAAAGATTCAGAATAATTTATGTAGAATAAACTGATTCTGGGAGAAAAGGATCCTTGGTCTACGGCTCCCTGTGCAGATGCTTTGGTCTTGCAAGTGATGCTGGTAAATTCCCCAAGTACAGAAGTAATATTGGATTTCTAAATATTTTATATGAAATAGCCCTCTATGCTATCTCCTAGACCTGTATGCTCCCATGAGCTCCATTTGGCTATGTAGATTACACTCACATGGAGTATTTATCTGGTACTCGTTACCACCATTGATGAACTCATTATGGTTGTGTTGTGATGTTCATATAAAGTTATGCACATGCAGTATAATTAGAAATATTTTGTCCAGTTGTCTTTAGAACAGTAACTGGAGTTTTTTGTTGTTGCTCAAAATTGTGGAATTGTCCTTTGACAATATTTGCTTTTTCAAATGCCATCTAATAATCTGCTCTATAATTCCTGTTCCTAGTTAAGGACAAGACAGAAATTCTTGAGGACTAAAATTTTCATAAATGCCAACCAGACTTGGGAAGCAAAATCCTATTTTCAAAAATTGCTAACACACCTGCAAGATTAATGTTTCAGTTAAGATGATATTTGCTTTATGCTGTGTAAAAAAAAAATTGTAATTTTGCATTTAAAAACTGTACTATTTCAGATTCCTGTCCATTCTGCTGGTTTCATTACTTTCTCCAGAAGAGGCATCTTTCTGTATCCTAAGATGCTAGGCCACCCTTCCCATAGTCATGGACATTTTACCTATCTTGTAGAGATAAAGGCAGATGAGGAGGAGGAGGAGTTAGAACACCAATCAGGAGTGCAGGCTGAAGGCTGAATCTTGAATTGTTCTGTTAATAGTACTTAATACCTCATGTAAGAGACAAGGACAGAAGAAATATTGACAGCAAACCTTGCTCCAAAATATTTGTGAAGGTATTTTGATGGATGCATTAGGAAAAGTGGTGGAGTGTGGCAGAATTCCTGACCTTCTTTTCTATCTGAATTCAGCCTTTGGAAGAAGCCTCCAAATACTTTCAGAAGCAGGGAATCCCGTTTCCCAAAATCCACATGAGTGAAGAAGAGAAGAAAAATCTAAAGGAGTGCTACATCTTTGAAGACACAGAGACCCCAGAGGCACCGACTGTGGTGTTTTTCCCTCTGGTGAATGACTCCTTCAGAAAATACAAAGAGCCTGGTAAGCCATGGGATGGTTCTCCCACCACCTGGCAGCCCTTTGGCTGTGGGATGGGAGACATGGTGTAGTGTGGTCTCCTCCCTCCCCAGCTGTGCCTCCCATGGGAGAGAAATGCAAATGCCAAGGGAAGGAGGAGTAACATTGTGCCCCACCTGGAAAACGGGAGGTGGAACCGTATCTATATCCCACTGATGATTTTTCTTTATTTGTTAGGTGTGGAACGCAGCCCTGCTGAGATGGCACAGGGCAATGTGGATGTTTCCACTATCTCTTCCCCCTACTGCTTAAACAGCTTTACCTACACAGGGGAGGAGTTTGACAAGCTGATAGAACTGACCAGCTACAACATTCAGAACAACCAACATTTGATCCTTCAGGCTTTGAATTCAGCCATACAGCAGAAACGACAGCACAAAAAATAAACACTCGTCTGAGTTTCAGAAAGATATCGGTGTGATTTTTATTTTTTTTAAATTCTTCACCAGAGAAGAATCAAAAGCTGTCTTCAAGTGAGCATAATAGACTTTGGAAAGTAAAAACTAGTCTCAGGCTGTGGTTCCTCTCTACCACATGATGATCCTAGATCAATCAAACAAAATAATTATTAGACTTGTGCTTTACTTACGTTGGATTTCACTGCTGGTGAACTTTTTTTTTCATGCGTACAAGCAGTAAATTGAAGGTCAGAAAACACAGGGTTTATTGAAAGTTTTTTAAATGCATGAATCTGGGACAGCAGGACAAATTCTTTCAAAATTTGTTATACTACTGGAAATTGTATGTGAAGTGAAGACAAGTGAGCTACAGATATTTAGTTTATTCTAAATCTAGTACAACAGAAAAATACATTATAAATGTGGACAATTTCAAAGAACACGAAAATTGCATTTTCCTATAATGTCAGCAAGGAAATTTTGCTAAAAATAGCATGCCAAGCTAAACGTAAAAGATAGTCTGAGACTTCATGTGAAAAATGCACATTTTTCTATACTTCTGAATTTAAAAGTTTCATTATACCAGCAGTATTCAGTTTATGAAAATCTATTGAAAACTACTGTTTCAAGCCATATTGTGAGTCAGGACCAGCTCTTTCAGTGCAGGTATAACTATTTAATCCACAGTTCTACTTTCCACTGAACATTCATGGTAATTAGATGATCCAGCTCACATCCTGTTAATTTCAGCAGTTTACATAATATTTCTTGTTATTATAAGACGGGATGCCGTGAGAATTAAAACATCAAAAACTGAGAGACAGATTTTGTGGTCAGAAGGCAAGCTAACTGCTTTACACTGATATCCATGGATAATTCATGGGTAATCTCATGACTTTGTCAGTCCCTGCCTGTCTAAAAGCAACATAGGATATGTGCAACTAGTATAAATAGCATTAGGTAATTTGTTGAAACTGCTTATTTTTGAGATGAAGACCAAAATAATTATTTGCTTTAGGTAGAATTTTAATAAGACAAATACTATGTAAATCTGTTTCATCACAACAAAGATACTAATCTAAAATAAAAAGATAAAATGCTTCAGTCAGTATTGGTTGCCCTTAATTACTTAAAATTTAAATAAAATGCAGCAGCTTGTCCATGCTGAAGTAACATATATTGTTACTTCACGAACACAAACAAACACAGAGCTATGAATAATGTATCATAGCAAAAATAGAAAATTAATTTTTATTTCAAAATTCAATATGAACTTCTAAAAGGCTGAAAAACTGTCTTTCTTCTTGCTGTCATGATCAGTCTCTCTTCCTTCAATCATTGTATTATGCCTCATCTTCCTCTATCTTTTGCTGTCTTTAGTCTCCCATGCTCACCTCCGATGACCTCAGCCCCCTGAGGGGTGCTGTGTCCTTACCCCGGCTGCTTTTCCAGGCCCTCACACCTTCATCCAATTTGCAGCCTGGGTTCAAACCTCTGGTGTGCTGAAATGGCTGTTTACTTGTTGGTGCTCATCAAGGGCTCCTCTCTTTGTGATCTCTGTTGCTGAGTCATCTGGTCCCCTCTTGGCATCTCCTCTGACCCAGCTCTACTTCCCTCCCAGGCTTCCCTGGTCATCATTATGACAACCCTTTTCAGTGTGACACATGTGTTTGCTACTTCTCCCAACTGCCCATCTTAGAGCTGATGTTCTGGGCACCTTCAAGACTTGCAAATGAAGCTCCTACCCCTGCCATCCAAGTCTTTGATGACACCAAATTTCAAGGAGCCTGCTTCTCTCTTCCCATTCCTGCCTTTAACTATACCCCTTTGCTTCCCTTGATGTTCTCTTGTTTGCTGGTTTAACAGTGGGAAGCCTCATTTGCTCTCAATGTGCCACTGAGGTGTTCTCTGCTGCACCTGACAGGGTGTTTGTTCCACCTCCCAGCAGAACACCTGCAGAAGATCCTTGTCATCTGTCCTTGAAAGCCAGCAGGGAGGTTTTGTGTGGCTTTGTCAGCTGGCATTGTTTCGTTCTGGTTCAGCATTTAATGGGGTATGTTTCCTATGCTCTGACTCTGGGCTGTACTGAAGCATTACAAGAATGTAGGTAACAGCTGCAGATGTGGGCATTTAAGAGTGCTTTTTGGTTTTGCAGATTGGGAGTGTCCTTTTTTACAGGAAAGAGGGGAGTGACTTCATGGAATTATCCCTTTGAGGAAGAAAACTAGGGGACAGAAGCACTGCAAAATTCTAGCCCCATGCTGTATCATGGTGTTAATATCAGCAGGAGTTAACTTGATTTTGCCTAAATATTTTAATAGATAGAGCTCTTAGTACATGTGGTAATAGGAGCTACAAACACTAACACGCTGACCTCCTTAGTTGTAATTAATATGTTTTGAATCTTTTCTGTGTCTGTCTTTTCCTTCTTACCTATTCATTATCTAAAGTAAGTGAAGGGATTAGCATGCAATTGCAGCTGTGCCCCAGCCCTTCCGATTATCACAAAGGTGCATGAAGAACTGGGCAACTCAGTGAGGTGACTCAGACCACAGGAACCTAAGGAAAGCAGCAGTGGGATTCTTTAACTCCTCACAAGGCATGTGAGAACTATTGGGTGAATGTGATGGCAAGAGCATATTCTGCTGTTCTGTAGTGCAAGGAGTGATCAAACAAGAGATTATTGCAAACATTCTGAGGGAAGTGAACTAGTCATTTGTGAGACTCCAGGTTGCACCATGTGAGTGATGGGAAATGTGTTTGCCACAGCAGATACAGGAGAATGTGGGTGGTGCAACAGGACTCCTGTCTTAGAAAACCCTGCGCTAAAACCTGCTCACATGTAAAGCTCTGCTGTGTATGTGCCATATCCCAGTGTCTTACTAGAGGGATAACACTGCAGGGGAGGCCTTATTTCCTCATGCCCTGGATATGTATGCTGGTCAACAGTTAAAATGGCTGAAAGTTCTGTGTCATTCATGCCACTGAAGCTTTGTACCTTTGAATTCCTCCTGAAAATCTCTCCCTTGTAGGGCTCCCACTGAAGCCCAGCACTCCTGCAGTAATCATAAAGTAGTTCTCCAGCACTCCTTCAACACCTCCAGATCATGATACCAAAATATCTGGGATGTGACATGTTGTCATGTGTCATGTTTTTCCTCCTTGGGTCTCCTTTGCACTCCCCCCAACCCACTGTCTTTTATGTCCTTTTCTCCATGTAGCTGGACATCTCATCCAGATATCACAGCCTGAGCTCACCTGCCCTAATACTTGTAGTATTCATGCTTGTTCCAAATATGACCAAACCTCCATCCTTCAAACCTGAAACTTCTGGAGGAACAATTACAGTACAGAGGAGATATGAGACAAAGGGGAAAGGTTAAGAATGATTAAGTGAGATTAAGATGGTATAAAACATGAGGAAGGGAGAAAGGATAGAAGAAAAACCAAATTATAATACCCGAGAAAAAGTGAAAAATGGCGTTTTAGCTATGAGGTATTGAGATGGATAAAGAAAGAAAACACAAACCTTGAAATCTGAGAAGTGAATCATAAAGAAAATATGCAGGGAATGGAAAGAGGAAATCAGGAACTAAAAGGTGGGGGACACAGACATTTAAAACAGAGATAAAGACATATCACTCTTCTGTGTTTTTTCAAAGCGGTCTTAATAGGCTGGTCCTTTAAAAAGAAAAGCAACTAAAAATCTCTAATCTAGAAAATTTCATGGCACTAAATCTTACTGCTGAGGTTCTGACCGTGATTCTGACCATCTGATCTTACCTGATATGCACACTGTGAGTACTTCCTAGCTCCCAGCTCTCTCTTCTTTTTTTTCTGCCCTTAGACACTGGGAAAAGATGGTTCCTTGGCCCCAGCAGTCAAACTTTTTCTGCCAGCTACTGCTTATTGCAGCCTTCTCTCTCTGCTGATAATCTGTATATAAGTTTGCTCCCTTCCTAATTCCTTTCTTCTGCTGAGGAAATGGAGCATCCTTAGAGACTGGTAGCTATCGGGTAAGGAGCTGCAAGTTTCTACATATATTAATATGTACTTTTAAATCTTGAGCAAGTTGTATCTTCAATTTTGCAATTTCTGCTATTCAGCTGGATGACACCCAGTCTTAAAATGCTCCAAATTCCTTCTTGAGCTGTATTTCTTTTAACTAATATCTACTTTGTAAATATAGGATATAACTTGGTTTTCACATTTAACAGATGGTATGATAGTCTAGAATTTGTTGAAGATTAAATGCTTTGGTCCCACATAGAGAAAATAATTCAGAAAATCCTTCACAGATGTTTAATAAACACCTTTTCTAATAACTTAATCTCTAGTCCATGATCTCTGCTGGAGCAGTTGGTGGCCTGTAACCCACTGCTAGGTTTGGGCATGAGGAGGATGAACTGTGCTGGTCATACTGCACTTGTGCTGGTTTTCAGCTTATGGGTTTATGATAAATTTGCATGTAGTCTGCAGAAATGTGGAGAATGAACAGTGATTCAAGAAGATTGGGGAACTGTTCTTATGGAACTGTAGTCCTGAGAAACTTTTTCCAAGTACAGAAAAACATCACAAAGTGAAAGAACTCCAGGCACAGAGGACACTCTCACTCTACAACTAACCACTGAGGACTGTACATTTGTAACATGCATAAAATCTGAGAGAAATAAAACAGACTATAAATTTACATTTCAATTAGGCAGCTCTACGACTGGTATGGTAAGTTCTGAGTTTCATCCAGTGCATCAGTAACTGTAACATGAAAGAAATGTATACAGGTATTTAACTGTGAGTGCAGTGATGTACAGTCATTAATGATGGTAGCCTCTCTACTGGGAAAGGAACACCTCTCACTATCAGAAGTTTGTTCTAGTTATATGCTAGATGCATACAAAGGCTGATGCATCTGTACAATGGATATAAAGTACCATACTTTTCTCACTATGATCTTATCAGGAATACATTCTAATGCTTTTAAACTTTGGTTTAAAATTTATTTCCCAGAAGATTAATTTTTACTTGTTTCACGGGTAAGATAACAAACAGCAGTAATGCCCTGTCTCCGGTGAGTTTTCTCTCCTGCTCTAAATCTCTTTCTTTCACTAACTGCACAAGTGATGGCCGAAGGCTTCACTCCTCTCCTGCAGGGAGAGGATATAGCTGAGCCAGAACTCCCACCTGACTGCTCTCCAGAACAGTTTTTTGGGGTTTTTTTTTGTATAAAAGTATTTGTATGTCTGAGGGCAGTGAGGTGGTCACAGCCAGTCCTGATTGTACTTCCACCATGTTAGAATAATTTCAGGCTCATTTTGCCTGGCCTGTTAGAGACTAGGCAAGAATAGTTGCAAGGCATTTAGGAGGACACTGGCTGTCAGTGGTTTTGGTCCAGTCCAAGACTTGATTAAAAGGAATAGCAAAGCTATATTTGAACTTGTTGAAAATGTTGTCATGTAAAATGTAGTTCCATTTCTCCACAGCTTCTCTCTGCAGTCAGATGTAATACAGGTTCCTTTGTTAAGTAAGTGATACTCCTCCAAATTGCTTTGTAGGATGAGTAAGGAACCTAAGCAGTAGAGGAAGTACAAGGTTGTGCTGGTTTTGGCACATTCTGTGTGATAAACAGATAAGAATGTGATATCACTATGTTAAAGGAGTAGTGTGCTATTTGCTATAAGGGAAACTACTTTTAGATATTTGAAACAGGTGGGTTATTTTCCTTCATCAATTCTTAAATTACAGAAATATGTAAAGTAAAGAAATAAAATATTTCCACTTGAAGCATCTGCTTTTCATTCTCCAAGTTGAAACCATCCAGCTTTGTACATTCAGATTTTAAATGAGATGGCACTAGTTCAGTTGTTAATGAGAGCCTTGCAGTTTTCTTTCTTTATGTTGTTCCCTCTGGAGTGACTCAGATGGGAGCAGAGTACCTCGATTTAGCTGAAGGCTGTACAGATCATTATAGATAACCAAGTGTGCCTGTAAAGGGGAATTCACTATGCAGACATGGAAGTCTGTACACAGAACCCGTCTTTCTTCTCCACAGGCTTCCTTGAGGACAGAGAATCTCAGCTTTTTTTAAGGTTCACCAACTTTAAAGGGATTTCTATCACTTATCATCACTTAAGCTAATGGTTCTCTGAACTAGCCAGCCTTGGAAAAGTTGTTCTGCTCTAATGACAAGTATTCTAGTTTTTTTAGTATCCCATAGCAGGTTTTCCAAGGTCAACCAGGTCTTCTTTTCTGACCAAATTTAAAAAGCTAAAACAAAACAAACAAAAAAAACCCCCAAATGATTGTTATTTTGTAATTTAAGCTGCAAAAGGAGCTCTCCAGGATGTAGCTCAGAGTGTCAGTGACCTGGGGCCAAAAGATGCTCTTTTACTTCCAGTGTGGGCAGAACTAGTTTTCATGCTGGGAATGCAGATGCTATGACACAGCTTACTGTTACTGGAGCTTCTAGTTTGTTATTAATTTGTTTTTCTGTGTTTGAAGATGGTAATTTCCAATGGGTAAGCCTGGAGATGTTCATCTGCTCTTTTGTTCATGTTCTTTGGTTGAACGAATCTCTGCAAAATAAAAGTGATAAAACTTAACCACTGTATACTGTATTCCATTCATCTTGACAGGAGTTTTCCACAGCTGTCATTTAAAGTTCAACTGCCTTTCTTTAGAAAATGTATAAAGGCATAACTCTTACCTGCTTTGCATAGCTATTAAATATCTCCTTGTGCCTTTTTTGCTGTATTTAAGGTACTGCTGGGTGCAGCAGTAGTCCGGGGTCATGCCTGGAGCAATAGGCATTGATTTCAAGACCTCTGCTATCCCTTGCAAGCATCCCCCTCCCTCTGTCCTGCTGTCCTATCACCCTCCCATGCTGCTCCCAGCCTGTCAATCACCTCCTCTACCTACAGCTCACCTGTCAAACAAAGCCCTGGCCCTGTATCCATAGCATGGCCTCTTCCCTGGGAAGATGGAACAGAAGCAGCCCAGGAGGAGCTGGGAGCTGCGTGCTCATGCAGTGATCTGTCAGGCACAGGGGATTGCCATCTCCAGGGGTTCCTCTGGCACAGGGCTCTGTCCCTCTGCAGGCGCTGAGCTCAGGTACCCCTGCCCATGGGGAGACACTGACCAAAGTGCACAGGGCTGTGCCAGCATGCAGGTTATTGAGATGCACAGGCCTTTGTCAGGGTCCAGTTCCCAAAACAGGAGCTGTCTCTGGTCAGTGCACGGAAGAAGTGGGTTTGAAGGAGCAGCCCTCGGTGGCAGCACGCTCCATGCTGGGACTCGGCACCCAAAGAAAAGGGTGGCAGCAGGGCAGGACCCGTGGGACAGGCGCAGGCTGGGAGAGGCTCCCAGCCAGAGGAAGGTACCACATTCCTTTTGCCGTGATGCTTGTGCTGCAAGGTCCTTCCCTGGTGCTCCGCGGCCTTGGCAGTGGGAGGGGAGTCCTTTACCTAGGGAGAAGAGATGGGTGTGGCCTCAAGTAATTTTATAAATTAACAAGTCATTGACTCCCACAGGAGTGCATCCCGCAAACATGTCTTCGGGAGTGCTGCCCGTGGAGGTACCAGCAGGAGATACTGAAAACCTGTCTCTAGAACTGCTGCCCACGGAGGGGCCAGGAGTAAATCCTGAAAACCTGTCTCTGGAACTGCTGCCCGTGGAGGTGCCAGGAGCAGAGCCTGAAAACATGTCCAAAGGATTCCTGTTCACGGAGGTGCCAGGAATAGATCCTGAAAACATGTCCAAAGGATTCCTGCCTGTGGATGTGCCGGGAGCAGATCCTGAAAACATGTCTAAAGGATTCCTGCCCATGGAGGTGCCAGGAGTAGATCCTGAAAACATGTCCAAAGGATTCCTGCCTGTGGAGGTGCCAGGAGCAGATCCTGAAAACATGTCCAAAGGATTCCTGCCTGTGGAGGTGCCAGGAGTAGATCCTGAAAACATGTCCAAAGGATTCCTGCCTGTGGAGGTGCCAGGAGTAGATCCTGAAAACATGTCTAAAGGATTCCTGCCTGTGGAGGTGCCAGGAGTAGATCCTGAAAACATGTCCAAAGGATTCCTGCTCATGGAGGTGCCAGGAGTAGATCCTGAAAACATGTCCAAAGGATTCCTTCCCACAGAGCTGCCAGGAGTTGATATTGAAAACATGTCCAAAGGATTCCTGCCCATGGAAGAGCCAGAAGTATATCCTGCAAATATGTCTCAAGATTTGCTGCCCATGGAGGTGCCAGAAGCACTCTATTACATGAATAAAGGGAGGACCATGATACCATCAAATGCACTAGAGGTAAGAAAGCAAGATTTAAAGTTTCACTTAAGGTCCTCTGCGTTTGACAGAAAACAAAATCCTGCTTTGTGAGTATGTTTATATTCAAGCTAGTGTGCAAATTTGCTCTCTGATGGGATTATACAGTAGTTCCTTTGCCTGAAGGAGTTTAAGGTGGACTTTTCTTTTCAAGGCTGTCAGTGGAAAAAGTCCTTCTGAATCCACTGGAGCCAAAATCTCATCTTCATAGACAAAATGAGAGAAGTCAGAGTAGGATGGGGACAGAAAAAGATAAGAAAGGGAAAAAAATTATCAAGGGGAGAAACTTTCTTCAGGGGATTGAATTGTCAGTCTTTTTTCTTCTGCAATTAAATGCTACTTTTATTAAAAAATTTGTATTTCTGTATAAATAGCAAGATTTTGACATGTAGAATAATGTGTCAAATCCATTTTTCATTATTGGAAATGGGATAAGGACAGGATAGAGACCAGGAATAAAGAATTTAATTTCACTTACGCATTCCCTTTTTGGTTCTGATTTTTTTCATTTTGCTTTGCATTCTCTGCATTGTTTCAAGATTGACATTTAGTTCTAACTGTAGTACATTATGCATTGTTCTGTGTGCTCCCTGACTCGATGAAGATACATCACTTCAGGAAATGCTTTGGAAATAGAAACAGAATATTTTCAACATTTTTTTGTAGAAACTGTCCTTTAACAGTGCTCTACAAAGTGCTCCAAAAGGGACCACCCTACATTGTAGAACTATTTTGGAACTTCTCTTTCCTGAAAAAGATCGAACCATTAGATTTAAATTTTGCAACTGTCGTGTTTCACATTCTGTGTTCAAATTCACAGAAGATATTCTGTGCTATTTTAAACTGAGGTCTAAAATTGCTAAGAGCAGGAGCAGATTGCCAAAAGATCACATTCAAAACAAAAAAGCAAACCTTTTCCACTGGATGAATGTAGAGCCACCTTCTAGGTATCTTACAGCTGTGATGGTCTTCCTTCACTTTCTCACTGAAAGGGTACCCCTGACATGGATTTTGTGCCAGTATGCACCAAAACATGTGGTGGTTTGTTCACTAATCTGAGTGCGGTAACACAGCTGGGTGTAACCAACAGCCTTTCTAATCGAGGTTTCATCATAAATTATTGCAAGTAGGAATTATTTATCTATCCTGATAACACTGCTGCTGTTGTTTTAACATTATCATTTTATTGTTCCTTTCTTCCTTTCTTCAGGATGGAAACTCAGGCCTTGGTTCCATGGGAGATGGTGAATGGCAAAGAAGGAAAGATGACGGTACTGGGCCAGACCAAGGTGATTTCAAGGTATTAAGAACAAGAGAATTTAGAACCTAAGAGTTCTAAGGGTCTTGTTTTTCTCAAAAGGGGAGAAGGCTCAGGTAGATAAAGAATGTTGTCAGCAGCTTGAGTGTTACAAGGGAAATTCCCCAAAATCTACTGTTTGAACAATTTTATTCCTCTTATGTTTATGATTTTCATAGAACATAGAATGGTTTGGGTTGGAAGGTACCTTTAAAGGTCATCTTGTTCTAAATTCCTGCAATGAGCCGAGACATCTTCAAGTAGACTAGGTGGCTCAGTTTCCATAATTGCTTGTTTTATTCCTGTTACATTTTATTTGGATCAGGCTGAATAATTAGTATTTTAGTGTCTCACTTACTTGTAAAATAAATCCACTGGTGAGCTTTCTGTTCCACAATATTTTTTGTAACTGAAAGAGCCAAAAGTAACAGTGAGACATGCTCTGCTGCAATGGCTTTGGTAGCATGATCTCCATCCTTCCAATTTATGAGGGAGTCCTGGATTAGTGAGCCCTCATCTTTCACGACTTCTGTGTTCCATCAGGAAAGAAAATGTTGTGGAATTCTGTGAAAAGGAGAGATGCTTGAGTGTGCTAGGGGTATTTCTTGTGCAGGAGTGTCAGTCAAAGGTTTTTTTGTTAGAAATTACTGGTTTTGATGGGAGTTCTCATTCTGCTACTGTGCAGTGAGTCTGGGCATTATTTCCCATCTGTCAATGGAGAAGTTTAAGAGTGATTCATGTAACAATTTTGTCCCATGAAGTGCCTGCTTCTGAGGCAGATAATTCAGTGAAAATTTGCACTATAGTCCATGCAGATAAGTTCTACTGAGGCAAAATGAAGCTGAAAAGGAGCTTTGTCTGAAAGTTCAAATCATAATATAAACAGGCAGACAGGTAAGCTTTGTGATAAGCTGCTTACCAGGTAGTTATGCTACAATTTGGGTGCTCACAAATTTAAACAAATTCTTATTCATATTCACAGTAGTTTTTGTTTTTTTTCACATGCACTCTTCAAAATTTAGCTATTGTGTTTTACAAGTATTAGGATTGTTACTATCGAAAAAAAATAGTGGTGTTAAAAGATTATACTGTATTTTCACAGGATATATTGTATAATAAGTTATACGGTCTTTGTGGCATTTCATCTTACAAATATTTAGGTTAAAATGTCTGGTGTCTCCAGCCTGGGGAGGTACTAAAATTCTGGACCATGTCTAGGTTGAAGAATTCTGCAGATAGTAAAAACAGGTGAAAGGATTATTGTTCGGTTTTTGGTGTAGTATCTGTTCCTTATAAGGGGTCAGGAACTTAAAAGTGTGATGGGAGAAAGAAAAAAGATTTGAGGTCCTGGGTTATAATTACTTATGGTAATTATACATATGACAAGTAACTTCTTGTCTCTATTTCTTAATCCACACAATGATGTGTTTGTTTTTCCATTGTGGGCTCAGGATACAGACTTAGATCAAAGACATTTAATTTCAAGGGGATAGATGTGACAGTAGTGGACAAAAGAACCATCTGATGTATCCATAACCTTCTTCTAGACCGCTGTATTGGTCCTGTTTCATACTGAAGGATGGTTTTTTTCATTATAAAATTACAGATTCATGACAATGCATTGGTGATGGACTGAGTTGGTTTTGCATGTGGTTACAGAGGCACTGTTTTCATCTGTGTTCAGAATTCCACGCTCCATCCTATGCACTTGCACGGTCATTATTCAGCTACACCAGCAATCATACATTCATGTAAAGGATTCATATACATTTTTCTCTCCTCCTATTTTTTTCTAAAATATTAATTTTTCATCACTGGAACTACTGAAAGACTTAAATATGAGGGTCTCTGCCTGCTCAGAGGGATTGTCTGTTATAAACCTGTGACAGCATTTGTCAGCGACTGCATGTGTCTTTACACCAACATGCTGATTTTTGTCTGCATTAAGAAATCTGTATTAATTGGGCCTTGGCTGGTACTTAGACCCATGCTAAAGCAGCAGGCAGAGCCAGCTTTGGTATTTCAGACATGAGTGTTTTTACCAAAATATTTGAGGATTGCAGGAGGTCTCATATAATAACGCATGTGAGGGAAGGGGAGGGGATCAATTGGATGCATAGTTCTAAATTCACCATGAGCCATGTTCTAATAAGACTAAGATGCATCATATCTCAGGTCAAGTCATACCTCATTTCCCTGCCACACATGGGCTCCTTGTTCTTTCAGGGCTTGTGCAGCTGGGACAGCTGCAGCCCTTAAACAGAAGAGGGACAGGTTAAGCTCTCACCCTTGTGCACAGCAGGAGCTCTGGTTTCTGCTGGGTTTTGGAAGCTGGAGGCAGCTCTTGAGATCATGGACTGAGTGAGAAGCTGCCTCACTGCAGAACAAGAGTAGGAGCAAGTTGTGACATCTGCTTCTGGTGCAGGTTTGGCTCAGTAATGTGCACAGGAACTGAGGCAGGCAGGAGGGCTGGGTCTCTGCTGACACCAGGCTCCTTGCCATGGGCTCCTTGATTCCTCCAGGGGCCAGAGCCTGCTGTCAGGAACAGCTCCAGCCCCAGGCTCAGCAGGAACTGGGAAGGCAGTAGTCAACAACTCCTGAGCCACCCCCAGCCCCACAATGCTTGCAGCAGCATGGCTCCAGCAGAGGCTCTGCTCAGCTGCAGAAGCTGTTCTGAGCCCAGGTACCTCCTCTGCCACCCTGCGTGTTGGTATGGGGTTGCCTAAAATACAGACTGCTAAAATTATATGTTCCAGCACACCTCCCACTTAAAAAATGAACCTCATAGAATTAAATGAGACCACTTCCCATCAGCCCAAAACTTTGAAATATGGTTTGTCTAATCCATATTTGACATCAAAAATGCAAAACATCTGTACCTGAGATAGACCTATAAATGTCTTTGAGAATTGGCAGTCAGAATGAGAGATTTTCAGAGTGTGATGCATGTTCTGTAATAATGTGTACCTTAGGATGAGAATCCAGAAATATTCAACAGCTGTTAGATGTAAACACTAATTTTACAGCTATCTGGAATTAGATATGGAGTCTCAACCCTCAGATGGTTCATGCTCAGCCTAATTTCTTTCTGTCATATTTGTTCTATTTGGGAGGGCAGAGCACTGTGAAAGAGCAGTGGGGTTTTTTTACAGATGGACTATCCTATTGTTCCAGATACAGTTTTACATATGGAAATGATTTTGAACATGCAATTGAACAGTTTAAGCTTTCAAATAGACCTGTTCTTCAAAATCTGAAGAAGTCTGATTGTTAAACATCTGCAAATACTAAAAGGTGAAGGTAATGCTAACAGTACTGAAAGGGTGATGCAAGTAGCCTGAGTTATCAATCAAATAAAATATCTCTACAGATTTATATAATAAGTAATAGAAAAAATAAATAATGCTTATACATCTCTGAATTTAAGGGATCACTGTGCAGTGAGAGTATCCATCTTGTGTTGATCAGTATTCATATATTTCAGTATTTGAAATTTTACTTTTTGGAAATGTCTCTCAAGCACAGTATAATGTGCATAGTCTCATTCCTCAAAAGTTTTCTGAGTCCCATGATGGATATATGTATGAGGAAGCAATCATCTGAAGGTTACAATTCTTGTGACCTTGCATATACCTGTCATGTTCCTGTGGATTTGGAAAAATTTCCCCTACTGGAGCCCGGGTTACCATTGTTGTATGCCTGAAAGGGGCTTTTCCATCTGGGTATGGGTGTTTTTAATTCACTGATATCCAACCAAGGCTTCTACTCCTTGTGAAAAGGTGGTCTGATTAGAAGAAGAGAAACGTTAATAAAACCCATGAACACACAGCTTGTGTAAAACACTGCTGTGGCAGCAGTGATCATCAGCATCACCAGCATGCCCATGCACAGCCCCATAGCCCTCAGGTGAAGTGCCCTCCCCTGCCTGAAGGAGGTGAAGGAAGGAAGCAATTAGAGCATCTTTTCCATCATGGAGCCTGTTTTTTCAGGAATGAGGAAAAACTTCAGAGAGGTGGCCAGGAGCAGCAGGTCTGGGCCGCCTGCCACAGGGGATCCCAGCACATCCCACAGCATCCCACGGCTGTAGCAAGCTGGGACGGGGACTGGTGAGCGATGTTCACAGCCTGGAGCATCTTGACTGTGACTGTAAAAAGCTCACACACGCTCTTTAAGGAGACCTGACTCTCAGACAGCTCGAGATAGACTTTCACACACCAGCAGCTCTAGATGCACCATCAGCAGGGAATGATTTGGTCCCTGGCTACCATCTAGTTAAATTAGCACTTGGAAATGAAGAAGGAAGCGCCCTGCAACATCCTGAGAGTGATTTCATCTCAGCAGAATGCTTCGGGCCAGGAATGCAGGAATACCTTAGACAAGGCAAGGAAGCTATCTTTGCCAGGGAAGGCTGCTGAGCTAGTAGATTACATAGAAACACATAGAGGAATTATTACTAGGTGCTTGCAGGAAGAATGTGTGGATAGAGGAAGTGTTTTTTCATGGGTTACATAGATGACACTTTTTTTTCAGGTTGGTGCGTAGAAATGGTTTTTCCAGCCATTGTAAAAGTAAACTGATTGTGCTAGAAGTATTTTTAAATCTTGTCTGATCTTTGCAGGATGGTTTGTGGAATAGTATGCAGTGCAGTTGTACTGAAATAGGTAATAGGTACCAGCGCACTGTGGCACATAGTTTTCTTTGCTTCCTCACCAGTTTTGTACCCAGCATGACAAAGATCACCTACTCATGAGACCAGGTGGAAGGCATTCCACATTTCATGTAGAAAAGCAGCAGCTGAGTCCCTGTTTGGAGGATACCAGAGTCCTGCCATTTCAGAGCTCCACAGCCGCTTGTGATGTGACAGGATGTATTATACAGCTAAACTAGTGGAGTAATTTACAGCCGTGCTTCTTGAGATGGATGCATGCCATACATACTTACATCTGAATAGAAGCATGACTTTAAAGAGGGCTGGGATAGACCTGAAGAGGCACAAATGTTCCAGGAATGCAGACAGCCTGCATCACCAGAGTGCTCATGACAGAAATTTGTTTTCAAATTCTTAATCCTCAGCTGGGAGAAAGTGGGAATCATTCACATGACAGAGGAATCCCTTACACCAACACAGTAACTTAGTACCAACTATCATACCGTGTTGCTCTTTTTTTTTCTGGGAAAAACAATGAAATCAGAAGAAGAGACTATGAGGTCTGTTCTACATTAGATGGAGCTGCTGTTTGGAAAATGTCAGTAAAACTTCATTTCCCTGGGACTTCAGAGAAATTAGCAGTGTACACCCTGCTCATGCACTGGCACCTCAGAGTGCTGCATGCAGCTGTGCTACACACACGTGAGCACAAGCTGGGAAGCCCCAAATTGAAGACAAGCTGACAATTTGCTGTGGTGGAAACCTCTCCATATATGGAACCTCATTGCATAGCAGGAGCCGATTTTTTTGGTTTTTTTTTTTTCGTTACAGATATCACAATAGTTGTTAAGTAAACGGAATACCAGAACCCCTCTGTCTTTTGTTTATACATGTGTGACTGCTATTTTCTTTGTCTCTATAACTAGACCCTGGTACATCTTGTTATAGTTGTCACAGTTGCTATTTAAATGCATTTCTTTTGTTCGAGATGTTACCGGAATTAATTAAAATAGCAAATCCTCCTGGGAGCACAAGAACTAGTAAGGGCTGATCACTGGGTGAATTCTGCTCTCCCTATTGTCTTTGCTACCGCCCCCGGCAGGTGCCAGGGCTGTCAGGAGGACTGACGCCTGGCTCCTGCAATTTCCTCGGGTAACTGGCTGGTGGCATCTGCCTCTTCCTAGTGCAAGCACAGATCTTGATTTCTGTAGATTCTGTTAAGCCACTGTTTTGTTTTTTGTTTTGTTTTTGTTTTGGTGGTGGTTTTTTTGTTTGTTTGTTTTTGTTTTTCCAGTAAAATTTCAGTAAATGCTTTGGTGAATCCTGCATCTCTGAGAATTGATTTCCCCATGCCAGATAGGGAAAATCTGGCTAACATGTTAGAAAGTCATTGCCTGGGGACCAGGAAGAAGGTGATTAGATGGCAGAAAACATCTAGTGTTCCTTAAAACAACAACAACAACAACAAGAAAGAAAATAACCCAAGTTTTCTCCTATATCCTATCTAAGAATCACAAATTGCTTTGCAAATAATGAATTCATTGGTTCTCACTCAAGCAGTGAGGAAGTGTTGCTGGAGCTGATCCAGCAGCTGGCAGCACCTTGTACAATCTCTGGGGATAAATCCCTGGGAGAATTTCCTCCATTTATGCAGATCCTAAGGAACAATGAGTTTCTGCCTTCTAGGGCATATGCTGAGGTGCCTAAACTCATTCCTAACATGTGAGTGTGGTGATCCACCTTTGCTAATTACCCAGCTGAAAAGAAGGGTAAATTAACAGGGTGTAGAACTGTATTAACATGGCTATACTGTTTCTAAAATCTGAACCAGTGTCTCTGCACGGGGTAGCTCTGAGGACATATCCTGGCATCAGTTGTCTGAAAATTTTGCAGCTTTTGTAAGGTTCTTTCTTTTTCGAGAGAAAATTGAAATAGAAGGTAAATAGATTTTGTAGGTTGAATTTCATGAAGAAGCACTAAAAAAAAAAAAAAAGCCACAGAATTTCTGAGACACATATAAGAGGGGTGGAAACAGCAATGGTTTAAAAGAACTCTGTAAAAAGATTTTAACATAACATGATATGTCAGAGGAGAGAATAGAGGATTCTCATCACATACTGGAAAAGTAATTTGTTGTGACAAAAGAGGCATATTATCTTTCCATTTGTAAATAAGACCATTTTGCTCTGTTCTCTTGAGAAAAACATAAAACTGGTCTAAGTGAGGTTCTTCCAGCTTCTGTCTTAATATCTATTTTGTCTGCTTGTTTATAATTGTTACAGGAAGTCTCTGAAGTGCTATAGAAATAGAAGGATGCTCCTAAATGAGAGGAAACTTGTTGATAAAAATAGCAATTGTCAAAAAGAATGATTTGTGGGGCTCTGTTGTAACCACTTATGCAGGTGGAAATGTTTCTAGGAGTGTGAGGAAATAACTATGTGTCACAGCCACAGGAAATGCTGATTTGTTTATTTGCTTGGTCAAAATAGCCTTTTGCAGATAGCTCTGAGCCAAAGACAGGTTTATGAAATGAGCCAGCAGGAAATCGTCTTCCTTTGAAGAAGGAACTCACATTTATCTTGTAATAATAAATAGGAAGAGGTCCCTGCAGCCACAAAACCTGGAGAGACTGGTTTTATAGAAGATTAAGGCAGAGATATTTAAAGGGAACAAAGGAAGTTAAGCACTTTCAATCTTCAGGGGTATTTTTGGAGGAAGGTAGTATGCTTTATTTTTCTCCAAAGGCAGCAATACCTAAGTCTTTAAATCCTAAATCCTTTGGAAACAATTTCAGCCATTGGCTTATCTCGTAGTTGTGATTTACAAAAATTCACATTACTGTTACTCTTTTTCCCATGCAATTGTAAATTGCTGGAAATCTATGTTTTTTGAAGCATAAGGCAAAAAGACCTCTTAAAAAGTTGTACTTCAGGTTTATCCCATGGCAGTCCATAACAGCAGATATTCTGCACAGCACTTTTCTTCAATGCTATGGGACCATATGAATGGTTATTAGGGGGATTGACTGTAACTCTAAGACTGATGGCATTTTGGCAAATTCATCATGGTGCTCACCAGTGCATTTAATCTGTTCAAGAGACTTACTGTAGTTATGTTGTAGACTAGACTCAGGAATTTCAGAGTGAAAGGTTTTGCAAGCATCTCACAGGTTGTGTAAATTGTCAGGGATTTATTCCTGTCTTTTCTGCTCTGACGAGCAATCTGGAGTCTCAGAGTAACTAAGCAAAAAGACAGTGAAATACATGAAACTTTAAGACATTTTTTAACAGCAGAAGCTTCATCTGCAAAATAGTGAGGTAATTGACCCAAGTTTTACTAACTGTATTTGTGTTTTGTGCTTTGTGGCACCCAGTTAGCACATTTGAAATTTTTTCCCACCAAAGGCTAATTCAGACCCCCTTTTTACTGTTCCTCTCTAGATAGAATCCTCTCCTTGCTACCTGTTGACCGTAAGGATCATCCGGATGAAAAATCTCCAACGAGTGGATGCCTGTAAGTATCTCCATTCTTGGTGGAAACTCAGTAAACATGCCAATTATATATTTTATAATCCTGTAACAACCTTTTCTTAGTGTTTCTGAAATAAGCCAGTGCTTATGTAAATTAATTGTTATAAACCAAGTCAGTTCTTGCTGCTTGCTTCTGTTTCATTGTTCTCCCTGTGCTTTCTGACTGTTTTCAAGACTTGAATGTGTTTCTGGGGGTAAGTATTTTCTTTCAAAGAAAGGAGAGTTTCTGACAGAGGTAAATGAAACACTCCATTCCATGTTTTCAAAAGCTAATTAATTCTGCTGTAATTCTGCTGATGGGTTGTAGCATCTTGGGAAGTGTGACTGGGAGGAGCAAACCTTTTCAACATCCTCAGTCTTGGTTCTGACAAAGATTAATTGAACAGGATCATTACGATCATTACCACCGGGCTAATGCCATCATTAATTACCCTGAAAGGACAGTTAAAAAAATGTGCTGAGGGCTGGATGCTTGGTCCTTTCTAAGGCTTCTGCAGCAGCCTTGCAGTTGTGCAAGAGCTTGACTCTCGTGGCAGAAAAGTGGTGGGAAGGGGGTAAGTTGAAAAGGAAAACACCAGTGTTTTGTAAAAGAGCATTGACAATCCACATGTCTGCTAAGGAGAGGTGTTAAAAACAAAACAGACAAGTTAACAAGTTTGTTTTGTCTGAGTAAACAGAGCTGTGTGACTAGCCGAAATTAGTTTGAGTGAGCAGTGGTAGGGAAATGATGTAACCTTCATGATTCTCTTGATCCTCCTGTTTCACTGTTAACAGCAGTGATTGGCTCTATAATGTCTTGCACATGAAGAGTCAGGAAAGCTTTTCTGAGAGACAAAGACCTGGATTTACCACGCAGTACCATTCCTATCTTACCCTGTGTTTGTCCCATGTTTTTGTGGAAGGTGTATCAGAGGACTTCCCTGTGTCACAGCCCTGAGTGAGGGACACAACAGCTGTACCCTAGGTCATACCACTGGGCTGCACCCTCTGCACCTCCCTCCTGGTCCATGGCTGTGGCACATGTATGGTGAAGCAAGAACACAAAAAGGTCTCATCAGGGACTCATCTCAGATCTTCTGCATGTCAGGCAACAAGGCAAATAATGAGGTTGTAGAAAGAGATTATGCAAGCTGAACTGAGGCAACATTTTGCATTAAATACACAGCTGACTAGTTCGGCTGCATCTACTTGTATAATTAAGGATTGCTTGATATGTACTTTGTATCTCAAAGTACAGTTAAGATACAGGAATGATGAATCACATCAGCAGAATAAAGTACTTGCCAGCCAAACAGCCGTCAGTGATTGATCTCAAATGATAAAGCCAAAGTTATAGAATAGTTACAAAAAAATCACTTTTAATGCATTTTTAAATCAGTAGCATTACTTCTAGAATCTCCAGATATATTCAAATACATATTTTCGCAGTTTCAAAATTCTTCAAACCATTATTGTCTGCATGGAATTTCCCAGATTAAAAAAAAAATAAATAAAAACACTCAAGGGAACTGAATAACAATTGAAACAACTTTTATATCCAGAGGGACTGAATAGGCTACAGTCCTTTAGAGTGAAAGTGAAATTATTGAGGAGGACATGCAAGCTCTCGCTACAGAAAGGAAGAGGCAAAGAAGGTGAATAAGGAGTCATTTTTTGCAAGGAACCTAAGAAACAAGAGTGATGGGAAGGTAGAATTAAAGCAGATTATATACCTCTAGACAAGTACAGTGAAATTGCTGTCAGAATCTCATTTTTAAAGCCAAACTAAGATATGAAATGTGTAGTAGAGCAGGAGAGGGGGAAGGCTAGGGCCTACTCAATATTTCCAAACAAACTTTTCCATCAGAGGATTTTTTTTTTTAATCAGTAGGAATATGCTGATTTCTCCACAACCTTTTTTAGAAAAAAAAATTGACAGAATTAAACTTTATTATTGTTGTTCCACATTATAATGTTGAAAAGTAGAAAACCAATAACTAAGGTGTCTATTGACCTGTTGTAATGTATGTATCATTTTTCAAGCAGTTCTGGATTTTTTCCCTCTCACTTGGACAGAAAAGCAGCAAGGCTTCTGAAACACTTTCAAGAGCATAAAATGCAGCCTCCAACCAGTTTGAGACAGTCAGTAGCTATAGGATGACATGGAGCAAAATCTGGTGGTGAAGGAAAGTAAGGAATAAAGTCTTGTTGCAGACAGGCAAGATTTTGCTTTTCCCCACAGGTCAGTGTACAAGCTCCTGTTCCCTCCTCTGCCTGCAGAATCCTTACCTGCTGCTGAAGGATCAGCTACATTTATTGCTGCCATCACCTTCCTTTCTCAAAAGTCTCACATCACAGGACATCAATTCTCAAAGCTAGTTACCTTTTGCATTACCTAATTGCTGATCATTTTATTGTTGAGAACTGCATCTGAGAGATTTTCAAGGTGCTGTAGTACCTTGCATAACCTCCAAAAAGAAACACAGTAAATGCTATTTTTGTCTGTAGCTGTTTGAGATATAACCTAATTTAGGTGCCTGTGAGAGAGGGGATGTAAAATCCTTCACTAATTTTCTCCTGGTGCCTTTTGGGAGAGAGACTTGGTCCCTCTCTTGCTGTAGGTGGCAATTAGTTAAATTCCATCATCTAATTCACTTAGCTCCTTCTGGAGGAGGCCTCTGCCATCTCATACAGCAGGTGTAGTTCTGCAGCTCCTTTCACAAACCCGCACAAAGAAGATCACTGAGGATGAGGCAGAGATGAAGACCTTTTGCAGTTGTTCTCAAAGAATGGAGGAGGGTCCCAGGCCCTCTTATCAGACAGCAGCTATGGGTTAGTGTGTGTGCATGTGTGTGTGCATGCACATGAGCGCAGGAGAGCTTGTTGGCTGAGAAACTGAAGTAGCTGACTGGAAGAAAATATTCCAACCTTTTTTTTTTTTTTTAAATACACAGCATCACTGTTGTCTGTAACTCATGCAAGTAAGAACAGAAACCACCTCCTCTTCTGGGTCATCTTGTGGTCCGTGCTTTTTCCCTCTCAGAAGGGAATCTTGAGAAGTTACATTGCATCAGACATTTCTATCTTTAAATAATGCATGCTTGGTTTTGTTGCCAGTTGCTGCAGTAACCTTTCTGGTGTCCTGCAACCCTGCTGCCTTTGCCACATTAGCAGTTGTTTTGCCTCTCCCCTCCCCAGTAAGCCAGGCTGATTGCTACGTGTCCTTGTGGCTGCCGACTGCGACGTGTGAAAGGTCACGCACTAAAACTGTGAGAAATTCTGACAATCCGGTGTGGAACGAAACCTTCTACTTCAGAATCCAGAGTCAGGTCAAGGTAAGCAGCCAAAGTTGTCTGCTTGAAGCAGCCTGAAGATTTCATGTATGTATCTCCTGAACAGTGCCCAGGAGTTGTTTAAGAGGTGGCACACAAGAAAAGACTGCTCAAAGCATTTAACAGTAGAGATGACAGAGTTCCTGTGTCTGTCCAACAGTACTGTGTAGGAGGGCCAGAAAGCAAGCTCAGTTTTGAAGTTTTAGAGGAATGAGAGACTCTTATGAGTCAGTGTGATGGATACAGAATCTGGGATTTACCCTGTTGTATAGGTGAGGCCAATGTATTTAGTTACAGCAATTAAAATGAACTAGGCAAGAATGAATATGTAGTTCAAGTATGTTTTTCTAAAGGGGGATGATATTTAATTTCTCAACTTTTCTTCTCAAGCACATGTTCAGCAATACTTTTTGCCTGGAGCTAATGATGTCCTGAGAAACTATAACAAATTCTTCTCCCTCTTTTTCCAGAACGTGCTGGAGCTCACAGTGTATGATGAGGATTTTGCTACTCCAGATGACCATCTCCTCTGTGCACTCTTTGATACTGCTAAACTTCCACTTGAAAGAACAGTCATCTTGTACTTCAAGTCTGCCCCAAATGTGAGAGCAACTAGGCAACTAAAGCAACTAAGAAAACAGTGGAGAGTTACAGAACAGTTTCAAAATCTTCCTGAACCTGCCATGGATTACTTATTGCAATAATGAGTATATGAATTGCCATTCAAATTATAAGCACAAAAATGTGGTAAAAAAAAAAAAATCTGAATTTGAGAGTCTGAACTCCTCTTTGCAATAGTTTGTAAATTATTAAAGGCCATAGGACACTGCTGTAGGCAGAGGATGGATCTAATCGCAAGCTACCTGTGAGCAACGCCAAGGCAATTCATAACCTGAGGAATTCCCGTAATTTATAACCCCCTGCCCCTTTGCTTGTGTCTACTTTTACCCCAAGAGGTGAAGATAGATTAAGTTGCCCCTGTGTGTATACCACTATGAATGGATGATGATTCTGTTTCTCAGAAACAGAAACTCTGTCTCTCAGTTTCCCATCTGTAAAATGGGAAAAAATATTTTTATTCCATTTGAGATCTAAGGATGAGAGCAAAATATCTCACATGCAGCTTCTTGCTACCAGGGACAGATTCTGGTATCCAAACTAGGTCATTCACAACCAGCTTGTACAGATAAACATTGCTTTACTCAGGCTTGCATAACACAAATTCTGAATCACTCACTTATACAGTTCTCTGTTCATTATGGTAAAGTAATAGGTGTAAAGTGTTTAATTTCCAAGATAATAGTCAGTACAGTAAGTCATGGCAGGACAGTGCCAGGAATAGTTGGAAGAAAAGGATGGAATTCAGAAAATAAAGGAAGCTGCAAATTCTTTCTGCAGCAGCTTCAGACTAAGAAATAGAAGTTGTTTTGATGATATCATGAAGTCAGAAGGAGATGAAGAAAGAATCATTTGATCATCTGGCTGAAATGTTGACTCATACTACCCAGTCTGAAGTATTTATCACAGGCTACTCATTGAAATCAGTAACTTCAGGACTGCCTATCATGACTTGGGTTTAGACCAGGGGCAAAGCATTATGTAGCTACTTCATTTAATATCTTGTTCTTGCTTTCAGGCCAAGGAGGAGCTAGAGGTTGAATTCAAATTGGAGGTCGCGTAAGTGATACAGAGATTATTTTAAAAATGCAAAAATCATTGATGATAAAACAAAAAAACAGTATTAGAAGTCATGCTTTAGGTATATCTGTAATGAAGTGCCAGCCTTCTCCTACATTATTGTTGCAATCCCCCATACCTCCCTGATTAGCTTGTTTTGTAGCTTAGCTGCTCTCAGTGATGCACTTACCAGTTACCCAGAGAACTATTCAAGGTCATGCTGGTGGAGCTTTGAGTAACCTGGTCTAGTGGAAAGTGTCCCTGCCCGTGGCAGGGTATTTGAACTATATTACCTTTAAGATCCCTTCCAACCCGAGCTATTCTATGATTTATCTACCTGGGGATATTTAAGAAGGTTTTCTGAGTGTGCAAGCGTTCCTGCCTATCAGTTTTTCTTTGCCTGTTTCAGGTTATGTGTTGGACACAGTTTTAGTGTTGAAACATACTAGTTAGGTTTTCACTGTATCTCCAATTCCTTCAGTTTTCCCTTGCAGTACTCTTTGAATCCTAGCGATTGTGGTTTCTTTCTGCCTAACACAATCACAGTGGGATGGGAATTCTTGTAAAGATGTAAGGCTCCTTCTCCAGCACGGTCAGCCAGCCACCCATGAATCACCTTTTTTGTCTCTGTGTTGCAAGGTAACTAAGGCATGGCAGAAATAAAGTGACTAGTCTAAGGCCAGCTCTTGTACTAGTGGGGAGTACACCATCTCCTGAGTTCACCTGAAAGATCTGGAAAGCTTTTGGGTTTTTTTCCCATGTAATTGGTACTGGCTGCCCTGTGCCACTTTGAAACAGGCTCCCCAGGGAAGTGGTCACAGCACTAAGCCTGCCAGAGTTCAGAAAGCATTTGGACAATGCTCTCGGGCACATAGTGTGTGCCCATGAGCCTTGGAGTTGTCCTGTGCAGGGCCAGGAGTTGGACTCTGTGGTCCTGATGGGTCCCTTGCAACTCAGAATATTTGCATGCCAGCAAATAGATATAACTGTCTTCCCAACAAGGACATGCTGGTGTATCAGCTGAAATATATTTATTTCACTTGTTACAGTGAGAAGAATTTGCCTAACAGGAGATTCCATTTTAGATGCTCATTTAGATTGCACTGTAAAAAAAATAACCATGAAACACATTGCTCAGCTTTGGTACAGAGATGAGTGTCCTCAGAGCAGTGCTCAGTCCATGCAAGCAAGGAAATGAGCTTGTTTCATACTTTCTGGGATCCCTCAGAATGTTGTGTTTTTAAGCAGGAAGAAAGAGCAACATCCTGGGTGAAGATGAGTGGAATTTGTTTAAGTTAAATCCATGTTTTTCATTTTGTTTCCCAGATCTGGTCCTCATGAAATGATTGCTAGCAATGGAGTGCTGGTGGTATGTGTCTTTCCCAAGATATTTTCTTGAAGTGATTCCTAAAAGTAAAGGAGAAGGGAGGGTGGATGTTAAAGAAGCCAGTAGGTCAATTCTTTCTCTTTCTTTCCTCTTTAGACACATTCAGAATGGGATATTTTATTTACTTTTTCATTGGAGATATCCCATTTGTCCTGTACTTCCCTATTTCTGACTTTTTCCTATACTTCACCACACCACGCGCGCACACACACACACACGCACACACACTTTTTCTCTGGTACTAGTACTTCAAAAAATGTACTGCTGTCTATCAACACAACACAACAGTAAAAATGCTGTGAAGTCACTTATTGATAATCTACCCAGCCCTTTCCTTCCCTTGGAGATGAGCTATGCTCTGTGGGTAAGTTCTGCATGAAATACTGATTTATCAAAAATACATTATGTTGAAGAAGAGTGAGCACCATAAAAAAAAAATCAACCCCCAAAATGCTAATAGCAGTGCTATTTCAGAAAAAACATCCTACTATTGCCTCTTAATCTCTCGATGAAATATCTTTGTTTATTTCCTGGTTTAACCCTTTGTATTTATGCTACTATCTTGAAAATGGTCCTGAGTTTCTTCCTTTGTATATCCTTCTCACTGTGCTCAATCTTAAGTCATTGTCACACATGCAATTCCTGCAACTTCCTCCAAAGTTCTTCCTTTTCTTTAGTCAGCAGCTAATGGGAAAAAGTCCAGAGATGCCAGGGAATTCAGAACTCAAGTTAGTCCAAGCTGAGGGGTCCGAAGCTCTCTATAATGAGGATGGGATTTGCTGATCTTTCTCACAGAATCCTGCAATCTGTCTTTCACAGTGTCGTGAACTTTGCTGCTTGGAAGTTGAAGTGGCAGAGAAGACAAAGCAAAAATCAAGTAAAGTTATGGCTTTGTTATCTATTTACCAGTAGTTGCATGCTTACTTTTGAGAAGATGCCCCTTTCATACAATGTGTTAGTGAAATAAATAGTGCTTACAGTATTCGGTGAAGTCAATGTCAGCTAAACACATTAGGTTGTTATAGACTCCAATGACGTCATCTAGATATATGTTAATAAGGCCTATTAAATGCACAATAAAGTTGAAAATCCAGTTCTATATCACAGCAGGAATATTCAGAGTCCCCTTTCTATCATAAGAGCATCCACTTTGCTCCTTTCCCTTTAGTGCCAGCACTTTGCACTGGACAAAGCTGTGCAAACCTGCACCCCACTTTTAATAAAGCTGCCACGTTTTTCTGGTTAATCATATTAACGTTGGTCATTATCTTTGTTTTGCTGCTTTAGAGAAAGAGCTTTCCCTCACTGTGAAGGGCTCCTTTGAGGGGACACAGGACATTGTGCTGGGCCCCAACGGAATGGTCAGCCCGTCGTGTCCCACCGAGTTCCACTACATCAAGTACGCGGAGCCGACACTGGATGTCATGCTGCCCAAGAAGAGGCGCTACCACCCTGTATGTTGGAGTGGCCTCAGTGATAGAGGGATTTTGAGTAGCTCTCAAGAAAGTGGGAGGAAGAAGAGAGGGTAAACTCATTCCTGGTTTTGTCCTAAAGCATGTTGTTTTCCCAGTGGTCCTGTAGGTACAGTACAGAGACGGGCTCCCCAGTCGTGATGCTGAACTCGCTGCCCATGGGAAGGAAAATGACCATTGCAGAGGTAAGCATCACTTCTAGGTGCTGGTAATAAAGGGTCACTCAGATAGAAATCATTCCTCATATTGTTGTTCCAGGTGGTCGCTAAGAGTGTCAGAAATGTTCTGATTTTCTATTAGACTATGAGAAAACAGGAGCTTTGTTTCTCCAGATGTTTTCTCCACAGAGGCAGTTTGTCCCTATATTAATCTGCATTATGTGCCAATAATAGAGACAGATGCCTACATGCATGTGACAAAATATCTTACTTCCTTCAGAATATCTCCCCCTGCTTACCCAAAGACTCACTGACTCCCCCTTTGCTTAGGGGCCAAACTGAAAATTGCTCCTTGGGCACAAAATAGGAAAACATCAATGCACCTGTCCTTAGTCAACCATGTATTTAAGAAAACAATATATTGAAATATGCTGAAAATGTTAGTCATAGAGTATGTATTTTACATAATATAATGAGAATATTGATTTAAAAGAACCATTAAGACATCCTCTCAGGACAAAGCACATTTTGTCATTTAATATGAAGATTGAAATAATGATTTTTAAGAGAGGATAAAGTGTGGGCAGAAGCAAATGCAGACTTTACAGTCTCTTCACTGTGAGACTATGACCAGGATATCAAAGATGTGCTGTGTACTAGAGCATAAATAATGGAAAACACGCAAAAAGTGGTAATTCAGGGTGCTGCAGAAAGCTTATGAGTAGTACAGGAAATGGGACCTACTGCATGGGTCTCAGAAACCTCTTATACCAGGATTCTCAATGGTTTCTGCAGCCTGGATGTTCCACTAGTGATAAGTGAGTGCTTTTGGAAATATATGCCAAGATCTCAGACATTTAAGTTTGTGATTGCCAGACCTTGCTGGGGTATAAATCAAGTTCTGACCCCAAGACAGAAAGGGAAAATATAAAATTTAAAATTCAAAAATTACGCATTCTTGTTTTCCAGGAGAAAAGATTTGACTTGAATGTGACAGCCAAAACTTGGTAAGAGATTTTCATCTATTCCTTAAGACTTGGTTCATTGATTTTGATATTTTTTTAGCTATGTGAAAATGACACAAGCAAGCATTCTCAGTCTGAAAACTAGAATGTGCTTATAATAAAGCATAAAATACGTGCACAATATATAATACATAATTAACCTTAGGAAGATTTGACTTTGATCAGTTGATAAAACATTAAAATAAACATGTGTTTATTTCAACATTATCACTTTCCTTCTGACCACAGACTATTTTCTTTGGTCAATGTCAGTCTCTGAAATTCACAAAGAGAACAAAGCTAGCTGACAACAGCAAAAAAAGAACAGTCAGATCTAAACATTTAATTTAACAATAAATTAAGATAATTTTTTTGCTTTACTGTCAATATTCAGTGGTGATGAACCTTGTATTCTGTTAAGTGCAGTTATATCATATATTGAGTAGAAACTAAGGTAAACAAGTTAACTTGTGGTTTGACATCTGTATGATGACCTGCTCATTAATACTCATCAGTGAAAGGGGAGATACTTCAGGTTATCCATAGCTACATGGAACACACAGAACTAGTCAAACAGAAATTTGTGTGTGTGTGTCTAAGAAATAAAAGGGAAAAAAAATTGAACTCTAACAGAGTTTTCTGTCATTCATTTCAAAACAGCAAGGGGTCAGTGACAACAGGAGATTCAGTGTTATTCCAAAACAGGAGAGACACCTCCTCCTTATTTGTTTTACTTTCAGAGAACTTTAGAAGCAGTTTGTTTGGATCTTGATTTACGACAGAAACTGCCTTTTGCAGCTCCACCAAACTCAATTCCCACTATGTATCTTCATTTACAAATAAGGTTATAATGATTTGTCTGCTGGTGGAGAAAGCTCATAATTACATTTCTTTACTAGAAGCTATGGACCCAGTAGAAGAGAGAGGTTCAGTCACTGGAAGAAAAAACAAACCCCTGGAATTTGACAGTGCCTGGCCAGGTAGCTCTGACCTGGCCATGACTAACTCTTGCCTATTAATGTCTTGTAGGAGCAGGGCAGGAAAAGCCAGGAGGGAGATTAGTGAGCAGAAGAGCACAAATGCCCAGGGAAATAAACTACAGTTGTGGAATGACTTGCTCAGCTTCAAAATAGACACCTGGGACATCTTCTCTGGGAGAAGATGTGCCTTACAACTTTTGAGTCAAGGCTGATGTGGAACAGAACTTCAGCGTTAAGCCCTGAAGCAGCCTGTGCCAGTGTAGACACGGCAGAGCAGCAGGGGTGGGGAGCCGTGCCCGGTGCCCATCTCTGCCCGTCTCTCTCTGCCCGTCTCTCTCTGCCCATCTCTGCCCATCTCTCTCTGCCCATCTCTCTCTGCCCATCTCTCTCTGCCCATCTCTGCCCATCTCTCTCTGCCCATCATCTCTGCCCATCTCTCTCTGCCCATCTCTGCCCATCTCTCTCTGCCCATCTCTCTCTGCCCGTCTCTCTCTGCCCATCATCTCTGCCCATCCAGGGGCTGGGTGTCACCGAGGTCTCTCCAGCCGGCTGGGCTCTGCGGCCCCCCTCCCCAGCCGTGCTCACCGCTAGAGGGGGATGCGTCCCCACCCCAGCTGCTCAAAAGGAGAATTTTTCACTCACGTTTAAAATGCCAGCCTTTGAAAACTGGGTGTTTTAGATTTCGAATGAGAAAATACCCTGTGAAATGAGGAATCGATACTTTGACTTTTGAGGATTTGCATGGATTTTCTAAACTTATCAGTCTTTTAGTTGTAGAATATTTTTTATTTTTTTTTTATATTTGTAAATAATGCACATTGTTTCTTCTAATTACTAGTAACTGGGCATAATACCACTAGTTAGTCTTACTAATGGACATAAGTTTCTAACTTTTTAAAATAGTAAAATTATTCTCTCTTGCTCCTGTCGTGTTGCACCATCCTGTTTGAAGGGAAAGGTGCTGTAGATTATCTTTGATCAACGTCCTAAGATTGATATGGGTGTGTTAATAATTCATATACGTGTCTGTTTTTATCTTAGTAATTGTTCATGCCACCAAGACCTGGACATGCGCTTTGGGTTTAACTTGTGCTCTGAAGAGATGGCTTTCCTGGAGAAAAGAAAGAGATATGTAGCAAGTGCTCTCAAAAATGTTTTTCATCTACCGCACGATCTGCAGGATCAGGAAGTATGTGTGTGCTGAGGGGATAGAACTTGAATCTCTAGTGCTTTCATATAGTCCTGTAAACGAGAGGTCAGCAAAGCAGGCCACATGTATCCGTTGTGCAGGTACCAGCTGGTCCGTGTGTCTTTACGTTTGCTTCTGCTGCCAAGGTTTGTTATTGAAAACACTAGTTGCAGTCACCATCCTTCATTACTATCAATTTGGAATTTGTCATAGTTGAGGTTTGTTCATTCCTGCCGTACTAAGCTATAACTGGATTGGTTTAGAAATACTGAATACGTTACACAGCAAAGATTATTTTCCCATGATTCCAATTTCACTACTTTGTGAGAGTTTAGGACAGACATCTTTGAGTGCTTCTTATATCTTCCATTTATTGTGGTTTTAAAATTCCTTAAAATAAATATAATCTATTTTAAAATAACTTCAAGATACTGGAGGATAACAGCATTGCTGAGGGTAGCTTCACAACAGTATCTGGGGACTGAGTGTATTTCTTTATGGGATTGGCATGCAGATTTTCATACAGAAGTAGTCAATGTGTGAAATAAGAGTAGCGGAGTGAGAGATGCGTAGAAAATACATTGTTGCTTCCACAGAAGGAAGTGTTCAGAAGTTCACAGAAGTTCATGTGTGCCTATATTTGCCTTAGAGATGAGCAAAAATCCAAGTTTGGGTTAATCTCTGAACCCATGTTTATCCAAAGGGAAATAAGTTGCAGTAGCATTTGTTGCTTGGTTTTGAAGTCTTTCCTTCTGAAAAGGGACCTGGGCTCTGAGATCAGGACCTGGGCTGGCTGTGGTGACCAGACTTCATTGCAGTGTGGGATGCAATGTTGAATGCTCTCAGTGGGAATGTCCCATCCTCCCTCTGCCCAACAGGTCCCCATCGTGGCCATCATCACGACAGGCGGAGGGCTGAAGTCAATGACAGGATTGTATGGCAGCCTCATGGGGCTCAAGAAGTTAAATCTGCTGGACTGTGTAACATACATCAGCGGGCTGTCTGGCACCACATGGTAAGCCACCTTGAGCAGGAGGCCTGACCAGTTTTGAGGGTCACACTGCTGCAGAGAATAGCTTCTAAAAGCAGACAAGACCAGGAGATTTTTTTCAAACATCATATAAACAAGTTTCTTAGTAACAGGCCATTAAATACTAGCTTGATTTGGTGCACACTTTTTCTATAAGCAGCTCATCAACTCCATGTGTGCAGCAGTTAAATATGCATATGACAATTACACTCACCAGGATGTAGTTACCGTAGATGTAACTGTGGATGCCCATAGCATCATGCCTCTTCCTTTCTCCACTGAATCCCAGCTATTGTGGTCCTGTTAACTTCTGAGACTGCCTCTGATTTCTATCTGGGAAAAGCTGCTGGACAATGCGCAGTTATCCCTGCAACCTGTCAGTTTTATGTTCCTCTGGGCAGTGTTATTCCCTGCTCACAGGACCTATGGCTCCCTAATGTCTGATTGTCCCATGCAGAGGAGGAGATTGGTTAAACAGAACATGACGTAAAAATAAAGCATAATGATATCATAAGATTAACACAAATTAATCAAGCCAAGAGACAGCTGTTAATATGAATGAGTTTAAGGTTCCATAAAAAAGCAAAGAGAATTTATTATCATTTTTTGCCTAGTTTGTGCTTCACAAGTGTACCTATGTTCACACCTGGCCGTTTTATCCCTTAAGCTTCTGCCAGTTGTGCTTTTAAAAAAAAAGGGTCAAGAACATATAAACCCCATGTCATTCTTCAGGGCCATTTTTATAAACAGTCACAGAAACTCTGGAGTGTTCATTCTGATGGATGGAGCAGCTAAACTGGAGCATGAGTCAGCAGAAGGGAATCCCTAAATGTAAACCTCTGTTCTGAAAGCACATTTCCAGTCTTCTTTTGCTCCTTTTGACTTTTGCTGTCTGTATTGCCTTTTCCCAGGACCATGGCCAACTTATACAGAGATGCCTACTGGTCACAGAAGGACCTGGACTCACATATTGGTGAAGCCCAAAAACAAGCAACAAAATGCAAGATGGGCTGTTTCTCTATGGATCGCATGAAGTACTACAACAAGCAGCTTTGCCAGCGGAAAGAAGAGGGATACAGGACATCATTTATAGATCTTTGGGGTCTCATGATTGAGTACTTACTAAACGATGGGGTATGATGTATATTCCATTTCTTAAAGAACCATGCGTTTTTCCCTTAGTGGATGGAAACTAGTCCATCATTTCAGAGAATGTACCTCAAAGCAGAGGGGAATTCTCTGTGTTAACACAATAGCAGATTTTTAAAACTCTTTTAATAGTTTGCCTGGAAAGACATGCATCCTATGTCCTAATAAATTCAGTTATGGATGCAGCCATTTGAACTCTGGCTGGTATTTAAATGGAAGTGAAGGCAGTCTTGGGAAATGCATCTGAGATGCAAATTACTCATGCAAAAAAAGTTCAAAATGCAAAGCAGAGTAATCTCAGCAGTGTGAAAACTATCTCAAGCAATCCAGAAACAGCTAGAATGTCCAGTGAATTGCATCCATTGGCAGGTGACTTGATATGCAAATACACTGGAGGCAGGTAGATATTTTACTTTTCCTCAGAAGCACTACTCACATGGTTTAAGTGATACTTATTTTTATAAGTAATTTCAAATTTGCTTTTCTGTTACTTGAAGGGGTTTCTACCCCTACAGTACAGCAGTACACTTCCTTTTCTCCCCATCTGGATCACAGTTCCAGGATGTGTGCTTTGGCACTGAGAAGAGGTGAGTGGTTGAGGGTTGAGCAGAAGTGTCCTTCAGTGAGGGCAGAAATGCTACAGTCATTCAACCATTCATTTGGGTTTATTTTTAATGTAAGTCCACTTATAACATTATGTATATGTAAACAGAACATAAATGCATAGAGGGTAGGTATTAAACATAGGTATTAAACACAGGTGTGAGTTAAATATATGCCTCTCTTTTAATCTCAGCTAGGTGAGGGCCCCCTTATAATTTAACCAAGCATTTTTCACTTTGAGCAGTGATGGCTATTTCTACGTAGCCATTAACCTCTCCCTAATCTTTCAGAACAAGCTACTCTTAAATTTTTCAGTAGTTCATGAGATTTCATGATTTTTCATAAATCTCCTCTCACGTAACGCTTCTTCTTCAAAACCAGAAAGACCCCCACAAGCTTTCAGAGCAGCAAGAAGCACTGTGTGATGGCCAGAACCCACTTCCCATCTATGTGTCAGTCTGTGTCCGGGACAGTTACAGCACAAATGATTTCAAAGGTAAGGATGTTGTTTGGGATCCTCTGAGGCTAAAATTGGTAGCTGAATTCCTGTCATCACTCTTCTCTTCTTGGCAGCACTTGGAGAAAACAATCCTGATGTTTTAGTTGCTTTTTTTGAGACATAACCATCACCTCCATGCCTTACAATTTTAATACAAGGGTTTTGGTGCAGCATTTCACTGTCTAGACATACACATACATGTCTAGAAATTCTGCCAGAAAGGCCATTTTGAGAAATATTGGAATTATCTGATAACTGCTTTTTCTCCATGGCCTGTTATTGTTTCGATATGAAGAATGACCACATAGTTTGGTAGAGTTTGGGAAGTCTCCTAACTGAATCCATTGCTTTTCTCATTGTTTTGTTTGTTTGTTTGTGTTTCTTTCCTATGGAGAATCAGAAGGAGGAGAAGGCGAAGAGAAAAATTCAGATCAGATTTTGTTTCAGTTGAGGCAAGGAAATGAACCATTTCTGAATGAAAACAAAATTACAGTCCATGACACTTCTGTCCCAGTTTTCACTCACACTGCAGTTATATCAGATAACTGCACTTCACTTGGGGATGATATCCAAGAAAGTCAAGAACTAGTTCTGCCTCCATTAGAACCACACATAGAGAGTATAACTGGTCTCTTACAGAAAAAACTGTTTCTGAAGAGCTGAGTATCCATCTTTGCACATAAACCGTTGTTTAGGGAAGATAAATTAACCGTATTGGTGAAGTACTGTCATCTGGACGTGGCGTATGGACGGCAGGGCCAAACTACATATGTGCTGGAAAACCCTGGGATCTTCCGTGCATATGGGGCGTGCAAAGCCTGGAGCCTTGAATGCCCCCAGTGTGCCACTTGTGCCACCAGCAGCACCACCACGACCAGCACAAGTGCTCCTGCCTCCCCATTGTGACCATGCCCAGGCTCAGACTGCTCCCTGGAGATCTGCCTTTAAGAGCGAGGCTTTGCAAAGACAGCACATTAAACACAGCTCAGACCAATGTACACCCAAGCTTCCCCTCTCCTCACGCCTGTGTGGGAGCCCTCTAATTGTCCATTGTGGCTGTATTGCAGAGTGGGTGGAGTTCACTCCCTACGAGGTGGGACTGCTGAAGTACGGTGTGTTTGTTCGCACGGAGCATTTCGGAAGCGAGTTCTTCATGGGCCGCTTGTTAAAAAAGCTCCCTGAATCCCGCATCTGCTACCTTCAAGGTGATGTATAGCCTTGTCCTGCCACAGAGGCACTTTGGAGGGGTGTAATGCTGTTAACCAGTGAGTAGATAGTTCTGTCTTAACATACTGAACACTGCCTGTGGGGAAATGGGAGTGGTAGTTTATCCAAAAGAATACAGTAAAAATAAAAAATGCATATTTTTTCAGTTTCTTGTTTGTCAATGTCTTGGTAGATGAGTTGTCTGTGTCTTATAGATGGAATAGATGAAGATCCTTAATTCTTTCATTGTAAGTAATAGCTCACACTTCTTTGATTATTCTTCTGATTCCTCTCTGAGTGCATTCAAACCTAAGTCAAATTCTGATAGTCAGATTTAAATTTACAATGACTGGTGATATGGTGGCACACTGTTTTGTTGACAAAGCCACCAGCACCCCTGTGGTAAGGCAGAGATGGGGAATCCTGCATGGAGAAAAGAGTGCACAGTGGAGCTGGAGCCCATTGCACATGTGAGCCTTTACAAGCTATGGTGTGAGATCTTGTCTTACAAACAAACATCTGAAAAGCCAGTTCATCCCCCTGTGAAACAAATTTAGGGTGTTTGAAAGGGTTTCTGATCAGAGTAAGTGCAAAAAAAAAAAAGCTGGAGAAAGCAAGATGGGATTGGAAACGATGTGTTTGTGGTGTATATGTTATCTGAATTCTTTGTTTTGCCTCTTGAGCAAGTGTGTCTTTTTTTCTCCTTTACTTGCCTCACATTCTTGCTCTCTTTACCGTGTGGCAGAGCCATGTAGTAGGTTAGGCACAAAGTTGATGGTAACATGACCTGAATTGATGACATAGAAAGTTAAGAGGAATTTAACAGCATGGGAGTTTAGAAATATTTGCATTAAGCCCATTAAAAAACTAAGCCATGAGGTCAAAATAGAAGGGAAAGGACACTTTGTTATTAAAATGTGTCCTTGTGTTCACTGGTTCCTTTTACAGGTATGTGGAGCAGTATATTTTCTGTGAACCTTTTACAAATATGGGGACTATCCCACAGTTCAGAGGACTTCTGGAAGAGATGGACGCAAGACAGAATAGATGAAGTTGGTGAGAAATTATTAAGCCTTTCATTTATGGTCATTCATTTTCCTGTGTGGCTTTTGGCATCATCTTGTCAACTTTGCTGAACCTGGCATCATAGGATCTTACGAAGAAATAGTGACTTCCCCTCACACTGTATAGAGTAAGTGGAAGAGGGTAATCAGGGAAAAGCTGCTGTAATTGCAACATTTACTAAAGCTCTACTGATTGCTTCAGAGGAAGTTTTAGAGGGGTCAGACATTTCTCAGCAAGTGTTCTGGCATTACAGTTCTCACTTAGCCATATAGAACCAAGAACCAAATGCAGAGAATATGGTATTTTTTACTTTTATAATTTCTCTGCCTATGCAGAGAATAAACCTTAATATCAACAGGTTAATCAGTGTTTCTTGGGTTTTTATTTTATTACTCAGAACAGTAATTACTGCACTGGATTCATACTGACACAAAGATAAATGAAGCCCAGAGGGTATTTTCTGAAGCAATGCAGAAACCATGATTTTATTGCTAAATCACTTGATATGATAGTAACTATAATTACAGACATCCTGAAAAATACAGAAATACAATGTGCAATCATGGGAACTACCAAGTCTCTCCTGCTGCACTGTCAGCCTCTTGGGTTGGCAAAGGAGATTGTCATTTCTAGAAACCACACCTTGTACCATGTTTCTGCTTTTCACCCATGTGCCATCTACTCACCACCTAAACTACCCATAGTTTCTGAATATGAATGTATGCCCCAGCTTTTCCTGGGGTGCTCTCACTCTGTTGATTAAGCATATGCTCACGTAGCCATGAGTGATGACTGGGTAGCAGCTGTCACTGTTGCAATAGACCCTGTGATTGCTGTTGTTGCCCATCTGACTGAGCAGCAGGCTATTCATCAGCCCCATCATCTCCATGCTTGCGTCTGTTTCGTGTTATCTTTCTGTGAGGATATTTAACTTCTGACAGAAGATTTTCTGAATTACTTAATTTCCTTTCCAAGACTATAGATTGCTTCTGATGAACTGTCTTCAGGCCAAAGCTTGAGACCATCAGCAGAGCTTTGCCCAGCAGCCATTCCTTTCCCTCAGAAGAATTTGTGTGAGTTTAGCGAATCATCCCAGAGGAGCCCTGAGAACTCCTTTGCACCAGGGCAGCCAGAAAGGAACACAAGTTAACAAGCAGTTCACGGACCAGTTTTTCTCCCCTCCTCTAGATGAAGACCCGGTGCTGCCCACAAGACCCCACGAGCTGAGGACTCGCATGTACACCCCCCCTGGCCCCCTGTCCAGCGCCCTGCGGGGAGCACTGACCGACCGCTTCTCCGTCGCCCAGCACCACAATTTCCTGAAGGGATACCAGCTGCATAACAGCTACATGGAGAACGAGCACTTCTGTCGGTGGAAAGGTGCTGGCCACTGATGTTTAACTGGCATCATTTTCAGGGGTTTTGCAGTGGGGAATTTAGGAAAGAAGTCTATCAGGTTTGGCAGGGGATAAAAATCCTCCCAAGAGAATATTTATTTTCTGAATAGACAGAAGACACTGAGACTTCGGTGTTGCCAGGTAGTGAAGACTTAATATTTGTTTGCTTAGTATTTGTTTGCTTCAGCTGAGGCCTGTGCAGTCCAGACTGAGAGGGTAGACTTGACACTGACAGAACTAAATTTAAAATGGCAGAGAACAGAGTGAACATGGGTGAATTTGGCAAGATTATACCTCTAACTTCAGACACAACTGAAATATCCAAGAAAATATCACCTATAAGAGAAAACTGGAAAGGAATGGGGCTTTCTAGTGCAAAGAAGAGGGGACTGAGTGGAAAGCATACGTCCAAATGTATAAAGGATTGAAAACATTTTTTTTCTCCAAATCAATGACAGATAGAAGATGAAACAATGGCTGAAATGAAGCAAGGCAGATTTAGGTTAATTATTAGATGTAGCTTACTGGCACTAAGTGTGACATGCTAATGCAATATATTGCCTGGAAATTCAACACAATTTCAGAACAGGAACTTGGGTGGGTTTTTTTATCCTTCTCATGCCTGTTTGATGATCTAGTGTGGCAATTAAATTAAACCAGGCCTCTGGAATGGCCAGGTCCACTTTAAACTTCTTTTTCCGGTCAAAATACCCACAGATATATTCTTATTAAAAATGTATTTTCCTTTTAGACACTGTGTTAGACTCACGTCCCAACCAGCTGATGCAAAGTCCTGATCAACTGGGCATGATAGATGCTGGATTTTTCATCAATACCAGCAGTGCACCACTTTTAAGGCCACAGAGGGAAGTGGATGTCATCATATATCTAAGTTATACTACTGGATCACATACATCGGTGAGGATGTTCTTGTTACCATGTGTTGTGTCTCCTTCTACTTGTAAATGCCCAGACTGCAGCATCTGGAACTGCTTGTTTGATCAGCTTCTTGGTTTATAGCATCTGCATTCCCCTGTGGTTTTCACTGTAGTGATTAATACTGTTCCTGTTTCTTCCTGGGCTCTTTCTTGCTGGTTTATGAGCATGTTGAATTATTCAAGGGGATGTCAGCATAGTCTTTTCCAGAATGACAGGAGGAGCTTCTTCTGCTTTATGCTGAATCAAGCAGGCTTCCAGACTGCATAAAAATGAGGAAGTGATTTTTTCTGACTTAAGTGAGAATATCAAAAGGGTGAAGTGGATATCAGTAGCAGATCATTTCTGGGCTGACAAATAGGATGCTACAAGTAAAGGTCAGTGATGAGCATCTTCCTGTAGAAAGCCCATTTCATGGAGATAAAATTAATTAGCTGTCTATAAGAGCTGGCAGAAAAGGAGTTTGGATCTTTTTATGTCAGAAACTGAGGTTAGTTGAAAACTCACTGTTAAGCACTTTGGCCTTCCTAAGCAGAATTACATTTTGAGAATGAGAACAGCTGTGCTACTGCTAGTAAGCTGTATGTTGGATGAGACAGATGTAATGAAGTTTTATTTCAGCCTCATTCATTTTCTAGGTAAAACTTATTAAAAAAGGCAGCTACAATTTTAAGTACTTCAGTAGAAACCTTTTTCTGCTTTACAGTGTTCACTATTAGATGGTGCAGAGTAAATAACACAGTGCATATTAGGACATGGTATTTTTACTGAGCATTTCAGGGAAAAGATGTAGCATGGCCTAATACTTCAGATTTTCTCAGTAAAATTTTAATCTCAGTTAACGCTGTGCCATAAATGACTGCACAGGTAGAAATATAATTGCACATTCAAACTTAACTTTCTTATCTCCTGGCTTCCAAATACACAAGATACTTAAAACATTTTCTTGCTGTGATTTCCTTCTCTAGTTAATTCTATACACGTGCGCTTTCATTTGCTAAAACTAATGCTTTACCCTAAACTTCTGCAAATTGCTTCAATTTTTTTAAAAAAGAAGTGTCCTGGGTGAATTCTTTAATTCTGAAATTGTGTTTACATCTTGTGATTAGCAATGTGGTTACTGTGTGTGGTAATTATATATAGAGTAATCTTTGATAAGAAGCGACTCACTCTATGGATCTGAGTCACTAAACCTTAATAGCAGATGACAATTTGGGTCCTTTAGACAATGAAGTTGATTTCCACTGCTGACCATTTTTGTGATCCTCCAGTCTCTAGATAAGGCGTGCAAATACTACTCAGAGCAAAAAATCCCATTCCCAACAATTTCTTTGACTGATGAAGATAAGAAAAATCTGAAGGAGTGCTACATCTTCCAAGATTCAGATTTGCCAGGGTGTCCAATTGTGATTTTCCTTCCCCTTGTGAATGATACCTTCCAAGAGTACAAAGCACCTGGTAAGTTACAAATAGAGGCAAAGCATTAAACAAAAGACACCACTGCTTCCCTGACTCAGACAGAGACTTCTTTGCTCGCTGGGTTCATGGGGGAGCTCTTTAGCTAATTAAATTTGTTTTCCCCATCCCTGCCAAAGCTATTATGTTCACTCATATCTTAATTGTGGCCCTAAGAGAACCAACACAGCCCATGTCTGCTGGATGGTGTTTACCTTCACCTCTCTCCCATTTGTTACTTGAAGTCTTCCTACCTAATTGCAAAAGCTTTTATTCCTGTGAAAGGCATAGGTCTCCCAGATTATTTCCTGCTGCATATATTGTCTATTGTTCAGGTATTGAATTCTACTCTTCAGGAGCCATAGTGTCTCATATGAGTGGTGGGGGAGAAAGAAACTGGCTTTCAGGCTGAATTCCTGCAATGTTAAGATCAGTGTGTCTCAGTCTGGTACAGCATCAGCCCAGGGATCATTTTACTCACTGTTCTGTGTTCAGGGCCTGTCACTCCTTTTCTGCCAGGCCACCTGCTTTGCACTCCTTTACTGCAGGTTCCTCAGATGCATTTTCTCTGCTCCTTGGTTAGCAGGGAGGTAAACCCCAAAGTACTGCTATTGTAGAATTTGTGTGACAGAATCAGAAAGGCAGAGATGGATCCTGGTGGCAGGTGCCCTGGACCTTATTCAGCATTGCAGGACCTCTCAGTTTCCACATGTTTCTTTCTCACTTAAATTTGATTCTTTTACTAGCAATTAATCTTCCTCAGCTGAGGTTCAAAGAAATCCCAGCTGCCTAGGGTAGACCTGCAGTGCATGAACAGTGTCTTTTGGAGTACCCTTTCAGGCTGACCTCCTTGCCTGATCCATGGCTTTAATGAGACAGATGTTTCTGAGTAATCTGTAAATGGGCACTGTGATGCCATCCCTCACTTTTCCTTTGTGCCCTCCTTACTTCAGACTCATGATGTTCTCTTGACTAGGGTGTTGGTGATAAATGACCTGCATTGTTTGCATTTAAACCCTATGAATTTTCTTCAGGAGAAAAGTTCTGCTCTTTGACACTTTATGGACAGTTTGACACTGATTAAGATAACCATGGTGTCACAGCAACAACAATTCCTTCTCTCCAGGTGTCAAGCGCTGTTGCTCAGAGATGGAGGGAGGCCAGCTTGACTTGACCAGCTCCTGTTCCCCCTACTGCATGTTCTCTGTCAGATACACTGATGAGAACTACTCCAAGCTGCTGAACCTCAGCGAGTACAATATCCTCAACAACTCTCAGATGATTATGCAGGCCTTGCAAACAGCGATGCAAAGGAGAAAGCAGAAAATGTGCTGATTGCCCGTCCAACTGCCCTTATCTTCTCAGAGGAGTTTTTCATGCTCTAGGACCCAGGAGGGACATAACTTTTTCAAACATTGGCCATTCTGCACTACAGAAACTACCCCAGCTGGTGCTGTGGTTTGCTGGGGTTTTTCCATTCCCAAGAAGTGGTCTCTGTAAGCAAAGACTTTGTGTGGGAAATTTTTACTTACTTTTGTTCTATAAATTAAGGTTGTCTGTAGAACACTGTTTGCCTAAAATACTTGTTAGATTTTTTAAATAGAGTGATTTTAAGCCTAACTTATTATACTATATCACATAAAGGAGTTTTTTACTGCCACAGTGCTACAGTTATGCAACATGGCCAACACACCTGCAGGCCATAAGAACGGAGTATAAACTTCTGCTCCCACAATTCAGCTTTGTGGAACACAAAGTGCAGCCAGCCCTGGAAAACAAAGAGAACCTGAGACACAACTGGGAGCTGGTATTGGATCCTTGGGTCAACTCTGTTTTGCAAGTGTCCCAAAGAGCAGCCACAGAGGCTGGAAATGTAAAGAGGGACAAGTGTGTGCACTCAACCAGCCCTGTGATTCGCGTCCACATCCTGGGCTCTCTTGGGCTGTGAATGAATCATATGTGATGGGAAGGAGCGACTTAGGAGGAAGTGGTGTAACACTTTTCACATAATTTGTTTTTTTTTAAAAAGTAAAGGGTATAATTTGGGCACATCAAAATTCCCTGTTAATTTAAGTCAGTTTTAATTGGTTTGTATATAGCCAGTATATAAAACCTCGACACTTTAATTTAAAGCTTTCAAAAAACACCCTGGATATTGTTTTCCCTGTTGAGTTACTTCTCATAATAAAATAGCATTCTTAAATTAAAAAGAAAAAGTACTTGAAAATATTTTGCTTCCAATAGGCAATGAAAACTTTGCTGTGTTGCTCAGTGTAACAGTTTAGATCATATCATACACCTATGAAAAAATTCCCTATTTGTTTAGTCCTGCCTGTACAAACTGAGTAAAAGTGAGTCAGTAGCCTGAAACAGCTAAGACCATTTTAAAACAATCCAAAGACCATGCATGGGATCTAGCATGAAAACACCAATTACATTTGTTGTGGGCTTGCATTTCTAAACTTTCTTCTTTTTCCCTTTTACTGAAAGTGCCTTTTTAAAAACTGTTCTGAACCGTGCTGAGGGTGAGCTGTCAAAATTATAAATCCATAACAACTTTTGCATTCCAGAAGCAAGTCAAATTGAAAACACATTTTATTTATAAATTCTGTGTCCTAAAGACAACTGGGAAATTTTTGAACAAAGAGTCTATTCAGCCAGGAAAAATCTATCAACTACATATTATAATGTGGGACTAAAATAAACTAAGGAAAATGCTTGGGTAAGTTGAGACATTTCATGTTAATATTTGACAAAACATCTTTGTTTTGAAACATAACTTCTTCTTAATAGACTGCGTATCTCGTCAGTCCAGGGAACCCAACTTGAAAATAACAGGGTTCATTCACAGCCAAATAACATGTTTGGCTCGTTACAAAATGACACTCCAATGATTTTCATTTTAGCAAGGAGCCATGACAAATTATCTTTACAAATTGGTTCACAGTGACTTTTCCAACACTTTAGTAATTTACTTTGTCAAAACAAAATTTACATTTTTTGCATCTGTATGTTGCCAGCATAAAGATCACAGCATAAATATTGGTGTTTGAGAGTTGTTAGGTTTTGAACAACTATGCACCTCTGATTTATTTTTTTCCCTGTGGTAGTTTCATTAGTCAAAGACACATAGTCAGACATGTGATGCTATGTGTTCTGCATATAATCCTGGGAATTATGTCCATTTTTACCTGAAAACCCTGTTGTGAAAAAATAAACACAGGTTTTAGCTATAAACTCTTGCCGCCTCCAGTTCTGAAGAAATGTTACTTACATGCAAAAATTTTGTGTATACAGTACAAGACAAGGCTTGTTTGCAAAATGAAAATTCTGCCTTGCTCCACATATTCAGGCATTTCAGTAATATGCTTCAGGTTCACAGTGTGAGCATTCCTTGTTCCTGGAAAACAAAGCTGGTTTTATCTCTGCAAAGAGCATACCAAATACTTGCTGTGAACATGGTGGATAAAGGAATGTCTCAGAGACATATTGCAGGAGTACAGAGTGACCCATGGTCCCTCCCTTGTGCAAGGGCTGTCTCTGATATGGATTGCAAATGCTGTCCATGAAAATGAGACTTTTTTGGCCACTGCACTGTGGGAGTGAAAGCCACAGAGGCTCAGTCCTGGTGAATAGTCTGGTTAATAGTTTTGCCTTCCAAGGAGATGTCATAGTAAAGCACTGTCTTTAAACATGACTGACATGCCAATTTTCTGTGACCTAATGAAAAATGCATTTCATCAAGCTACAGCATTGAGCTGGCACACAGAGGAAACATGCCACGTGTGTAGACATAACTCTTCATGGCGTCACAAAATACTGTACCCTATGGCAAAAATTTATTCTACCAATTTGGCTGTGATGACTGTTGATATTATTTTGCATGGGAATGTGCAAAGGAGACCTGTGCTGGCTGGTGGCAATGTTTGACCAGTAAGCTCTAGAATGCTCAGGGAATGAGCATCGTTTTGGTTGGAGATGGTGTACTGGGGAAGCAGGGAAGCCAGAATTCCTTTCCCCAGAAAGTTTTATCTGTTATGATCTGTTGATGATGCAACAGTCTTTGGCCACCTTTTCTAATCCTCCTCCAGTGAGCTGTGAGCCGTGCCAGTTGCAATGGCACAGGGGTCAGCTGTGTGTGTGGACAGGGGCAGGTGTCCTGCCCCAGAAATGGTGTCACAGTTTTGCCAAGGACTCTGGGGAGGGCAGCATGAGGTCAGGGCTGAGTTCTGCATCTGGCTGGCAGGTTTCATTGGGTCAGACACAGGCACTTACATGCATCTGGTTTGCAGCCAGAGTCAGACCGAGCTGGAAAATGGTGCAGAAGCATTCATGGGTGTGAAGCTAAGCTAAGGAAAATCATTGCTTCAGGACTCTACATCTAAACACAAAAATAATAGCAACAAACCATAGGACAGGAGAGGGAAGGAGTACAATGACTTGAGGAGAGAGCCAGCCCTACTGGACCTTGGCTGAGTAGGTAGAAACCACCATATGAGTGTGCTGCTCTGCATGCCTAGACCTGGGATTGTAGGGACATGTGGTTCAGAAAGCCTTAAACTGTTTTTTTGTAATAGCCAGGTTAGTCTGACAGCAGTAGTGTTATCTCCTTTTTTTTTTTTTTGTTTCTTTTCATATTAGCTGTTTTATTGTATCTGCTTATTGTCACAGGTAGCCTAAATTCAGTTTATGTACTGTTGCTGTATCTTATTGCAGAGTATGTGTTTCTGTGGGCTTTGAGGTCTTGCTAAGTTGAAAGTTCAGTGCTCAGGTAAGAGGGCATCCTTCTTTTACATTTAATTTTAAACCTGCCATTGGCCAATATAGAGCAAAGTGACTCAAACACAGTACTTCCACCTGCTGTATAGGCAAAAGTATTTTTTCCTACTTATTTGACCACAGGATGCAGCTTCCTACCATAAGAAAATGGGAGGGGAGTAACTGGTTTTAAGAAACCAGTCAGAGGTGGGGCTCTGAGTCAGTTTATAAAATAGTTGCTCACCTGCATCTGGGACATTTGAACTATTGATGCCTGTGGAAGCTGGGAGATGTGAGATTGCATTGCCACAGGTAACACTGGACGTGTGTGTGAACATGACCACAATGGACCAGGATGGCATTTTGTCTCAGGTAAGAAGGGTGCAGACCAAAGCAAGGCATCAGGGGTCTCGAGTGGTTGTGCTGCGTGCAGTGCAAAGATGATACTACTTTCTTGACCTACCATTGACTATAATGATTCTATACAGGATGAAGAAAATCAAAGCTTCAGGACTTCAATATTGAAACTTTAAAAGTTACAGTAAACCACAGGAAGAAAATGAAAACTACTTGGGGAGTAAGAGCTTATTTACAAGGGGAGCATTTTGAATATTGAGGCATCATATTAATTTGAGAGACACCATATCTGCAACTTTAGAATAAGTATCAAATAGCACGGAGGTGTGCTTCAAGGTGAAATATTAATGACAGGGTGTGTTTAAGGGAGACAGGTTTGCTGTTCCTTTAACAGCCAGGGCCAGGAGCTGCTTCCCCTCCCCGTGTGTCACGAAGGGCGGACCTTACCTGGATGCTGCGCCTTTGCTCAGGCTTAGTGGGGCAAGCACAGCCCAGGCAGTGGCACCGGGCACCGCAGGAAACCCCAGTTCCTGCAGGGCTCTACAGCCAGCGCTGACCATGGGCTCTGTGTCCCTGTGGCCCTGAAGTTCTCAATTCCCAAAGAGGATTGCCTTTAAGAAAATGATGTTTTTTCCAGGGATAACCTTGGCCCTTGTTGTTCCAGGAGCTGATCACTCAAACCTCTCATCAAGGAGACAGAACTATGCAGCTGAATCCTGATGGGAATCAGTGGACTCCTCTTACAAAGGTACTGCAAAGGAGAATTTCAGGAGGAAACTGTAAAGGGGATTTTCCTGTTGGGTGGAGGCTGGGCGAAAACAGGTAGGGTTCAGCATCTGCCCAACAATATAATTAGCTACTGTAACCCATGCAGTTCCCTCCATGGGACACTGTCCCGCTTATCGCTTTGATCATTCCACTTAGGTAGTCTTGCTTCATTGTAAATTCCTAGTGTGGCTTCCTGTCCTTGACACATGGGGAACAATTTCTGTTTAAACAAGAAATATTTTAAAAATATTTAAAATATTAAAGATATTTCAATAGGCTTTCAATAGGCTTTCTCTACACATCTTGCTAAAGCACAAGGACAAGCTCCTGCCAGTGTAGATACCAAGAGTGGGGAAATGATGCCATTTATTCTCATAGAAATATGCAGAATCTTAAAGTGGACTTTCAACACCTGATTTCCTTAATTAACCCCTCTTCTGGCCTCTAGTAAAAACAAGTGTATTTCCAGGAGCCTTCAGACATGAAATCTCTCCTCTAGGAAATGAGAGACTAGATGCGCTAGAAAATATTTTTACCCTTCCTCTCTCTAGTTTGTTGCCATTTAGTAATAATTAGGAACTCTCCCTTGCTCAATTTTGTGATGAGTACAGTTGCTGAGCAACAGGTGTTGTGCTCACAGTTTAAGGAACAGCCAACCTTTTCTTGATTAGCTGAATGGAAGACCTGAAAATGAGAAAATACACCTTGCAATACAACTCTCTACAATTCAGGGGTTGCAGCAGTTTCAGAACACACCAAACACCTCAAATTTTTTAGGCAAAACTCACGAAGCTGACAGGATTTTGGTAATTTCTTATTTATAGCTCTGTGTTGTCTAAGCCAAGGCTCCTTGGTCATGACACGGCACATCCACGTGCCTGAGTATTTTGTTCAATCTGCACTGCCTTCTTGGCACATGGGGATCACCATGAAGGTGGCTCCAGGGGATCTGATCCATGAAACTGAGTTGAACCCTTCCAGGAATTGCCTTCTCCAAAGCCAGCCACTGCCAGCATCAGTTATTGGCACTTTCTGCACCTGCCTCATTTCTGTGCCTTTAGGAGTTAGGTTTTAGACATGAATTCAAGTGCTCTGGGTAGTCTGATCCACAGCTACTCTTGGGACCCTTAGTAGTGGTTTGACACCCTTGATTTGTACACCCAGTGACCTGATGTGCAGCTGCACAACACCAATATTATTGGTGTCTTTTCCTAGAGCAGGGTGTTTTGGTCACTTGGAGGCTGACTTTACCTCTTTCTTCATTAGCCTACTTGCTAACTGCCCCCAGTCTCAACAACTTGTATTCATTAGCCCTGTGCCTGTGTTGATATGCTCAGGGTAAACATTTGGAGAGACTTCACATGGACATATATTCCATAACTCCTATGAACACTGATGCACTTCACTTTTTATGAATGGACACTATTAACACAGTGCATATCAAATCATTCTGCTCAGACAGTCCACCTAAAGTCTTGCTCTCCTTTCCTGCAGTACCTGTGTCACACCTCTTTCTCAGTGGGTCTCATGAGGTCAGTGTCATGCTAATGCCACTGCAGGGCTGGCAATGGCCTTTTATAGTCATTTTGCAGTATAGATGAAGTCTTTACCTGTCCATGGCCCTGTAGTTATGCTAAGTGCCTTTTAGGTCTTTTGGAGCCAAATTCCTCTGCAGATTTATATTCCTGCATGTTGTTTCTTTCCCCTCCCCTCTCCCTGATGGCAGAAATTATGAGTTATGTGGAAGTTATTTATTTGTTTATTTTATGGTAAAGGAAGAGGAGATATGAACTCATATCTCCAATATGAGATTAGAAGAGCAATATGAGAGGCTAAGAAGTCCTGCATGAGGTCAGAAACATGGGCTAAAATGAAAGAGGGAAGCCACAAGATAAAACAAGTTTCTTATCAGGTGTAAAACATTGTTTGCACTTCTTAGGCAAAACAGTGCAAAGAAACTTGAGATGTGAAAAGCTTACATACTTCAAAGCTAGAGAGAAATTTCTCACAAGAAAAAGGCAGAGGTGACCTTAGCTCAAGAGGGCAGCTACATCCCTGTAAATGAAAAACTCATGCATAGTAAGTAGCATGGTGGAAGTGCAAAACAGGAATCTCTTTCTCAGATCTTAAAATCAGTTTGGGGATCAGAGGTCAGCATTTAACTCTGTGGAGTACTGTACATTTAAAAGAACAGGAATATGAAAAAGTCATGACATAACTCAGCCAACTGAATATATGTAATGACTGGATAGAAGGTAATCATCACAATAATAATTTTCTCACTTGAAAAAGCTCAAAAGTAAGAAGGTCTAAAGCAAAATGGTCTTCATTTTCTATCTTGGAAATTTAAAAAATAAATCTCCCAAGAGTTATTTCAGTCTAGTACTTGATTTAGATGTTAGCAGGAAAATAAATGTGTTGGTCATTTCATAATCAAATAGAAAATTCAACTAAATTGTTCCTGAGTTGGGTGTTTATCTCTCTTGATCACTTCTCTCTTCTAAATATGGAATCTAACTTTAGTATTTATTCCTGTCTTTTGTATGTTTGTTTTTTTCCCTGCAGACGGAATCTTCTCTGTGTTACTTACTGACTGTAAGAGTCATAAGAGCAAGAAATATCCACCAGGCAGATGTTTGTGAGTATCTGTAGTGCTCTATAGAGGAGCTTATGGAGTTCCCTCTCACCTTCATAGGCTAATAAGTAGTCCTGCTCCAAGAAAAGGTGCTTTCTAGATTTATTCCATGCATGGAGGAAGTTCTGTTGTTGTGTACTGGTTCCAGCAGTGAATATGGAGTGTGTTGCTCTTCTTTGCATCAGCCCGTGTTCTCTGCAGAGGTAACTCCATGAGATCACAGCTGTGTCTATCACACATATTTCTCTGTGTCCCCAAAGGGAACAGTAAAATCTGTGCAATCTGTTGAAAGCAAAAAAAATGTGGAAAGATCTCCCATGTTTTCTTCTGGAGTATATTTATGTAACAAAGAACACAAAATGGTTGCTCTAACTGAGTAAATACTGAAAGATGAGAAGCCTTCTCTCAAATTTAGCTTGTATTCAATGTTTTCTCAATGCTAAGTAATCTAAACTACCATTCCCTAATTCTCTTTGTGCCAGCATTCCCAGATAAAAGCTCATCAGGTGTTGTTACATTTTGGAGCTCTTCTGGCTTCTGCTGGCCTGGAACCAAAATATAATAGAAGATTGTATCTACTTTTGCAGAAATCAGAAAGCTTTTTTTCTAATGTTCTGGTTGGCTAAAAGAGAAGATATAACTTTGTTTCCTTAATGCTTGCTGCATTTGTCTTGGATTTTTTTATCCTTGGCTAAACTGATTGTTTGATGACATATGACATAGAATGAAGAGAAACCCCTTAGCGTTTAATGTATTTATTGTATTTCTAATCACATTTATTTAGTGAAGAGTGATGTCACCCTTCCTTTTTCTCCGTTCCTCCTACCTAAATTGTATTGTTTATATTGAACATATATGCCGCTTTGTATCATAGTGTCTCTCTTTGAAAACAAAACTTCATATTGTTCAATTAGTTATTTCTTCTAGAGCAAATGCTCATTTTCGATGTGTTTGTATTTTTAATACAGTGAGCCATACTGATTGCTATGTGAGCCTGTGGCTGCCAACTGCTTCAAACGACAGATTTCAGACTAAAGCCGTCAAGAATTGCAAAGATCCAGTCTGGAATGAAACCTTCTATTTCAGGATCCAGAGTCAGGTTAAGGTACTGAACTGAGACTTTTCTGGTAACTGACCTAGGGAGCTGCTGAGAGGTTTTATCCTTTTCAAAGGGACATAAGCAATTTTCTCAAGAGGCAAGGAAAGATGCAGAAAGATGTGAGAATAACTCATATCCTCATGATGGTTTTCCATGCCATGAAAGACAGTTGTCTCAGCCATAGGTAGAATGTGCCATTTGAAATGTCTGTGATTTCCTCTCATTCCACCTCATAGGTGCTGACATGGAGTAGATTTCCTCTCCACTTCCTTCCCTTCCTGATCTATTTCTTTATGGCATCCCACTTCTCACAATGGCTGACTAAAACAGTTGTCCACAGGATCTCCTGCTTTGTATAGAACCTGACACATTTCTAAAGTCCTTTTCTTCCTTTGACAGAATGTGCTGGAGCTGGCACTCTATGATAAGGATGTGGTTACTCAGGATGACCACCTCTTCACAGTGTACTTTGACATAGCCAAACTTTCCCTGGGAGAGGAGGTCTTCATGCACTTCAAGTGTGATTCACAGGTGAGGTCTGGAAATAAGAAATGGAATAGCTTGGCAAGAACATATTTGTTAGCTTTTCTGTCTAAAATGTTATTTGTAAAATTTTGCCTTTTTTCCTTGTTGTTTGTCAACTGCCTAGCCACATAAAAATAAGTTGGTTTTCATTCTGACGTGGGAAAACCTCTTCACAGCTGGATCTGTAGGCACACTTAAGGGTTTGGTGTTGGCCATGGAGGTTCACAGATTTCAGGTTTATGGCAAAATTGTCACTTTGCTGAGCCTGCCCCCATCGAGGGTCAAGGAGGGTGTCCATGCCAGTACCTGATGTTTTTGTCATAACCTATTACTTAGCCTAATAATTAGGAAGTAAAAACTCCAATAATCAGAACTGAATGTCAAACCAGACTAATTGCTAATTATGGAACGGGGCATGGGTTTTTATATAAAGTCTAAGTCGTGCCACCCAGCTTGGCAGCAAGAAATAATCCTATCTTGAATGTCCAGGGAGACTGAAAGTTGTACATCCTATCTCCCAGCATGTTCTGTCTATCATTCTCCTTTTCCAGTTCCCTTCCAATTTCTTGTACATTTGTCATGCACCACTCAGTTGAGGAATTACTTTCTCTACACACACCCAAGCTCCACACTGCACTTCATTGTCTTTAAATGCCTTATCTGACAATTCTGTTCCTTGCAAAATACCAAAGGACCAGTGTGTGGACTTCCACTAAGCTCTGGTGAAATTAAAACTTTGGCTAGTTGTAACCCAGCTGACCACTTTGAGTGGTTACAGGTGCCGTATCCAAGCCTTTTGCTTTTGTGTTGGCACAGCAATACCAGTTAGAGCTCACACTCTTCAAGCCTTTGTAAACATTTTTGTCCTATATTATTAACTTTTTTGTATCTTTAATTCAGTGGGTAATTTGAGCAACTAAATAGCCTACAGCATGATCTCACTTTGCTGTTCATCAACCCTTCTGTCTCCAATTTTGTTTTCCTCTTGCCTGTGCTTTCTTTCCCCTGAGGATTATACTCTTTTTTTCTTATACACTTCACAGACCAGGCCTTAATCTTTGGGACAGATTTACCTCTGTCCCAAAGCCCTCAACTTGTTGCCAGACAAAGAGGTTTTCATCTTCCACAACTGCTTTGCATGTCACCATTTCTCTTCCTGACACCAGAAGGCTTTGACTCTCCACTTCAGCAGATCCCCTTTCTTTTTGCTGGCAGACTCTGAATGAGACAACGTCTCTTCCTAGGTCTGTCCCTTAGGTCCAGCAGAAGCAGGGAAGCCAAATAATTTCTGTATTAAAATCTTCTATGACAGCCATCCACAAGCTTCCTATCAGTAGAGAATCTTCATGTATACCCAGACTGTGAGAATGAAGACTTGCATTGTGAGAACTGTCAGTAAACTGTACTGACAGAAGTAGTAGTACCAGAATAATTTTTCTTTCTTTATTTTCCAGAGACGAGAGGAATTGGAGGTGGGATTTGCCTTGGATAATATGTGAGTAAACATGAAATGCAACATAACCTGGAACAAAAAGAAACAGCAGTTCAGAGGCATGAAATAATCTAGTCTGTTCAGAGTGCATCATTCCCAAGGCATCTGTGCTATGAGCTGTGTCGACAAATGGGTGAATGCCAGAATGACCTCCCTTGAACTTCAGGCAAACAGAGAAAACAGCCTAGAAACTTTTCTTTGTCTAATGTAGTGAACATTATTTAAAACTAGAATGTTACTGGTTTGTTATGCGCTTGTGTTTGAGATCAGCAAGAAGGTGCACCTCCCTTCAAAATACAACATGGAATAATGCACTGGATTTCTGATCCAGAGCCTTTATTGTTCCATCATCCAACAAAATGTGATTTTTTTAAAAAATTGGATTCCATGAAACCATCCTTGGCCTCAGCTTGGGACTCAGCATAAAATCTCTACATGATTTGGCTTAGAGCAGGTGTTTTTTTTGTTTTTTTTTTTGTCCTGAGCTCCAGAACTGGGTGAGCCAGTAGGATGACAATTGTGTCTTAACATAGTAGAGTGAGGAAACTTGTACAACTAGTCTCCTTGGACTTTTCTTTCTTTTCTTTCAAATCCAATATGCAGGTAAAAATATGCAAGACGAAAATCAGGAGAAGGGTGGGGCTCATGAACCATACTGTAATTTTAATGAGTTATTGTAAATGCATTTTTCTTTCTGTTTCCTAGTTCGGGCCCTCCTGAAACAATCATTACTAATGGAGTGCTAGTGGTGAGTGTTGTATTTCATCATCTTCTTTGTCCTGTTGCCACACTTGTTTCACTTGACTCACAGTCATCAGGACAACATACCCCTTGACTGAGACAGCCAGCACTGAAGCATTCCCATTTCCCACTTCATCCTGACACATCATTGTGGATGGCACCTCTGGAGACACTGTGGCTGGAACAGCATGGAGATCCCCTATCCCAACACCCCTTTGCTGTTGCAAAGAAAACACATGGGAGTAGTTTAGCTCTGAGACACCAGTGTAGCAGTGAATTCTTCCTTAGACATCACTCCTCCCAAATGCCCCTATTGCCAAAGTAAGAGGGTTTGTCCTGTCCCATGCACATATCATTTCCCACATTCATAACTGTTCTTTTTACACAGGGAGTTCCCATCCCTCAGTGATAATAAATTCTCATTTATTATCTTTGCTAGCTCATGAATTGTGTTTAAAACAATCCTTGCATCTCTGGGATCCTGAAAGTACTGTTTTTGACTTTGTCCTCCTCTTCTCCCTTCTGCAAGGCCTGTTCATCCACACTGCACTCCTGCCTTGCCCTGGTTCTATCCCATCTAGTCTAAGAAACAGAATGTCATATTGGGAAATTCCCTGCCATGATGTATTTTACTGTTCACATCTCTTACAGTCTCGCAAAATCTGCTGCTTAGAAGTTCAGGTGATTGAGAAGAAGAAAAAGGAGAAGAAATCAAGTAAGGTTATTTCTCCATCTGCTATTTTTAACTCATGTGCTAATATTATGAACACAATTGGCTTAATGTAAGAATTAAAAAACCCCGACAAATCCAAATCATAAGAACAGCCTTGTGACTCTGTAAGAATTCTTGTTACCAGTTTTGATGAGAAAACTAATCTGTGTCTGCTTTCGTGTTATTTCCATAGAAAAAGAATTCTCCTTTAAAGTGCAAGGCTCTTACGAAGGCACCCAGGACATTGTGCTGGGATCTAATCTGGTCTTCAGCTCCTCCTCTCCTGCCAAATTCCACTATGCCAGATACAAGCAGCCAAAACTGGATGTTATACTACCAGGGAAGAAACGACCTCCCTCCTCAGTATGTTACAACTGAGCTTTAAAAACCATCATAACAGCATGTAAAATATTATATACCATAAATAGTAACACTAATTTACATTGTGGGCAGAGAGTAACATTCCTTACAATATAAACCTGGGTGTTTGTATTTTTTCAGCACTCATGTGTGTATGATACAGGCTGTCCAAATGTGGAACTGCATTCCATTCCAAGTGGAAAAAACATGATCTTAGCAGAGGTGAGTGCCTGCTTTTTTGTGGGAGAGACTGAGAAACGTGAATGTGGAAGTCTGCATCCCCCTGATGATTACCATGCTACTTTCTGACACTTCAGGCCTGCAGACAAAAATACCACAGCCTAACAGTGCTAGGTCTTTCAGCAATTAGGCCAGATTGTGCCTTGTTCTGTTTGAATAGGTGTGGGGCATCCTGATCTTACTTCACACTTGATGTTGACACTCTGCTCTTCCCCTTCTCACACAGCAGCGGGGCACCTGAGCTGACTGAGGTAGAGTCAGACTCCTGCTGATGCTGACGATGCTTTACAAAGCACTTTTAGACTCGTAGTTAAAAAAACCCGTGTAGACTGGAAGGATCACAACTGTTGTGGGGTATAAGCCACAGAAAGGGGGGAATAAATGCTGATGCATAGAATCATAGTCCTGGCTGGCTGCCTCAGAGGTACTGTTGGTAGAGATGGGTAAGGTTTACATTATCATTACTCTGTAAACAGCAATTATCCTCAGATGTTACATTTAGTAGAGAACACTAAAAATTGTTGAACAACTTCCCTTTCAGTAAAACACTACAGTCATTTTGCATAGGCAGCTGGATTATTCGAGCTCCTGATTACTCAGAGCTCATGATTTGTACCCACATTGCCAGGATGGCACAAGATAAAATTCCTCCTTAGACTGCAGGGAAGAAACAGGTTGCCAGCTCTCACATTGTTCACATTCTTGCTTTCCAGGATAAAAGATTCGATTTATATGCGAAAGCAGAAGACTGGTAAGAGACTCTTGGAGGTAAACTCTTACTTAGCTGAACTTCTCTCAACCCCGGGGATCAATTTACTGGGGAGGAGGCACTCAGAGCAGGACTGTAGGTGGTGTGACCAGGTGATGCGGCATTCACATGAGCTGGAAGCAACTGCAGATAGTGTAGTGTAATACATGTAGATAACACATACTGAGACATGAATAATGAAAACATATGCATAAAAATAAAAATAGAAAAAATAATAATATTAAAAGTCAATTATGCTACCCAGAGCTATGCTCCACAGTCTTTTACCTTTTCTTTAGCATTGGGCAAGATTATGAAGTAGGAAAAATTTCTGCCTAATTCAAGAAAGTATGAACAGTTTTTTTCCTATAGGTCTCAGCTCACTAAGATGTGAGAGAGTCCTGATGGCAGATATCTCAGAATTTAGCTGCAGGAGTGTCTTTCCTTAGGTTTTATTTTGATAGCTGCTTAGAAATTTATCAGTCCTTTTTTCTATCCTTCTTTCATGCAGCATTGTATACTTGCTTGGAAGTGTAGGAAAGGGATCTCCTGTAAGTGTAGTATTTTGTGGGTCAAATTCATTTTATTGCACTGGAAACTCTGAGCTTGTCTACCAATAATAAAATGGATTTTTTTTTTTCCTAATCTCTCCTTCAGCCCAGACCACCTTGATGTGCGTTTAGGATTTGACCTCTGCAAACAGGAGCAAGACTTTCTCTGCAAAAGGAAGAATTATGTTATTCCTGCTCTGAAGAAGGTTCTGCAGCTGGAACAGGATCTGCTGGACCATGAGGTCTGTGGGGAAAGCATTAAAAGCATCTCACCAGTGCTTAGCAGTGAGAGTATAATGGCATAATACAGTCTCTTTTTCTTCACAGTTAAGTTTTTTTCCGATCTTTCTTTGTCTTAGAACTTGGGTATACCTTCAATACTGCCCCATATCTCTAAATTCACCCTGCTGGTTTTTGTCCTTTGCAGTTGCTTTCCTGAGTTGAACCCTTTTCCAGCTACACCTTCCTTGGATGTCAGACCTGATATTCCTTATATACGAATGGCTTCTTCCACACTCTTTACCCTATTATTGTTATCCTTGTTGGCAGTCCCTCCTCTCTTTGACCTGTGAGATTTCTTTTTAATTCCTGCCTATTCAACTGATTTTTTTTCTCTTATTGTCTTTTTTGGTTTGAATTACTGCTCCAAACATCTTCGTACTGCACCACACATGTTTCATACCAAATATCTGTGTTGAACACATCAGAGACAAGTGTCAGATATCTAAGCAAAAATGGTCATTGTTTCTATTCCTGTTCTCCTTTATAAAATAAATGGTAGAGTATATTTCAGTAGAAATAATTTAGAAAGAATTTGTGCCTGGGCACACGTGGTGGTGTTAGGCTTTATGTATCAGGAGGTCTCTGCTGAGGGCTGGGGTCAGGTGCAGCCCCTGTGTGACGCTGGCCCTTTCTGTCCCTGTGTTGCACAGGCCCCAGTGGTGGCTGTCATGACCACAGGAGGAGGGATGAGATCCTTGACTGCACTCTATGGCAGCCTGAGGGGACTCAAAAAGCTCAATGTCTTGGACTGTGCTACCTACCTGACTGGCTTGTCTGGTACTACCTGGTGAGTAGGACTGGGCAGCCCTTGGCTGGAGTCTCCCTGGTGACACCAAAGTGCTGAAGGAGGCTGGGGCTGATGTGCAGTAGTTTGCTATAATAACTTCTCAGCAGTCCTACTTCATCTTCTTACAAAACTCACAGAATAGTCTTTTCATGGAAGAAAGTCATGTAATTTGCAACTGTATGAAAACAAGTGTTTTTCTAAGAATGGTTATGGAAAATTGTTCAAGCTGTTTTGACAGGAGTAATGACTGTGACTTCAACAGGAACATGACAGTTTCATAGGGAACTAAAACCAGGAAACCTTATTTTCAAATCAAGAACTTAAAACAGAAGCATAAAATGTAGATATGGCTTACCTCAAATCTTGGTGTGCTTTTTTTCCCTCTTCAATATGTATTTCCTCTTCCTAGGACCATGTCAAACTTGTACAGAGATGCTGAGTGGTCACAAAAGGATCTCGACAAGCAAATCAGTGAGGCTCGAAAACATATGACAAAATGCAAAATAAATTCCTTTTCCTTGGAGTATTTGAAGTATTACAAAAAGCAGCTGTCCCAACGGAAAAGAGAGGGCCACAAAACGTCCTTTATAGATCTCTGGGGTCTTGTCCTGGAATCTTTTTTGCATGATGGGGTACAGTATATCATAAAGCAGCATTTACAGTTGCTTACCATTTTCTGAAAATTTATTTCTGGAAAAGAGATTTTCCTGTTGGCTCTGAGAAAAGCGGTTTGCTACAAGACTGTGCAAGCAAATGCACGGTTGTTTCTAAAACATTTGGTTCCAGCCTTGTAGATACTCCTCCATAGTAGAAATCAGCATTCTTGCTTGTGAAATTTTGAATATGTTTTAGTGACAAAACTCCAAGAGTAACATTTTAAAACAGTATTATAGTTTAAGAATTGTTTTTCATATTATGCAAGTTACTTGTTTGGAAATATCAAAATTGCAGACATTATGCATGCCCATGAGAGGTGTTAGCAAAAGGACCTGCAGGCTTCTGAAAGGTGTGAGGTCTTCCATAAAGTTGCAGCATAATGCAATAACGTGATTTGCATTAAAAGTACTGCTTTCTGCTCTTTATTATTTCTTTCCATTTTCATCTTAATGCATCATCAAATAATCTGGCATCAGATTGAATGGCTGCAGGTATTTCAGTAACAGAACGCTGATGGGAATTTTGAAAAATATGGAACACTTAGGAAGATAAGCCGAGCAAACATTATGCATTAGAGGCAGGAATTTTTCTGACCTGCAAGCTTGGATGCAGAGAGAATATTGCCATGCTAATTTTTGTCTCAGTGTAACCATATTTCTGGAATCACAGAAAGACAGCCACAGACTCTCTGATCAGCAACGGGCCATTGATCGTGGTCAGAACCCACTTCCTATCTACACTGCAGTCAATGTCAAGAACAACTACAGCACTCTGGATTTCAAAGGTGATTATGAGACTTCTGAGAGTCATTTGTCTTTATATTTAAGGTGGTAAATTGTGAAACCATTTTTAGACAGGCTAAAACCCCCCTCTTATTTGAAGACCAGGATCTCAGCTGATGTGTATTCATATAATATCCTTGTGGTCAGGTGGAAGTTTGACTGTCTATGAAACAGACTCAAAAATATTCCAAAGCCTTTCTATGCTCATGAGTTTTCATTTGTAGCATACTTATAACTCATTGCTATTGGTCCAAAATATTAGACTCAAAAATTATATTGAGTGTTGTAATAAAAGATTGTTCTCTTCTTTGGGTTCTTTTTTACAGAATGGGTGGAGTTCACCCCATATGAGGTGGGATTGCAAAAGTATGGAGTTTTTGTTCGCAGTGAGGATTTTGGCAGTGAGTTCTTCATGGGACGATTGATGAAGAAGGTCCCTGAATCCAGGATCTGCTTCTTGGAAGGTAAACTCTTAAAAACAACAAATTATTTTATTGCTGGTATTTTGGGGGGGGGGGGGGGGGGTGGGAAGTGGGTTTTTTGTTTTGTTTTGTTATTTTGGTTTTATTTTCTTTTTAAAGTGAGCTATATAAACTACACACTAATAAAGTATTGGTGCACGACTAACATGGCAGTTTAACCAGAGAGGATAAATATCTCTTTGCTGAATTAATACTTACTTTAATGGATTCAGTTTACAGTAAAGAAGAACATTCAAAGAGACAGTCATATAGTCATTTATAGTATAGTATATATACATGCAGTCGTTTGCACTTTTAAACCTCATTTTGAATTAAAATATATTATGGCTTCCAGTACAACAGTAAAATTGAGGTCCCTGGGAATCCATGGTTCAGCTCATGCTACCCCAGAAGGGTGAACTTCCAAGCCTATTGCCTATCTCACGGGTAGCCAGTATTTTGTATGCTCCCTTTAAACATTTTACATGAGCCTTCATGCTGCATCAGGGTGTGTTGCAGCATGCCAGACCCTCCTGCTCCAGAGAGTCTCAGGCTGCATGTCAATGGTTCCAGTTTCCACACTGCCCAGTTTCCACTGGGCAAGTCTGGGGGAAAACAGCACAGCCATCCTTGAAATTTTTTGCTGTTGACTGAAGCAGAGCATGGATATGTGTTTTCCTGACAAGCTGTCAGCTTTTGACTGATTTCACAAGCAAACTTCTCTTTGACTGGCCCCTCCACTGAGCAGGAAGGAGACACTGCACTATTTTAGCCTCAGTCTGTGCTGGATTGTCACACATTTGCACTCCCTGAATGAAAAAATAGTGAGCCCTAATGGATAACCAAAGAAATTGCTTTTTAAGCTCAAAAGTGCATGATCAAAACTGATCCTTTGGTGTGTTAGCAGGCCTATTCTCAAAAAGGGAATCCAACAAAAAAAAGCAGAGGCTATAAGATTATGTTGTAGTTATGCCCCCATAAATATAATTCCACATCAAATCTCTGGGACTGCAAACTCTCATCCTTTCTTTTTATACAAGCTTCATGATACTTGTTTTTTTTCCCCCCAAAATACAAATTCCATATTAATTCACAAAGATGTCTGTCCCTAAGTACCATAAAACAAAAACTTGATACCAAAAATAAGTCTTAAAAACCAGCAGCCGAATAAAAATGACACATCATGCTTTTAAAACAAAGTAATAAAAAACAATCTTCACAAGTTTCATCTTATTGTAACAGATGTAATCATGATATGTGAATGTTTGAATTAGAAAGCTCTTTTCTTTTACAGGCATATGGAGTAGTTTATTTTCATTCAATGTGTTATATATTTGGAATTTGTCCCATTCATCGGAAGATTTTTGGCACAGGTGGACCCGGGACCAAATTGACAATATAGGTAAATGACCATACTTCTTTTTCACTGCGTATTTATTGTTAAATGGAGTTATATGTCTCATACTGCAAAGTACAAATTAATAACTTAGAAATCTCTGGTCCTGTGATCTATCAGGAGTCAACACTGATGTTGCTAGATGATTAAAATGTTCAGAAATAATAAGATTTATCTGTAAATTATTAATAAAGCAAAATTATTTTGATTGCTTCAAGTGGGAGCTGCAGTAATACAAAGAAGCACAACGACTGTCCTTTTCCAAAGCCTACATTCAGTCTATTCCACAAATTTGCAGACTTTTACTGCTGTCTGACACTGTATCTTGGGGGGTCTTATCCAAGCCCAGACTGTGTAAGGAAATGGTATTTGTCTAGTGAAAGTAGCTTCTTATTTTCTGTTTTGTTCGGTCACTTTTGGTTGTTGGTCCTTTTCAAAAGAGAAAGCATCAGGGTTTCTTACTTACCTTGACTTCTTGAGGTAAGAATTCCTCCTTGGAATTCTTCCTGCCTTGCCGTGGTCAGGTGGGACTTATCGGCGTTTCCCCGCAGAGGAGGAGCCCCCGCTGCCCGTGGAGCCCCAGGAGCTGCGGACGCGGCTGTTCACACCGACGGAGCCCCTGGGCAGCGCCCTGCGCGCCGCGCTCACCGACCGCGCCTGCATCGCCCAGGAACACAACTTCCTCACGGGCTTCCAGGTGCACCGCGACTACCTGGAGAACACGCATTTCTGCAGGTGGAAAGGTAACGGGACACTGTGGGCCTGGGGAGAGAGCGAACAGACTGAACAAAACAAACCCCTGGAATTGATATTGAGCCCGTTCCCTGAGCTTGGAGGGCAGGTTTGGGCAGAATCTCTGCTAGACCAGTCTGTGACTGATGGTGCTGCAGGACGTAGCGTGGCGTGGGGTTGAGCTACGTGTCAATGGTTTGCTGGTGGCGCCCGCCTCGGAGTCTGGGCCACCAGCTCCTTCCTCTCTACCTCCTTCATGAATTTGTTACTGCAGGCCCACAACTGCATGCGACTGGAGCTGAGAGGGCAGAAGAGAAGGGATATGGCAAATCTCCCTTCCCCGAGGACTGTAACCAGTTAAAGCTTTGTGGACATGGTGCAAGGACGGAAAAACAGGCCAACAAGTTTTGCAGTGTTGCAGTTACAGCAAAGAGTATTTTTTTTCTTTCAGATACTGTGTTAGACACATTTCCCAACCAGCTGACACAATCAGATGAATTCCTGTCTCTGGTAGATACTGGATTTTTCATCAATACAAGCATCATGCCACTTTTAAAACCAGAGAGAAAGGTGGATGTTATCCTGCATTTAAATTACAGTGCAGGATCCCAGATACAGGTGAGAGTAATTGAAACAGTCTTTATTTCTTCTTTACCTCTATTTTTTTAACACTTGGGTGCTTTTTATATTTGTCGGACTAAAGGTAGGACCTTGAGCATTTTTAGCTTAATGATAAAGTGATGGCATCTTTTGACAGTGACATCTTATATAGGCTACACATAGTCTTGTTTGTTTTTCTTGTATGATAAACTGTATTGTGCTGAGACTCAGGAAAAATAAAACCCACAAAAATATTTTGTCCAGTGACACAGTGCTTTTGATTAGTGGTTAAGAGCTTTTGCACAAGCAGCTTAGAAAATGTCTACTTTATTACTGGACTGCAAGAAATTCTGAGCCTTAAAATCCTATCTGAAGTCTTAGTACTCCTCTGTTCCTTGATCCAGGCTTTGGACCAGACCTGCAAGTACTGCTCTGAGCAGGGAATAATTTTTCCCAGGGTGGATTTGAGTGAAGAAGAAAGGAAAAAGCTGAAGGAGTGTTACCTCTTTGATGGTGCTGAGACTCCAGGAGCACCAGTACTGCTATTTTTCCCACTAGTTAATGATACCTTCCAAAAATACAAAGCACCAGGCAAGTACTCAAACATGTTAAAAAGATTACATCATGGACAGCCTATTAAAAGGAATATATTTAATACTGCAACTCTTGAACTTCACTGTTGATTCTTTTCAGAACATCAAACGTTTCTGTTGCTTGAAGTTAGTTTTTTTAACCGTGTGAGATTTGATGCCAGGGCTGTGATGTTTCAATCCCTAAGGTAGTCATCTTGCAGGTAATTAGTTTTCAGGTAACCTTGATGTATCTACTAATGGATACATCCACAGATACATACTGTATGTACCTTCAGGTACAGCTAAGAACTACAGTGCCAACCCACATAAGAATCATCAGTCTTTTTTTCTCCCCCCATCCTGTGAAGCCACGGATATGCACTTGAGCCAGGGACTGAGCTGTCAATTTGAATAAGAGTTTTTTTTTTTTAATTAAAGCCAAATGAATAATTTACACTGTGAACTTTCTCTCTGTGGAAAGACACCTCCTTTTCTTCCTCTGTTAAGAGTTTGCTTGTTTATGACCAGAGTGATTTCTCTCAGCAGTGATTTCTCACCCCTTCCTCCTAGGTCAGAGGCGCTCAGAGTCAGAGATGGAAGATGGCAAAGTTGATCTTTACGGCTGCTGCTCCCCATATTCAACATATTCCCTTCAATACACTGAGAAGGCGTATGACCGCCTGGTTCAGCTGGGGGAATACAACATCCTCAATAATGAAAGCCTCATTATACAGGCCTTGCACACAGCAGTGGCACGGAAAAGGCAGATAAAGAAATAATGTCAGACAAGAGAATCTTTTAGTCCCTTAACCTGCCAAGGGAATGAAGGCCACTTACTATTAGCAGCAGGCTTCGAAGCAGTCCTGCTCAATTCCACTGAATGGTAATCTCAGGTGAACAAAAAAGACTGAAGAAAAACTTTTTCTCCAATGAATTTCACTGCAGCAAATCACTGCAATTCAGTTACAACAATGGGGTATGAATTATTGTATCGTACAGAGAATGGGCAGCCACAAAGAAGAAGGTGCTAAAATAATAAACATTGTGCTTGTTGCCCTGAGAGCTTTAAGTGTTTAAGCATGATATCGTCAGGGCAGACCACATTAAAAGCATATTTTATTAACTTGGCTTGTGTTGTGAATTTGCAAGGTGATGCTGTGACAAGCAGCAACCTTTGGGACAGGTTTGTGACTGGGATCATGGCACACTGCATGCTTAGAGAAAAGCACATGCTATATGGAGAACAGCACTGTGGAAAGGGACCTGGGGGTCTGTGGCAAGCTGGATGTGAGTCAGCAGTGCCCTGGCAGCTACGAGGGCTAAGCCTGTCCTAGGGGACATCAGGGACAGCATCACCAACTGGGCAAGGGAGGGGATTGTCCCACTCTGCTCTCAGCTGGGGTGGCCTCACCTTGAGTCCTCTGAGTGGTTTTGGATGCTACAATGTGATTAAAGATTAAAAACAAAGAAAGATATTATCAGTCTGGCAGAGGGAGCAGGACTCTGTGTTTCTGCAATGGCAGGCCAGCCAAGGACAACAGTGCTCTGTGCAGCTCTCAGTTTTAGAATACAGAGAGGGGTGCCTTGTTCCTTCAAAGCAGGTCTTGGGATATAGTCATGCTTTTATTTCTGTACTGCTGAAAAGTTGAAGCTTTAATGGAGTGGTTTGTCCAGGGTAGATTCTTGAAGGTATTTCTTGTAGACTCTGAACAGGTTCTGTCTCCCAGCAATTCTTTACTTTGCACCTATCTTTCTGGAATTTAAGTCTGAAAATTGGTGGTGTTGTTGTGAGGCTGGACTGATTTTGTCATGGCCAGTTTACTTTCTTTGCACAGTAAGTTTGCTCATCTCAAGTGATGGTTCTTACAGCTACAAACAGGGCAGACATAATTTCCTTACAGAATATCACAAATGCTGCCAGCTCCAGGCATTCACAAGCCAGTGAGGAAAGCTGGGTATATCATATATACTCTGTGCTTGCTTTTTCTTCTAGGATGCGTATCAAATGGATAGGTTTTTTAATCCACTGTGGTAATTTTAAAAAATGTTCGCATTTTAGACATTTTTCTGACCAGCCCTACTCAAGATTCAGCAAGTTTGAAGGAGGCTTTTTACACTTTTCACATGTGAAACCTGAAGAAGTAGTTCAGCAGGGAGTGTAATAAATAAGTCTAGGAGGTCCTAGGAGAGGTGAAGAAAACTTGCAAAGTTGTTGGATGTTAAAGCTAAACCTGGAGGGATATCTAGCTTTGATTGCATCCTTCACCTTTGCAATCCTTGTTTGCAAGCCTTTAGCAGAACAGTGAGGGGCAGTTTTCTGGGCTTTCTCACTCTTGCTTGCTAAACAGTCCTACAAGCTTGCACTTCTTTAATAAGTCCATTTTATAACACCGTACAGAGCTATGGAATTGTTTAACTCTAGTGAATTGCTATTAGGCTGTGGAAGAACAAGTAAAATAGCAAATGAGCTTTATATTGTACTAGATTATTAATATGACTTCTTTCCATGGCTTATAAAAGCCAGAAGTACCATCAGATCATCTTTTTAGACTTGTTAGATGACTGACTGTGACCTGCCATGCAGTTACTGAAATGTTAGTCTTGATCATCTGTGGCTGACCAAAGTCTATCTTGAAGAAAAAATATCCCTCTTCTATTATAGATATCAGGGATGGCAAAGTCACTACATTTCATGGAGCTGTGTTGTGGTCAGTGATCATCTTCTAGCAATGGGTATGCACCTTGTTTCCAGCCTCGTTTATTTTGGCCAGAGCACAGATATTAGCACATTACATCTTTTCCTAGTACCTTAAAAGCCATTGCATAACCACTGTTTCTTTATTAGGATCAATTTTATAATATATACCTAGTTTACATCACAGTCTTCTTTTTGTCAAACCAGTAGACACAATGCTTCAAATTCTGATTATAAAGCCCCCTTTATTTGATTATGGAGCTGTATCTCTGCTCTCCATTGTCTCTTTATCAAATGCAGACTTCAGTATCCTTCCCACTACTGCTACACACTGAGATAATAATTGCTTTGTTATTTTTATATTCTTGCATATAAATGAGTTCCCAGATTCTATATCTAGAATCCAGTTGTCCTCATTTGCCGTTAAAGGCTTCTGACAAGTTGTTTGTCTTTCATAAGCTGTTTAGATAGTTTTTATCACAATCCAGTCTTCCCTTTCATATGGGGGAGTGAATTGTTACATACATTTGGCAGTCTTTTTATCATCACTCGCACTCCAGTGTGTTAGATTTAACCATGGTTAATCAGGCCAGTCTATCAAGCAGCTCAGATAATTCTTTATTATTGTCCTATCCTTACTATTACTCCATCAATCTTTGTTCTTCTGCAAATCTGGCCAGTCAGGGTGCCCTGTTCATTTCCAAAGCACTCATGAAAATGTTCAGTAGAGTTTGAGATGGGTAAACTCTTAAAAATTCCTCAAAATAGAGCTTTTCAGTGATATTTATCACTTAGGACTGCTTCTGAAATAAGTTAGAAAAAATATTCTTTACCTTGCTAATATATACTTTCTTTTCAGTCTTTGCATTAAAAAAAATCTCACTATCTTTTCACAATAGGCTACAAAAAAAAATGTGGTATCTCAGGATAGAATGAAATCTGTTTCTTGATATTGAAAATCACTATTTCCTGCTGACTGACTTCCAGACACAGCTCGGGGCTTAGCAAAACTGCTCATCAGCTTACAGGGAACCTCTGGCTAATGCTAACCCCAGAAAGATCTATTTTCTATGCAGTTACCTTGCATCACCATTTTGCTATGTCATGCACATTTCTGGGAGGACATGCTGTAATTGTTTTGATGCCCTTTGCAGCCTTATTGCACTCTGGTCACTTAAAGACAGCTTCAGTAACCTGCCTTGCAAGATCAATACATCCATAGGACAGCATATGTTTTGGTCTCACAGTGGCACCACCTCTACAACATACCTAAAATAAGGAAATGGAAGAATTTCTGTGCATGGTCCAAATATAAGTAAGACTTTTGCAAACTTTAATTAGGAAAGAAAAAGAAAGGCACAGTGATACCTCTTTATTAATATCAACTTCCAACAACTTTCCTATCCTTTTCCCCCGTTCTTTTATTGCCCAGCTACATGGTTCTTAAGCTCTTTACTGACCCGTATTCATGGTTCAGTAGGCATTCAGTTCTCATGCAACGGAGGTAGGTCTCTTACTTCTGCTTTCATGCAAAGTGTTTCAGACATAAATTTTTACTCTAAATCTCCCCTGGTGGTTTTATGCACACATGCATGCACACACCCATCTATATGGAATTTGATTGGGTGGAACCATCTGCTGTCCAGACAGTAAATGGCACTAGTTAATGAGTGTCCTAATGCCAACTAGTTACACATCAGCAATCTTTTTTTGGCAAAACACTCCCTTGTCTGGTGGAGTGCAGTTTTCAGTGTATAATTGCTTTGTATGCTGAAAGTTATATATAATATAAACATACATACATTAACAAATGCTGTACAGAATGTAGGAAGCATGAATATAAAGAATGTATGCAGCTTCAAACCAGTTCTTCATTTAACACGGGTATTTCTATCAACTGCTTCAGGGATGATGGAGCATTTGGCATGCATGAGTACCATCTGACATTTTGAGGAATACCAAGAGAACCCAGAGTGGTAATATATGATAACTGAGTTTTAATCAGTCAGATATTGTGTTCATTATGGCAATGGCAGCCAGGGTAAACAAACTACTGAAACATTACTACATCCCCATTGCTGCTTTTTAAAATTGGCAAAACATTCACATTCTTTCTGTAGTTCTGCAGTATACCAGGAATTAAAATAGCTGAAATATTGATAGCCAAGAATCATAGACTATGTTTTAGAAACTAATTGGTAAGAATGATTTCTGTTCTCTTTTTACATGTTCTATGACTATGTGGTCATTTTCATTACTCATTGATGAAACCTGTAAAGTGTCTTCTTTTTGAACATAGAACACAAGTGTTTTATTATCATCCCTGATTTAGCTTCATAATTAGTAATTATTTTGCTTTTTATATGAAGTAGTAAGTCCAAAGCTTTGATAGTATTTTGCTTTCTCTCCATAAACATTTCCTTTTTATTTGCACATATGAGCTTGTTATTGACTTGGACTTGTGGGAATGCAGCAAATAATTCATTTTCCTTTCATGTTGTATCTGTGCAATGTGATCTAACTCAGTAGGTTTTCATTGTTACATCACATAGGATCAAAACATCAAACCCATGTGAGAGTTTAGGCAAGAGCTGTTTATGCAGGTTTCCACATGCTTTAGTAACGTGTGGCTCCCTTGCATTCATTATAATGGAGATTCAGCAATGTTTGCCACTAAGAATTTGTTCTTCTTTAATCTGTGTTTTCTTGACCTGACCAAGGAGTCATGCTTGACTTTGATGTCTGTGAGTTTTTGCACAGTATAATGTTGCAATGGTGATTTAATTTAGCATGTAATAGGATGTACTTACATACTTGCCTATCTCGATCTCCTGGAGAATATTTATTTCCTTACGCATTTCTGAAACACTTCCTTAAGATATTTTGCAATGGTTTCTTTCAAGTCTTTCCATACAGAGCTGTCGACATAGTTTAATCTTTATGATCAGCCCTTTTGTGAGTAAGCAGCCACACTAGGTTGATGCATGAGTTTGTATTTTATTCAGCTGGACCATGTGGAATGATGGTGAGACTCTCTTGCTTACCAGTCCCAAATTCTCCCATACTTGGCTCCACAGACAACTGCGAAGCCTTTTGGAGTCCCTGAGAAATGGCATTGTTTTGTGAATACCCATGTGGAGTCGTGTATGTAGCACCACTGAGACCCCATCCCATGGGCAGTTGTCACAGGGCATGTGTGATAGCTCAGATGGAACAAAGGGCAGCTTTAATTCCAAACAGCCTGGGTTTGTTAAGCACTGCTTACATGACCTACCAGGTGCCCTGAAAAGGCTATCACTCCATCTTCCCAGTGACAACATATTGTATATGGGGCAAGATTGGCTGCCATGCGCACCAGCTCAGATTGTGCAAGGAATGAACAGCGCACGAGGGAGATACTGGATGCAAGAACTTCTGCAACATCCAGGCCTTTTTCATACAGGGAAGAAGCACAAGGAATTGCAGCACTGCAAGATGAGCTGGAGTGAGTACCTCACCTAACCCTGTGCTTCCTTTTTAGCTGGCAAATGGGATGGGAAATGCCCACAGTAGCTGGCAGCCTTTCCTCATCTGGGTATGCCTTCCTTAAGGATGTCCTCTCCCCAGAGCTTGTGTGTTCTCAGCAGGGCTCTCATACCAGAGACATCTGCATCAGATGTAGGCTGTGGTCTCATAATGCACTGTTCCATTGTCTTTTGTAACATAGAAAATGACAGAAAAATTAGGAATTTCATTATACCAAATCCTGAGGCATTGCCATGTTGAGAAAAGCAGTCTCCTGACGTGTGCTGAAACACACTGGCTATATATCTCTTCGCTGGAAAGACAATGCACTCAGAAAGGTGATGTGGCCAATTTTTACACTTTTAGGAGGTAAAAGAGACCCTGCTTAACAATAGGGAAAGCTTGGAGGAACTGCCAGAATTGGGGATGAACCTGTCACCTGCATTGGGGTGCCTTTGATCTTGCCTGGGACTCTCAAATCACAGTTCTCATGGGAAATGGCATTTTCGTCTCTATAGTCAGGAAACACACTCTGGTAACCAACATATTTATGCATCAACTAGTTTTTTGTAATGTACTTTATCTCTTGGAGCTAACTGCAATGAACACTGAAAATTTAAAGTTGATGAAAGCCTAGGATGTCACGTATGTTAGACAAGGAGAGCAAAATCAAAGGCATACCTCTCCAGCATTTGCTGGTTTTATTAATATATCAAGAAACCATTAATCAACTACTACAGCTGAAAAGGTTTAGAGGCCAGCTATTTCTGGTTAAGTTACTTTAGCAGTACTAAAGTCTTTTAATGTTTGACGGGATACTACAGTAATGCTGGCAAGAACTAGAATACTCAAGGCAAGGCATGCCTTACAAAGAAAGACTAATTTAAGAAACTGATATATAAGCTCTGTAATAAAGAGGTATTGCATTATGCATATGCATAGGTCTTGAATAAGTCAAATCAGGAGAGAGATTATGTTCTGTGAAAGAATAAACAGACCAAATAACGCTGCAAATGTGAGGTACTATCAGTATTTGTCCAGGACATTAGGTACTTCTTGGAGAGTTTCTGAAATATTTTCTGAATACACATTTTTTTCTGAGTCTGACTAAAGTTAGCATATACGTAAAAACCAATATATATACTCCTTTTTTGTCATAAGGAGGAGCATACAAAGACCCTTTGAAAGCATTTTAACATTTCTGGTGGATAGAAACACTCCTTTTTCTTCTGATTTTACCTTATGGTCCAAATTTTCTCAAGCCATTTCATTTTGCCATCCTAATACCTTCATGGTTTAGTGTTAGACTTGGCAGTGTTAGATTAACAGTTGGTCTCAAGGATCTTAGAGGTCTTTTCCAACCTAAAAGATTCATTTTAGATTAACTATATTTGAATTACAGATATTTGAATTACAGATAAGTATGTTTATGTATACCTTTCTCATTATGACACATATATTTATCTTGTTCAAATAAAGACCATGTGGATCAGGCACAGTTTCACAGTCATTACCATATTAAAGCCTGATTCCTGTGAATGATATTCAGCATTGCTCTTGTGGGGATTGTTGTGATCTCTTGATTTCTGACTTGGACTTGAACATTTTTGCTTTTATTCAGATGGGCCACAAAGTAATAATACTTTTGATGCCTGAAGCATCACACTGATCCACATTAACTCCGTTTACCTGCATCCCTGCATGGAACATGGCTGTTTCTGGTAAAGATAGTAATTGGGAAGAAACCAGAAAGGCTTTCAGTGAAGCTCCCTTTCTCCTATGTTCAGAAAGGTGGTCTGAAAAATCTGAGAGGAACGTGTGCTGAAGCCCCTGATGTCAAAAGCCCATGTATAGGCTGTATAGAAGTTGTAAAGGATGGGAAAGAAACTGAAGGGAGCAATCATGAAGAATGACTGACAAAAGTGGAAAGGAAACACAAAATCTATCAGATCTTTTATTTGTCCTTAGTAGTCACTTTAATAAATCTTTTAATAATTAAATCTGATCCAACCCATGTCTTTGAACATTATGTTGAATTCCTAACTCAGTTGTAGTTGTAGTTTTAGAATGTGTTCATTGTAGTCTTAGACACCATCAGACCAGTCAGGTCAAAAAAATCATTGCAGAAAAAAACCTCAAATGAATATAGTTTCAAGGCAGAGCAACTTGGGGTGAAATCTCACCACTATCAGCTGGCAGACAGACCCCAAAATTGCCATAAGTGTGATATCTTGGGATGGCCCAGCAAAGTTTCTCTGTTCCTTGAGCTGCACTAAATGTATCATTTGACCACTGGGGCTCTTCCCACAGGTCAGGAGTGCATTTCCTCAAGAGTTGTTGCAGCCATCTCCTGTCAGTCTTCCCCTCTGACATTAGGCTGCGCCAAGGGAAATATAGGTTGGAAAAATATAAGGAAAAGTTTTTTACGGAAAGAGTGATCAAGTACTGGAACTGTCTGCCCAGGGAGGTGTGGAGTCACCGTTCCTGGAAGTGTTTAAAAAAAAGATTGGATGTGACACTCAATGCCATGGTTTAGTTGAGATGTAAGGGTATGGGTGTGACTCGATGATCTTGGAGGTCTCTTCCAACCTAGTGATTCTGTGATTCTGTGATTTCCCATTTGTCACGAACTTGTCTCAGATGATTTTAAAGCTGCTGCTGAACTCGTGCAGATTGCAGTCTGGGGTTTCACTGAAAAGCCAGCTTGATATTACTCCCTTAATGCACCTGGACACCTACCAGTGCACAACCTGTGCTTTATGGACAGCAGTCCCAAGTCAGGCTGTTTGCTTTACCACCACAGGGGCCTTTGGTGATCCTGACCCCTAACACATCTGGAAGTCTGTACTGGTACTAGTCACGTTGAATTTTCCACTCTCTGCCATCTTGGTAATCACACAACCTCTTCTTTGTTATTTGAATGGATACCAGAGAGGATTTTTCATTTATATGCTAATAGAGCTTTTGCCCAAGGGTATTTTGCAGCTTCACATTGCAAAAGCGTGAATCACGTGCTAACAACAAAACCAGGTTCCTCAATGTCAGGTTCCCTCAGCATCGGTAACTTTGGAAACAAGTGACTAAAGAGGGCATGCTGATTACCCAGGTGGGATTCATCTCAGCTATCTTCAAATATTCAGAAGTTAGGTGTCAAGTGTGGTCTGGACATTTAGGCTTCTCCAGAAGAATCCAGTGCAGAGGTGTTTAGTCACTACTTGCAGTTGTCGCTTTAGGGGTGTTTGTTTGTTTGTTTGTTTGTCTGTTTGTTTTGTTGGGGGTTTTTTTGTCCACTCAATACAGAGAAAATAGAACCAACTTCAACTATGAGTTTAACTTTCAGAAGATTTAATGGTCAAGTGTATCCTAAGTGCACACCTTATGAAAAGGATGTGTTTGCCTGAAAATGAATAGTGCTTCATAGCAAAAAGCAATTTTGAACTTTGAACTAATTTAGGAAATTCAACACCAGTGCCAGCTTTGAGTCAAAACTTTGAGTAACCTTTGGCTACTTCTGACTTCAGCTTAAAGAACTGGTATTTCATATAGGGAAGGCTTGAGTCAGGAAAGAAAAGTTAGTTGTTAGGCAACAAGCAACTCTTAGTCAGCCTCATAAGAGATGCTGAAGGCTTCTCCCCCCACCTCGTTTCCTTTTGTCTTAAAAGCAAAGGTGCAATATGGAAATGAAAATGAAAACAGAATCTAATGCTAAAACCTCATACCCATTAGCTTCCATACATTTCAGAAACAAGACCTTGGTCTGAGAACCTTTGTGTGGCACAATTACAGAGAAGTTGTAACAAATGTTCTCATTCCTTGGTTGTGGTACTGAAACTCCTCTAGGCACTTCAACCAGGGACACAGGTATGTTGTAGCAGAAGAAAATGTGTGTACTTTTATGTATACAGTTATTTCTGTCTAAACTGTTTTTTGTCACCATTCTCACAGAAAAAAAGATTCTAAATTTTTTTTACAGAAATGATGTTGCTGACATTGAGTAAAGCATCAGCCAAGGAATGGGACAGACTTGTGACTCTCAACCTATTGCTGTAGATTATCTCATCCAGGCTTCAGTTAAGCAGTTCCAGAAAGTTTTAATACAATGAAGGTGAGAAAGGAAGTTAAAAGCAAACCTTTCACTTACATTTTATGGTAAAATAAATTCAAAAAGCAACAACAAACAAGATAATGTAGATATAAAATTAAACCTAAGAAATCAAACTTTAGGAAGGATGGAATATTCCATGTAAGATGATCAGATAGTCTTAACTCGTTCTTCTTGTAAGAACAACTTTTCATATTGATTCCGCTACTCATGTAAGAAAAGTATGTAGTGAGACTTCCAAAAGTCACTGGGTTTGTGTCTAGTTTCTGTTAGCCAAGGTCCCAGTACAAAACTCATAGCCACAGTCAGACTGGCAGTGATTTCACATGTATTCCCATCTCTAAGAGGAAACAGGATGCTTTGTCATCCTATTAATCTCAAGTTCTTTCATAAGTACTAATTTTAATCATTCAGGAGGACTTTCAATGCAAACGTATGTGTGCTTAATAATGCTTGCATAATGTCTTAGAAAATTTAATCACTGAGCTTCCTAGAGGTGTGCTGAACACATGCAGATCCATATTAGATTAAAAAAAAATTCCAACAAAAAAATGTTGTATCAGTCCATGAAATTCCAATAATCTGCTAATAACATCCAGCCAGATGATGATTACAATACAATTGCTAAGAAATCTGGACCATTTTTGCATCAGAAATTGATACAGTAGTTTGTGGAAATGTTTAATGATTTTTCAAGGTGAAATGTTTGACTCTCATTTAAATTTGTTAAGCTGCATGGCATACTAAATGTGAAGCCCTGAAATAAGAAAGACATTTCAAATGGAAAAATGATACAATGTGTTTAGGGATCACAGAAATGTTGCTGATCATACCTTCTTAATTTCTTTTGAGATAGAACACTACAAGAAAAATTAGTGTGTTCACAGGAATTATGATGCAACAGCATTTTTCAGGGAAAAATATTCCTTCCAAAGAATTCTTATTATATTAATATGTAAATGTCTTCATTATAATGATCATCTCCATAGCTGTTTTTAAATTTATTTTTTATTATGTATGTAATCATGTATGGAATTCAGGTGTTTGCATGGAGAAGATATGTTGATGTGCTTATTAGGCAATTGCTATCCCACTTTTAGAATATTACTGTAAGGCTGTCTCACATAGATGATCTCCATCACATCATCAGTCAGCTTACAGCTGCTGCTACATTGCCTTGAGCCCCAGTTGGGAACAGTTTTGTCCCTCAGCACATTCTGCTGAGCCACAGGAGCTTTAGATATGAATGCTCACACCTCACAGCAGCTGTTCTTTGGACAAATAATGTGGGTGGGAAATTTCCCTGTTTCAGAAATCCTGGAGGGGTGGAGCTCTGACTCAGTGCAATAAAACACCTGTTCAGCAACTTCTGAGACTTCTTCAAGATTGTAAATTTGTTTCAGGAGGCACTGGCACTTGTGGAGCCTAGTGCTAACTAAGGTGCCATTCACAGCAGCTGCTTTTAATGTAGCAGTGATCTCGATGGCATCAACTTCTGCCTTACCTCAGGTAAGTGGAAAACAGAACAACTCTGGCAGGGGTCTTGGAGTTTTGATTCACATTTGCCCATGATCTACAGCAGGTCAAGTGCCCTATTACATATAGGACATAAATTTCCAGGAAAACAAGATTATCCTTCCTTGGATATTTGCAGTTACCAGGACCTGGCGTCAGAATCTTTCCATAGCACAGAACTGGTCCATTTATTTTATTCACCACAATGAGCAGGTGCAAATTGCCTGCTGTACATGGGAATGCTACAGTGAAAAATTTAAATAAGTAAAAAAAGATTGGTCTTTACTCTCTTTTTCATCCCCTGTTCTTCTTCCCTCAGCAGCATTCAAGCAGAAAATCAAGCCCCTGGGAAAATGAAGAAAGAAAATGGATGATGCACCATGTAGCCCCAAGTGATGATGCCAAGGTACCATATTTCAACAGACTAAAAATATGGGGGTCTAAACCAATACTTTTTTGAGAAGGGTAAGATCTTCCCCGCCCCCCCAGATTTGGTTATTAGAGATTCACATTATTATGTACAAATAGGAATATTTAATGAAAGAAAACTTTCTTTAGATGCAACATCTGCATAGTATTAATAACATAGAATGTGTTTTCATGGTTTTATTCCTTAGAGAAATCCCTTAGTGAAAATATTCTTGATTTGCTGTTAAAATGAGACTGACTCTAATGCTATCTATTGACTTAATGGAGCTTTAGCCTAGAACGAACGGAGAATGTTGGTGGATTCAGAAAGTCAGAGCATGGTTGTTGGTGAACCTTTGGGATTTGGTCATTAATTCCAGTTTTCAGAACAAGTGCCTGCTTTGTTCCCTGTGCACCTCTTCACAGTGAAAGAAGAATTCTGGTAACATTTGCAGGGCCTCTGGCAGAGATCTAGTTGCATCAAACACATAGCAGCTCTATCAGTGATGGGTTTTGCTGCTGGCATTGTGTCAAATTGCCTCAAAGTAAAACATGGGGGCTCCAAACAAAAAGAAAAGTTACTTTAGATGGAATTTTAAATGATGTATGATTCAAGTGTTTATAGCTCATATATGCTTGGTTGTTTATTTTTTTTTGTGTAGCCAGACTACCAAATGAACAGAAAACTACAAACATTGTCTTGCCTATGTATGTCACAACCTTATCAAACTGATTGATCAAACTGATCTCTTGTTAACAGCATGCTGGCAGCTCCTACAGGTGGATATTAGTGTACAAAAGGTGCAAACTACCAGTGGGGAGTGAAACTTGCTGTAAAGGGCAAAGTAGCATAACCAAAACTGACATGGCATTTAGGTATTCCTAACTTGTTCTATGTGTGTGCTTGTACGCTAAAGCTCAGCAACAGAACGTATTAAAGCAGGAAAAGCATCTGCTGAGAAAAACAATGACCCAATCTCCTCAGCAGTTTTGTAATGATTTAATGTATACTGAAGTTCTGCTTTGATTTAGAATATACATGGCTAAAAGCAACCAACCCCTCTTTACCACTAATACAGTTATATTTACATAAAGATTGTTAGGATCCAGTGTATGTTCTAGAACATACATAAGGTAATATATATTAAAAAAAAATAAATCCTGTGGCCATAAAGTCCTGCATATAGGGGAATATGGGACCCTTTCCACAGCTTCAATTCATTATTCATGCCATAATTTCTCCATGTCAAATGAAATTCTGGAAGTTCTGTTTGCTGTCCACAGGTGTTTAACAACAAAACATTCTCAAACACTATTTATTTATCTCCTGGCTTGGAATATATCTTATCTTCTCTCCTCTCTAATAGATCTTGACATAAAACTGACATTAAAGGCACAGACTTGTCTAAACAGGTTAATTTCAGCCTCTTACAGGTATTTGGTTTCCTGGGTAGCTTTTGGTAATTGCCTCAATTTTTGCAAGTTATAACTTGTAATCTTCAACAGGAGGATAATCATTAGTAGAGAGCTATTAGAAAGGATAACATGCTTGTAGCAGACTTTGAGTTCCAGGAGAAGTAAACAAGTATAAAGCTTTCCTTAATGCAAATGCTCAAACATTTGCCTAAGTACTTGTTTCAATTTGAGAGAACTTTGCATAGCTCTGTGATAAAGTGAATAATTACTGGATTTGGTTTAAAATTATATGCCTGGGGATGTGAATGGAATTCATCTCATGCCTATTTATACTGCAAAGTCAAATATGCTCCACTGCTAAATTTTCAGGAAACTAACAATTCACAGTTGTGTGGAGCTGGTTCAGCCTGTGTTCTGATAAAGTTGAGATCTTACCTCACCTGTTTAGACCACAGCCATTTAAAATATCCTGTGCTTTACGTATGACTTTGAACAATAATTATTAATTTATTTTTTAGTTTTGGAATGCACCCACCCAGAAGGTGAGATATTCTATTCTTTGTAACTTGATGAAGAGAATGCATTTTTTTGGCACGTAGCCCACTTGTTGTTTTGATGAGCTGCTTCTGTACCTCACAGCAAAAAGTGCTAGCATTTTAACCAGTCAGATCACTGAAGACATTCTGATATGATTCCTGGTCATAGGAATCATTAACTTGAGCTCATGAACAAGTCTAATGGTTATATTAGGCACTGGCTTTTATTTAACATGCCTTTCAATTACCCAGTGTTTTATAAAAACATCAATCTTGCCATTTTATTGGACAACTTCATAACCTGGAAATTACTGCATTTTTTTGTGCAATTTCCTTTTATGACCTTAATGTCTTTCATACTTATAGAGATGGAAATTATCTGAGAGGTTAAACTAAATTTTGTCGTGATGGATTCCCCGTGGTCCAACGCTCTACATACTTCAGCTGATGTACTGTCTTGTCTCACTGATTTCTTCTGCTTTGACCTTTTTATCAGTCTTTGACTTTTGTCACAGTAGCAGCACCTTTGTATGTGCTTAGATTTATTTCACTCGAGAGTTTCTCCCTGTTATTTTAATGGAAGTTTCTCAGAAAATAGATAACATCTCCTAATTACCTCACCACGTTCAACCAGCTCTCCTCTATTTCACTTCAGATTCTTTTCCAAATTTTGGTCATTAGCTTTCATAACAGCTTCTTTTTTTGGCCACCCCTTCTTGCTGATAATGTTTCATGTTGTTATTTTACTAAAAATTACTGATCTCTTTGTCTTCTGCCATTATCTGAACTTCTCCTTGAGCTCTTTATGAATATCAGTGACCACCTACCTACTGGTCACTGAAGTGGCCTCCTATTTCTTGACCCAATATATACTGTGTCTTCAGTATTATTTGTCTGAATATTTTTTTTCAAACACTCAAGTGGCATCATAATGTTTGGCCATTTTATAACTTCCATAGACCCTTGCTACTAGAACTGCAAACTAACACTTCCCTCTTCCTAAATCTGCCTCATTTTGATGCTGTAATATTTTCTTTGCATTAATGCTTTGCTCAGGATTCCCAAAAAAATTCCTAACTATTTCATATCCTAACTCAAGGTGACTTCTTAAAATACATATTATTTATAGATATACTATTGATACCCTCCGCTTTTATTGGAGATACTCAATTCAGGATCTGCTGATAACATATTTGTATGCAGATGAAAGCTCTTTATGTAGCAGTAGCATTCAGACCTTAGAATTTGACAGAGTTTGCATTTTCTTTCCCCTGCAGAGCCTCATCCTCAGACATTCATTGCAGTAATTTTCTGTTACTCCTATCTAACAAGACCTGTTACTACTATAATTATACATCAACTGCAGAACTTATTACTCAATACCATCTGAAATTTCTGAAATTCCTTCTTTTTGTCTGCTTCTGTTCCTACACAGGGAGAGAGGGAGCCATCAGCAGTGTTGATTTATCCTTTGCTTTAAGTCTTTTTAGTACAACCATGATTCAACTCTCTTTCCTTTCTATAAACTTGAGCTGTTTTGATAAATTTTCCTCAACTGCTCCCACAGTTAGAGAATCAATATAACCGTGCTGCAGCAATAGTAAATATTGTCTGTTTTCACCTTCTTTGTGCTGGTATCCTGCTTGCTCTAGCTGCTGCTAGGATGAGTATGTTTTCTGACAATCTGAAATCCATCAAGAACATGCAACTGTCACAACTTTTACAGACCAAGATGGTCAGGCCTGCCACGTTCAACAAGGAGTTGGAGATAGCCTTCTTTGAAATGAAGGATTGTAGTCAAAACTATTCCATATCTATCAATCAGATAACCATCCTTGGTCAGGAAAACCTCTATTCCCACAAAGCAGACTAGGAGCATTTGTTCAAAGTTGTGTGTTGTGTAGTCCTGAGACATGCCCTAAGGTGCTAACACTCATCCTTAATCATCTGTCTCTCATGAAAATGATTGTTGTAAAAACAAGAAAAAAACATTAAAATGCTTATCTTTTTTTCCCCCGTCCTCTCCAATTATCCAAGCACTGCACCAAAAGAAGAATATTTTGTGCAGGCCTTGATTCTACCTACAGCACAACACAGGCTGTTGGCCAATATCAAACCAGATTTGAAGCAGCTCTGATTTCTGGATCCACTGACTTTTGTCTTCATATTGACTCCTGATGGTCATATGTACAATTTAATGTTACTGACTAAATGAACTTTCTCAGCTTATTTATGCCATCTTAACTTTCCTATTCATCCTCTCTTTCCACACCTTCTCTTTGTGTGCTTAGATAGCTACAGGCTTTAGGGGTCAATGAAGATTGTGAAGAAAGTGCATTTTACTGCCTATTATATTTTTTGCTGTGATGGCAACTGGAAGAGACAACTTTAGCAGAACCTTGGTTCTTTTCAACGTTTACTTACATTACAGTCAATACACATATTCAAAATTTTAAAATACATCTCCTTTTTTTATTTTTCCAGCAGGAAGAAACTACACCTTACTCCTTGCTTACTGTAAGAATCATAAAGTTGAAAAATGCTCATCAAGCAGATTTTTGTAAGTACCAGATTTTTTAATTGATGTTATATCACTCTCAAATTACTGTATCAGCCCCTGCTTGTGCTAGATCCCACACAAATAAAAAACACTAAAGTCACACTAGCTAAGAAATCACAGCTGAGGACAATTTATGCCACAGAATATCTATTTGTGATTTCAAAGGTTTTCTCTACATTATTTGTCTGGCAAGTTGGCTGTTTCAGGGGCTTGAAAGTATCTTAACACCAGTTTTAACAGAGATGTTTATATAAGATGTCCATGACGCATGCATAGAATATAGAGCTGAAATACTTACACAGCAGTCCTTCTTAATTCCTTGGTTGTCCTGAGCATCATGACATCAGCTGACTCTTGCCCACCCAGTGAAAGATGTCCAACAGAAGTCTTCTGGGGACTGTGGTACATAGTATGTTACAGCTGACATCAGTGTTCTGAAAATGTGTGATATTTGGACAACCCTTGCCTGGTAGTTCATATTCTCAGAGATTTTTCTCTGAGAATTTTCTCCTGCCATTCCTACGTGTGTCTCATGAACTTAGCACATCACTAATAATACAGTTTTGCATAGCCCTTTACCATGCTGCTCTTCCTTCTCTTGTTTTGCATTTTCTTTCCTTTTTTGGGAGATCATGATGAAGTTTGCTGAAGCCGTAATATCTTACAGATAAAATTTCTGACCATCTCTTTGTATTTCACTCATCTTGGTGTTTCAGGAGCATAGATGCCATCCTTGTCGATTTTCCAATCCAGTGGAGAAAGGTGTTCTGTTCCCATTGTCTGTAATATTGGGTTGCAGAGAATAGAAAAAATATAGTATAGCAGAAAAGGTCAAAATAATTTCTATTCCTTTTGAGAGCTATGAAACACTGCATGTATGTGCAAGACTCCACCTTCATTCCTTTGAACTGTTGATTTAATTTCTCTTACTATCACCTTTGATCTAGAATAAAAATTGAACAACATAAGAACTGTGATTCAGCTGCTTATGCAAGGGGATTGCACAAAGTAAAATGATGCTGCATTCTCAGAAAATAGTGTTACAGTTGTGACCTTGTCCTCCATCCTGATGACAGGGAGATTTCTGAGAAGTCTCACTTAGTGAGATGTTGACATGTTGAAAATTCCTGTTAGCACCAAAATGCACACCCCTGGAGTAGAGTTCAAGACATGTGAGCTCAGATTTTAGCTCTGTTTATGGACTTGTTGCATAAGAAGTTTAGGCAAATTTATACATCAAAACATTCTGTGCCTCTGTTGACCTGTCTACAAAACATAGAATATCTTCTCCAGCACATTTTGTCTCTCTCTTATCTATTTGGGTGATGTGCTCATTTTGAATCTCCTTCTATTGTAGATAGATTTTAATTTAAAATGCTAGGTAAGGCCTAGAAACAGCAGGAAGTATTTTCAGATTCTTTCATTAATTACCAGTAAATAAAAGTGGGGACCAGCGGGTAAAGAAAAAGATGTCTTTTCTTTCTGTCAGTAATTCCCCAGCTACTCTGCTTGAGCCTGTTTCTTAAGGATGTCATAGAATGAAGCACTGTAGACCAGGATGCTGTTGAACAAGGAAGATAAACAAACATCAGATAGATTTGTTGACTGAGTAGCAACCTACCTCTGCTTTCAAAGAAGTTGAAGCCTCACAGGGAAAATAGTGTGAAATTCTGCTGTTTAAAATCTTAAGTAGTGTTCAGAAAAGAGATATTGTAACTTTCAAATGCTTGATTTTGCACTGCTATTAATGTTCTTTTACCTTATTGTTTTTATTTTAACATTTGAATGCATTTGAAGTACCAGAAAACTCAAATAAATAGTCATGCTACTGTGTGCTGATGAGAATAATAAAATTATATTTACCTAGCTTTTTCTCAGCAGTATGATCTATCCCCTGGAAAACTAATCATAAGCATCTGATACAGTTGTTATCTGACTGAGATATCTGTAGAAGACTGATAATTTTTATAATAACATATTTCAGACTTCCCTAGATTTTCAGCTTCCCTGTGTCAAATCCAGGAACAAGCCAGCTTTTCAATCACGTGCAGCTGCTTCTGACTTGCTTTTTTTGTCTGCATGCTGGCTTCCCATCTTTTTCAGCACATGCAGTGCTCTGTTCCATGGTTTCCATTCCTCTGTTTGTTGCAAGTGCAGTCACACCAGGTGATGCTACATAGAGCTACTACATTTTTCTTTGACATAGTTGCCAAATCCTGGCTTCAGGGAGCGCCATTTCTGTATATTTCCACTGATATGCCCCACTATCACATGCACCCAACTTAATCTTGGCTGTTTTTTAAAATATGCACCTCAAGATCCGTGGGATGTGTGTTTCACAAGCCTAGGATGAAATCCAAGCTTATACTGAAATCTGACGTTACACCTTTGCCTGTAGACAACATATGTTGATAGAGTTTGGCACACAAAGAAAAAAAATTAAACCAAAAAGAAAACAGTGCACTCCTCCTGAACGGGTCAATTGGTCCCTTTCATACCCTACTGTCGCCCCACCCCTTTTGCAGTCTTCTCTATGCTGCAGTAATGTTCCTCTCCCAACATCTGCTTCATGCCAGGTATAATTAGTTTCTGTCTTGTCTTATCTTACCATGCAAATGCTCTTGACAGGCCTGGGCTAATTATTTTCCACTGTACTCCTAGCTAACCTTTATGCCAATTAGTAATCATGGGTCAGACTCAAATGTTTCTGGCACTCCCTGGTCTCACTGTGGGCACTGGTGAGAAGGACACCCAGATAAGATCACTTACACTCATGCTGCTGCCCTGCAGGCACTGAGTGTCATCACCAGACTCCAGTGCTCTATGCAGCTTGGCTGTGAAGGTGGTGGGGGTACTAGAAAGGAATAAATTCCATTAGAGTCTCTTGCAGTCTGGCACCTGTTTTGCAGTGGTAGTCCCCTCCTCAGTCCAAGACTACATGTAGCCTTCAGTAAAAGAATAACTTTTTAGGTCATTAGTGTGTGCATTTGCTAGTTCTTTTACAAAAGCTCATGTTTCCTAACTCTATTCGTGGTGTCACTTCTACAGCGCTCCCCCTGTGTGGGAGGAGTATCTGGTCAGGATGAGATGGCAGGGGAAATGGTGTATTAGCTTCTTTTCTTGCTGCTGCCACCCCTTCCAGTGACTGTTTCCCAAAAGAATGGAAAAGGATCTGGGTGATGGGAGAGGAGGACCATGGAGGCACAGACCCTCCAACACCTTCCAGCTGCTCTCCTTAAACAAGTGAGTTATTGGGTGGCCACAGAGAGCTGCACCGAGCCCCCAGCCTGGCCTACTTTCACCATCACTGGCACTTACTTGTTTTATGGCAGCCCCTAAACCCCACAGCTGAGGCTGACACCCTGTCCCTGCTCCATGGACAAAAAGAGGATCAGTGAGGGGAATCTGCCTCATCTGGCATGCCTGAAGCCCAGGCAGCAAGAGAGGGGATTTGCCCTGAGGCAACAGAAGTGGAAGCAAACCTCTTCCAGATCCTTAGACTGCACAAGTGATCAGACCTGCAGAAATATTATCTCTCTAGCACTACTTAGTGCCATGTGAAAGAGCAAAACTCTGCTGGACTCCACTGGACCTCACCTAATCCTGAGGATCTGAGTAAAGAGATCTCTGTGACAGTATTGCTCTCTGAAACTGGCAGCCTACATGGGTACCAGCTGATTCACATTCCAAGAGATGACCTTTGCTGCTGGAGTGCATGTTCAGGCTCATTAACACAGATGAAGTGAAGACTGGTGGTGTCAGGTCTGGCTTGATGCATTTAGCCTCACTGGTACTGAGTGTTTGCAATGCTCTTCCTGGACTGCAGAGGTGAATTTGAACTCTGTGTCCCAGTAAGAAATTACTTGGAGTGAGCTTCAGGTTGACAGGCACTTTTTTTTCTGGGACCCAGTGACTTCTCTGAGACAAGTCTTGCCAAATCAAGAGGTTGTCAGAGCTGAGGTAGGAAAGTTAAAGTCTTGGGCTGAAGTGTGACTGCACTCAGGTATATATTTTATACTGTAGAAAGCAGGCACATGTGCAAACTTGCTCAGCTGTGGAAACAAACATGTTAGTTTTAGCTGGGATGTCAGAATAATCACTCCTCTCCCTCGACTCTTGTTTTCAGATCTTCCTTCAGTTTTTCACCTTTGAATGAAGAGAAACCTTGCATATTTATAAAAGGCAACCTTAGAGATTCTGCTTTAAAGTCTTATGAAATGATTTTGTGGAAGATTTGCATTATCCCTTCAGATGAAATGAGTCAGTTCTGCAGCAGTACACTTAGAGCCTTTGCTAATCAGAGTTATTCTCCAGAGACATTAAGGGTTATTTTTGCTACAGAAGATAAGTGCAAAAAATATTAGGGAGATTACAGCTAGTGCAGGTGATACTACTGGCCCTGTCCCAGGAAAGCAAGTGGTGCTAGTGGGAGCAGGAGGGAGTGGTGACCCAGAGTATGAAATTTTGACTGCAACAGGTACTGCACCCACTAAATCTGCTCCAGGGAGAAAATCCTACCTGGCCACTTGACTTCAATGGCTGAACTGGGTGAAGGGCTCATTCATCTCTGGTCAAAGACATCACTGATTAAGCACAGTAGATCTATGAACCTTTGTTATTTCCACAAGCAAGCCACAGAGAGTAATGTTGTTCTTACAAATGGGTGTTGCACCAGGATGCTGGTAGAGCTCTTAGCCAAGTTCAAATCCTCTCTCAGATAGCGCTAGTAGGTAAATCCTTAATACTATTTGTATTGTACTAAGCTGGTGAGGGAAAATGTTCCCAAAGATTGTGTCCAGAAATTGAGAAATGGGAGCGGTTCTCCTCCTCTTCTTAGGCAAACTGTAGTAAACCAGGTTTCAAGGAGAACCTGTCTGTGCAGGTGAAGAATATTTCACTAGAAGAAAATTATTCCTTCTTTTTGTTGTTACGAAATGCAGCAACAGGAATGATGGGATTTTGTCCTTTACGTTCATTGTTCTTATGAGACTAGTTTTGCTTACAAGCTTTGGTTTTCTGTGCTGTAATTTTCTCCTTATCTGTGATGGAGATGTGATTTTAGCACGTGATGGTTCATCTCAGGTACACCTCACAGGACTGTACTCTCACGGAGTACATGGCTGCAGTTCTGAACGACTTCTTTTGGTCTTGTATTTTTAACTGATCTTTAGCTCTGAGACAGAGTTGAGAAGCAGTCTCACCATCGTACAAATTAAATCAGGAGTTACAAATTGGAAAAGGAGATCAGGGTCACTTAGTGCTGACTCTCAAAGAGACTGCGAGTTCAGATGTCTCAGCATTCACATGAGGTGGCATTATGGCATCAGGGAAGTTGCAGCACGTCCACTGAAGTAAGGGCCTGGCATGGCATGAAACTCTAACAGAGCCCAACAACTGTATTACAAATGTAGCATAAAGAAAATGCAAACAGATTTCTTTTTGTATTAGCTCTCAGGTAGCAATGAATAAACTGGGACATTTTCAGTAGCTCTATTGTACACTTTTCTCAGGGATAAGAGGGAGCAATGTAAGCTGATTAGTAATTTCAAGGGCTTCCATATAACAATGGTATCGTAGTCATCCTTGTACTCAGCAGACATTCAACTATCCTGTTATTTTTTATGTATCTCACTGTTTGCCTCACAGTTTAGCCTCTGTTTAAGTGAACTGCCACTTCTACAGAAATACATAAGCGCAGTTAGAGTCACAACATGGGAATATAGTCTGTAGAATTAAAGGAAAACAGAAAATCACAGGAATCCTATGGAAAACAATAACCTCTCCACATTGGTAGGGACTATAGATGAATTGTGGCAAAACCACATGTGGCGTAGTCCCCTTTCTTCACAGGAAGAGAATGTACTTTGTCCTAGTGGTATCGCCTCACCCCATCTTCAAGGTCAAATTTGCATACAGGAGTTACTAACACTATTATGGAATTTGTCTGGGAGCAACTAGCCTTGTTACAGCAGAATCACACACAGTGGTTGAGGTGTGAAGGCGCTTCTGGAGATTGTGTAGTCTGGACCCCTGCTGTAAACAGGATTGGCTTCAGTAGGCTGTTCAGAGCCATATCCATTTGGGTTTTGAACATCTCCAAGGGTAGAGACTCACAACCTTTCTGGGCAATCTGTGACAATGTGTGGTGGTGTTTCCTGTGTCGTCATAAAAATGAAATTTTTACTTATGTTTCAGCGGGATTCCCTGCATTTTGGTTTCTGTCCATTACCTTTTACCTTTCATGGGGCATCACAGAGAAGGGTCTGACTCAGACTTCTTTATTTTCCTCTCCCCTGATCAGGTATTTACACAAATTGATAAGACCCCATAAGCCTTCTCTGCTTCAGCCTGAGGAGTCTCAGCTCTCCCAGCTTCTCCCCATAGAGCAGATGATCCATTCCCCCATTTTCTTTCTGGACTTTTTAGTCCAGCTCTCTTTAGCACATCCTTACCTCTCTTGTACTGGGCAGCCCAGAGATGTAGCCTTGTCAGTGCCTAGCAGAGAGGAAGGATCACCTTTCCAGCTGCTGGCAACACTCCTGATGCAGCTCAGGAGGCTGTTGGCCTCAAGGGCACCTCACTGGCTTCTGTTCTACCTGGTGTCCACTAACATGCAGAGATACCTCTCTGCAGAGCTGCTAGTCAGCCCTCAGCCCATCCTGGAGTTGGGGTTTTGCCTCCTCATGTCAAGGATTTTGCATTTCCCTCAGTGAACTTGATGAGGCTCATATTCACCCAGTCCTCCCACCTGCCATTCAGGTCCTTAGGAATGTGTCAACCACCCCCCCACAGTCTTCTGGTGTGCCAACCACTCCCCCAAGTTTTGCTCCACCTGCAAACTTGCTGAAGCTGAACTCTATCTCATCTCTCACATTGTTAATACATATGTTAAACAGCACTGGCCCATTATCAGCCTCTGGGGTAGACCAGTAAACACTGGCCTCCAACTGTGCTGCTGATGACAATCACTTGATCTGGTAGTTAAACCAGTTTTTAATCCACCTCACTTTCCATTTATCTATCCTGTACTTCATCAGTTTGACAAAAAATTGTCACTAGCTGATTTTACATAAATATTTATGAAATCAACACACATACTGAACAATAATTTTAGAAAGTAGCCTCATGAAGATATTTTTGCCAATGGAAGTACTCCAGAAAATCAGTAAATTCCAGATAAAATAGTAACAAAAGACATTCATAGATGCTGCAGCTGTCCATTCATGGTTGTCTCAGAGATTTTGCACTGCCAGCTTCCTCTGTTCTATCACAAGTCTTAATTTATACAGTGTGAGATGAAAAAATGAAATTTAAAATAAGGGCTAAGCTTTTGATTTTCAACACCATGTTGGTTTTCCTTAAGAAAAAGAAAGGAAAGGAAAATAATGTGCCTTTGCAAGTTCAGGAAAAAATATAGAAATATGTCCTTCCTGCACCCTATGATAGCTAGAAACGAAAATGTAGAGAAATTATGCCTTAAATCAGTTCAGAAATGCTAATTTCTGAATTACATCCCACCTCATCCACTTTAGCAGTTTTGGAGATGCTGGATTCTTGTTTTTGGAACACTTGAGATTGGCAGTTGTATGTGTGTTAGTGACAGGAGGGATGGTCTGGATGCCCTGAAACCATGTCTTGTTTTTGGCTATTGCACAGGCTCTGTAGATCTGAGGCAGTGATACCATTTATCAGGATGAGCACATCACAGCTCAGCAGGCTGTCAGGCAGCACAGTGAGGGAAGAACTTTGTTATCAGATAGATCAGCAGCACAGCCCTCCCGCTCCTAGTAAATTAAATATTATACTGGTGATTGCCAAATTCAATGTATTATCCTGTCACCTCCATTATGTCAAAATTTGAGACTTTGAAATGTTGTCAGTAGAAATAATTTCAAAGACAGGCAATCTACTACCTTCTAGAGAGAAAACTCTAGGCAGTGTCAAGAAAGTCCTGAAAGATTCAGTATGAACATGGGGATCTTCCTAATTGACAGGCATTCTCCCCTGAGGCTATCCCAGTCACAGGATCTCTGAATTTCAGGCACCATCTTATTTTTAGGCAAAATATCCCAAAGCAATATATCCTGAACAAAGACATGGGGATGAACTCCCTTTTAACCTTGAGGAGCTGACTCAAGACCTGTACCACGTTTACAGATAGCAGGTGCTCTTCTCCCTGCTCATGAGGTAGCTCTCTCTGCTGACTGCCGTGGCACCAAACTCCTCCTCTTTTCTTGCCAAAGCCTGTGTTTACAGAGCAGGAGGGATCAAACCTTCTAGCTGTGGCTGGAAAAGTTCCTGTCCAAGGTCTGAGAATCTCTTTTGTTCGGGATCTATGGGAGATGGTAATGTAGAGCAAGTGCAGCCTCACTCCACTCCCTCCATGCACAAGATGCAAATCATTTCTGCCACTTCACTTCTCCTGGGAAGAGGTGTGAAGCAGGAATTATATTCCAAGTCTTTCTGGCATCAGCAAACACCAGGAAAAGGCTCCAGTTTCTACTGAGCTTCTGAAGCAGCAATTGTACTGCTGGTAAGCCTCTCCCTTCCTACCCCACCTAGGGATTCCAAGGTCATTGGAATAATTAATTTTCTGTCATAAAGAGTTAATAACCAGGTATGTCAGACATTTGCTATCTGAATCAGACTTAAACCTGATTCTTTTGATACTTCTCATGAAGTTAAATTGCTACAGAGACAATATATGTGTAATCCCTCTCAGGGTATGCTGTGCTGCTTCTGTCACAGTTTCGCCTGCCAAATTTTGTTGATATGGAACAATACAAGACTCCTGAAATTCACACTGTTCTATTTGCTAGCTGGGATTGTATTTTTTCTTTGAATGTATAAGATTACACACAATTGTTTGAATACACTGCTTGTTAAAAATAGTGTTGTGATGAACAAATTTATTTTATCCAGATCTGTGATTTCTACCTTCCTGGTTTGGCCAAAGTTTATCAGAAAGAACTGGCCATCTCTCACCCATGCTGAAGCTATAGCGCATTTAAGTGTCTCCACTGCTTGTATCATGTCTCCTCTGCCAGATATTTTGTCCCTATGTTTCTACAGTAAGCCAATCTGATTGCTATGTGAGGCTCTGGTTGCCAACAGCTTCAGATGAAATGTTCCACACCAAAACCATCAAAAATTGCCGAAATCCTGTGTGGAATGAAACTTTCTCTTTCCGGATACAGAGAAAAGTCAAGGTAAACAACTCAAAACCTCTCTTTTTCATCTAATTTCTGCACAGTGTCTTTCACTTTAGCCCAAAACCCTTAAACTAGAAATATCTTCTAGTGCATTTCTGAGTTTACTTCAAATTCCACACACAAGCTGAAGCAAAACAATTCTGGCTTTGCTGGAATCCAATTTACTCCTAACAGACAGTTGTTATTTATGTATGGATAACCTCCTTGGGGAAGATTGATGGGACCCATGACAGTGACAACACAGAAAAACTGAAATGAAAATATAAAATTACACTGTTACAGAAAAATCCATCTTCTTCTGAAAGGACATGAAGTAATGGCAAGAGATAATGCCAAATTCTAGTATGATTAAGATCTTTACTCAGTTTGCTGCTGACAATTGAACTACACTCAAATACCTCTGAACAGGTAACATTCTGAAAGCAGAATGTCCAAGGTCCTAGAAAGGTGATCATTGATATGAAGGAATCTCTATTGCCCCTGCTCATATGAAGCAATATAGGACTTATGGCAATCCGTATTCCTCCCCAGAAGGTTGCATTTTTTATGAGATCTACTTGAAACATAACTGCTGACCCAAAAGAGATCCCAGTTCAGCTTTAGTTGATAAGACTGAGATCTGGTTCTTTGTATTCACTTTCTTACTCTTCTTTCTTATACTTTTTCATCAATACTTTTCTATTTCCTCTATGTAAAGCAGACACTAGGCCTGGAAGAGCTGCAGAGTGTCATACTTCTTGTATGTCATACATGCTAGTGAATTGGATATTTTTAATTTCTTTTCCCAGAATGTTCTGGAAATTACTGTTTCTGATGATGATGTCATTCATGATGATGAACGTGCAATTGTGCTTTTTGATGTAGCTAAAATCCCCCTGGGGGAAAGAATTTTTACAGTTTTCCCACTGAACTCAGAGGTAAGAGCTCTGTCAGATGTTTAGTACAGCTTGGTGTCCATTCTCTCCTCTCTGTTGAAAGAGGTGTACTGGCTCTTCTGGTTTTACCTTCAGGACCAGCTTGGTGGTAAAAATGTATCAAAATTTATTAAAATCCTGGAAACTGCACATCAGTGACAAAACAGATGGTCTTCTCAAATTCCTGTTGGTTTCCTTTGGCACAGGTCATGGACAAATTCCCAAGCCCTCAGAGCAGATGCAATTTTAGGGATGTTTGCACTTTCAATAATCTGATAGAAAATTACAGTTTATTTAATCCTTACAAAGACTATAAAAACCAAAACAAAGCAAGCACAGGGAAATGGCCAGTTTCCACAGTATTTTCCGAACACTAAGCCTTAATATATCATGTTCAGTACACGGAAGCTGTCAGAGAAGAAAGTGTGAAATAGGTTGGTTGAGACATTTATAAACACCAAACACCCTTCATTCTGCAAGTACAATTGAAAGCTTTCCCTTCAGGAAGAAAAAGCTGTCTGTGTCATTTAATGCTGGTAATAGCAAGTACAAAAGAGAATATTTTTAAATATAAAGGACACAGTGCTTGCAAAAACTTTGAGAACCTCTGCACATGCTGCTTGAGACAGCTCCTTTTTTATTTTTTTTTATTTTATGATTTTTTTCTTATTTTCAGGGGAAGGAGGAGTTGGAAGTTGAGTTTATATTGGAGACCATGTGAGTAAAACCCCATTATTATTGGCAGATTGGAGTTATGCATTACTGCAGGGAAAGCTTTTGTAGATCCAGTATCATCTTAATAGCCAGAGACAAGCTTTTCCAAACTTAACATGTGCAATTAAAAATGAGAGGAAAAATGCCATGATGCGGAGAATTTATCATTCTGTGACTTTCTCTTAAGATTTTTGTCTTACATAGTTCAGAGTTGGCTGGCAAATCCCACTGCAGTAAGTCTGCAGTTTTACTGGACAGTATTCTCTGGGAAAGTCATGGCTGAGGAGAAGGTTGCTACCCAACTTTTGTCATCTCTGTGCTGCTAAGGCTATTGCAAGGACTTTCCAGGTGCCTCACAGCAATTTAATAATTTCTGCTGGGTCATTATGTGACACCTAGTGTCAAGGAGAATACTTACAGAAATTATAAGAAGGAGTAAAGAAAATTATAGTAATAAAAAATTTAGAGAGAATAATTTAGAGATAATAACTGTCCTGTTCAGGACAGTATCCAAAACATATTGTTTAAAAATATATATATTATTTGTTCTTGTTTTCCAGCCAGAGTCCTCCTGAAACCATCATCACAAATGGGGCAATAGTGGTAAAATAATATTTTGTTCTTTTGTGTTCTTTCCCACATCATTCCTTACCATAGCTGAACTATAATGTCAGTGAGGGAAACATTGCAAATCTTTATTCTTTAGTGCTATTTTCTCTTAGGAACTTAATCTTCAAGGAGACGAGCATGATCTTAGAGGAGCCTTCTGACTATGATAACTTTCCCTTGTTTTGTCTGTATCCATTGAAAATGACTATGTGTTTAGCATAGCACCATCCTCCCATGTGACAATAAATTAATTCTCACATTCGCTGTGTCTGGCAAAAGTGTCCAGCACAGCTGACCCCCCACGTTCAAACAATGACCTTTCCTACAATGATCCTTTCAACATCTGCCAGCACTGGTGGTGAGATGGCTGGATGAGTTATCTAATTCTCTGTCCTCATCACACCTACCGTAGTGTCGTGAAGAAGCCTGTTTAGAAGTTCACTTGGACAGCAGGAGGCAAAAGAAGCGTTTGTCAGGTAAGATTATTACTTCTTAAAATAAATATTGGTGATTTTACTGTCTCCAACAAGGCCTGGACATTGCATCAGCAAGATACTAAGGCTTTAATTGATCACATTTGAGGTGATTGGTACAAAATTTGCACTAGGGAATGCCACCAGTCCTGCAGCAGGTATAGGTTCAGGGTTCTGACTTCTTGAAGAGTCTTGTGCAAGACTAGAAACAACTAGAATCAGATGCTTATACAGAAGGTATCTAAAACCCAAGCTGAGATCCTGCAAACCTCTGCTGCAGTACTGCTAAACCCTGAAGAAGCTTAATTCCTGAGGTGTTATAGTCCATGGCATTAACTTTGCTCAGGATCTCTGTCACTTTGACTTACGCATATGCACAGAAATACCTCATTTTTTGCAGGGGTTAGCCACTCAGCAGCTGGCTCCTGCCTGACCCTGGTCAAGATCCAGAATCTAGAAGTTCCTCTGCCCACATCCCCTGAGGGGCTGGATCTGGTAGGCAATCTCAGAGCATGCATAACACACACTGGCAGGATTAGCTAAGCTATTTGTATAAATAGGGTCATCTGCTGCTCATAAGAGTCAGATCTCATTTTAGGGAACTGAAAACTTCTTCAGTTCATTATTTGGCCTGGAATGAGGATGATTTACTATGCAAAATACCTGGCTGTAGTCCCTGTGTCATGGTGAAACTGCAACAGAAAAGTAGCAATCTAAATTGCAGTGCCATCCATGTCACATTCCCATCTGATTTCTGGCTCAGCACATTATAATGATAGTCACCTGAAATGTTTGGGGCTTGGATCACTTTTAGAAGACAGCTTTCAAAATACGAAGGAGAAGAGAAGGAATTTGTTCAAAGCTACTTTTTGCTTCTTTTTCTCCCCTCTCTCTTTTTAAAAATTTTAAGTAACTTTGTATATGCATTTTATCTCTTTTAGAGAATGAGCTAACATTTACAGTGAGAGGATCCTTTGAAGAAACCCAGACAGTTTCAGTGGGCTGTGACTCCTGCTCCCCTCCCCCAGATCCCACTTTCTTCCACTATGCCAGATACAAGCAACCCTGCCTGGATGTTGCACTCAGAAAGAAGAGGAAGCTTCCCACCTTTGTACGTTACCCCAGAACGTGGTAGACAACACAGACATTTCTATGACCTGACATTTATGTGTGAGTAGGGAGAAAGAGGAGAACATTTCTGTTTTAACCAAAAAGCACTCCATGCTCCTTTTCAGTGTGCTTGCATGTCATGTGGACCAAGGAGAAGTGTCCCCTTGACAATCCCTCTGAAGTCACTCCCCTCCGAGCGGGAAGTAGTTGGTGAGGTGAGTGTCTGCTGGCCATGGGGAATCTGTTGCAAGCTTTTTCAAATTCTTTCTGATTTGCATGAAACAGAAACCAAGGGCTACTTTTTTTTTTTATAAAGAGACAGTAGTTTTCTAACCTCCCTCCAATCTAGGGCAATGAATAGTGAAGTAAATTATTTGGAGCAAAATAAAATGGGAAATCCAAGGGTAAAGGGGGAAGAAGAAAAATACCTGAGCTGTTGCTCATGCTCCTGGTACTGCCCATGTGCTTAACTAGGCTGGAGGTGACTGGGTGCCACTGGGACAGAGTGGTGAGGCTGCAGCCTGGCACACTGTCCTGGGAACCAAACCCAAGCCACATGTGTGGGGTCCTCAGCCTCTCTGGTTTCCCCCTGTATCTGACATTGTCATGTGAGAGGCTCGGGTTTCAACACCATCTTCAGTGGTGGATCCTTCCAGGGAGGTAAGCTGTAGCACTGCAGTTCTTCTGGTATTTATTTGTGTAGCTGACCAGTACCAGGCAAACTACAGTCAATTTTATGAGACAGATAACATGTGGACTACAGATGACAGTGTACTAAAGTCTTCATCTATTAAACCAGTGCACATCTCTGGTTACTATTGAAAAAATGAGAAGATATCTTAATTTTCTGAGATTCAGAGTTTCGTAGGCGTAATGATGACTCAAAAGATCTATATCTCAGTCTGAGTGGGGGAAAGGGACTATTCTAAACAAAGTATCAATGTTCATAATTTTACTTTTCAATTTTCAGCACAGAAAATTTGATTTGCTCCTTAAGGTGAAAAAATGGTAAGACACCTGTGGTTTTCCCCTTGGTTATTTCTATTTAAATAGTTGTAAATCAAGTTCCAATCCCTTTGTTACTGCCTTTGTCCTGAATGCAGGTCCATCCTCATTTCAGACTATAAAATAAAATGCATTCAGTACATAATGCAAAAATTTTCAGCAACGGAATTGTTGTAGTGGGACAGAAAGTTAAGAAACACCAATTTTCTATTCATACTATGCTGCAATCAATATTACATGGTAAGGGCTACTGTAGACATGCTGATAATATTTATCAACAAATGCAAATTCTCAATAAAAACAACATTTCAAAACTAATTGAAAAAACCCTTTCTCTTTGCAAAAAGGTCTCTTTAACTGTTTTTTTCCACCACAAGATCAAAATCAGAGTGCCTGGGTACTCCAATATGTGAAAAAAAGATTGAAGTGATAAATGTACCTGCATTTATTATTTTAATGTCTACTCAAAGAGATAAATGCAAATAAACTCAATGAAGTGATTGCTTATTTCTAAACCAAGGAAACACACTATGTGTTTTGGAATATTGTTCAGGCCTTAGTAAAATTTATAAGATGGATATGTTACATTATATACCATATTGTAACCGAAGAGAACTTCCACAAAAGCAGGTGCTTTTTCCACCATGCTGTTTATTTTCGGTAAGCATGCTATGAAATATACATACAGTTTACAGCTGTCATTTAAAACATTCTTCCTTAAAACGCCTCTGCAAGATTTTCATTGCTGCTTTCAAACCACTAATGTAGTGCTTATAAACATGAAAAGAACATCTGATCATGTAAATCTACAGCTTCAGTAGAAAGTTTCACAGGTATCAGTGGAAGTTTGCCCAACTTTTAAAAGTCACTATTGAAACACTGCCCTCTTCAGGCTTCTGGATTTATGTCTGAAAAGGAGCAGCTGTTATTTGTAGATATATTTAGTTCCAGGCATCTTTGGCATGGAGAAAAAAGAAAATCCTGCCAGTTCAAAGGCAGATGGACTGTTTTTCTCCAAGAACAAACAAGAACTTTAATATCTTCCTTCTATTCTTTATCTAGACCTGATAGTGAAGGCATGTCTATTTATGAGCTAGAGCAATTACAATGCTGGCTTAGACTACAAATGCGATGTGTGATACCTGATCCTTGTTCCAGCCAGGAAGACCTAGATGTACGCCTGGGGTTTGATCTGTGTGCCCAGGAGCAGGATTTCATTCGCAAGAGGAAGAAGGTGGTTGCAGCTGCTTTGAAGAACATTCTCCATCTGGAAGAGGACTTGCAGGATGATGAGGTATCTGAGACATAATTATTCTCTGCTTTCTGCACAGATGACTGTGAAAACATAGCATTGATGGTCACGTTTTTTTGGAAACCTTGTAGTTTCATGTACAACTTACAGCTGAGTTATATTTTCAGTGGCTGACTTCTATATTCTAGGAAAGAAATGTGAAGTACTCATTGTAAACATGAATAAAAAGCCTGTGGCCCTGAAGCTAGAGAATCTAGCCCTGTGTTCAGTAACAGTCTGCCCCATAACATAGAGAAGGGCTAGGTGCTCTCAGAACCAAGGACAAAATTTCTTTTTGGCCAGATCTGAACAGTGGATTCAACACTTCATTCCCTCACGGTTAAAACTGGATTTTATTTTGTTTATCCTTTGTGCTGCAATTTAGGTTCCTGTAGTGTGAGCACAGCATGCTGCCAGTCCGACTTTATCTGCTCAGCATGTTCTTGCTCAGCAAACAGAATTGATAACAGAGGTTTTAAGGCAGGGGATTCAGGTTTCTTTTTTTTAAATTATGCACCCATGACTGGAGTGTGAAGCCTAAACTCAAATGTAGACACAATAAAGTTTTCTTGTTTTGACCTAAACTGAGTTCACCTTTTCCTGAACAGATGGAAACAGACATAAGACTCTGCCTTTAAATGGCAGCACTAAGCCATGGTTCATTCCCTTCCCATCTGATGTAGAGCCCATACTTCCCTGCACAACATACAATCTCTCTATATTCTTCTGATTTGTAAATGATATTCATTCACTCCAATGCACACTAGCTGTCTTTACTGTTAAAGAAGCCAATTCAAGTTTACGAATGAACACTTTTTCTAAAACTGCCAGTCCCTGTATCTCTGTATGAAGTAAGTAATTGCAGATCACTGGCATACCTAGTACTGTACATATGTGGTAGGTGGAGTGAGCATGGTTTCTCTTTCCCTCCAGCAATTTTAAAAGGGAATGGTGTCACCAGCCTCTGATTTCAGGGGTTCTGATCTGGCCTGTGCTCTTAAATCCATCAGTCATGACGTTTCTAGTGTGGCCTGTGGAATAACTGTACAGTAGTTTCAGCAAACCTCAGGAAAATAGAAGTTATTACTGCTCACATTGAAACTGTGAGACAGCACTGATATTTTCTGGTCTATTGTATCTGATAATAATCTGATTCAGATGAAAAAAGGTAACATTTCCTCTAATTTTTTGCTGCTCTGTGTTAATGGTTTTCAAACAGAGCACTGAAAATGTGATAATGGATTTCTTGTTCTAATGCAGAGCTGCTTGACAGAGGAAAGTATGAAGTATTTCTTACTCCTTACATTCCCCATTATTAATTCAGGTTTTTCTTCACGTTGGACTGGTGGCATATTTTTACTACTTTATCAGTGCTGTAAATTTCTCCTTCTAATCACAGAAGGAGAATTGTCTCTGTCCCTTCTCAGACCATGTCACTAAATGCATGTATTTTGGGATTTAACAGGTACCTGTAGTGGCAATCATGACAACAGGAGGTGGAACCAGAGCTCTGACAGCCATGTATGCTCACCTCCTCAGTGTGCAGGAAATGAATGTCTTGGACTGTGTCTCATATATCACTGGTTTATCTGGAACAACATGGTAAGACCAAGATAAGAACACAGGAATTTCCCATAACTGACATCAAGGAGTGATCTTGAGTTATATTGTCTTAACTATCAGGAAAAGGCTTTCTGCTCTGACTTTTTTTTTTGTTTGTTGTTTCTTTCAGTGGGTATTTTCCCACATTTGCAATTAATTAAATATGTAGATAGTACCAAACACATGGTCCTTTCTTTCATATATATGAAGACATAATACACAAACATCCATAACTTCCCAAAGCTCTGCTTCAGAGTTCACAGTTTCCTTGTGGGTTGTTTTTTTGTTTCTTTGTTTTTAGGACCATGTCAAACTTGTATGAAGATCCTGACTGGTCCCAAAAGGATCTCAAGGAGACCCTCAATGATGCCCGAAGGCATGTACTTAAAAATAAGTTTGTTACTTGTTTTGCCCCTAATCGTCTGAAATACTATTTGGAAGAGTTGTGCCAGAGGAAACAGGAAGGACATCAGTTGTGTTTCACGGATCTATGGGGTCTCATCATTGAAACCATGTTACATGACAAGGTACTATAACAGCACTTTTCCTCTTCAGATTTGAATATCTAGTGAATACAGCAGTGAGGAAAGACATTTTCTCCTTACCATATTCTTTCAATTTAAATGTGAATTTAGGATTATTTGTGTGCTGAAGCATTGGGGCAGGGGAGGGACAGGGATAAGGATGACAGCACCTTTCTGAACTAAGAAGCTGGGGAGCATCCTAGTTGGAGTCATGTGTGCACTGCATTGTCAGAACCCAGGCTTAGATGAAGTGGGAGGCTCTTTGTGTCATCCAATCGTCCTCAGCCACTGTCATTCTTCAAAACAGGAGGACTGCCATAAGCTCACAGATCAGCAGCAGGCACTAAATCAGGGTCAAAACCCCTTGCCCATCTACCTCTCTCTCAATGTGAAGGATAAAATCAGCGACCAGGATTTTAGAGGTAACTACTCCAGAATTGCATCTAACATTTAATCCCAATTGGGGTCAATTTGGAATTAGATAAGGATATCAATTTAATGCACAAATATTCTGAAAGGCTAATCCACCTCAGAGGATAAATTTAATGGTTAATATTTTGAAGACCTTAGTTTAGTTCAGTATTCAGGATCATAAGCAGGACAGTAGAAGACATTATGCACTTCTATTAGAAACTGTCAAAAAGTTTATAGAGCCAGATGTAAGAGGACAATTTGTTCTGCATGTTCACCACTGTGAAATGTACAGTGAATAAATGCTTGCTTGCCAAGTGTGTTAATTAGAAACCAGTCTGCCTTAACCTGGCCAATATCACATTTTATTCAAATAATTATGCCTCTGATGCTGTAATCAGTCTGTCTTATGCCTTTTCTTTTAGAATGGGTGGAGTTCACCCCTTATGAGGTAGGATTCCCAAAATATGGTGCCTTCATTCGTGCAGAAGATTTTGGCAGCGAGTTCTTCATGGGCCGCCTGATGAAGAAAGTCCCAGAATCCAGAATCTGCTTTTTGGAAGGTGATTTGTTGTTCTGGGAAAAAGTAATATAATATAGTCTGCTCCTGCACAAATCCCTCTTCTGAAATTAAACAGTTAGTGTGTTTTTCTTTGCCAGGAGCAGTATATGGTAAAATACTGGAACTGATAACAGGTCACAATCTGCAGGATTTTTCATTTTCTCTGTGAATTTATTAATCTTATTTATTGATTTTGTCTGTGGTTATGCTTACTGACATGAGACCTTCACAGTGTATATATATATATATAGATAGATAGATAGATAGATAGATAGATATATTTGTCTGCAACAAAAGTTGTGTATCATTGGTGTTAAGTTAAATCATTAGTTTCTTCTTCAGCCTGGCTCTCTAAAAAACACATTTTTATCTACAAAGTTCCTGCCACATCTAGTCCTGATTAATTCTTAAGATAGAATTTCCATTTCAGAGTGCAAATAGGTAGTGATATTTATCTTTTTTCCCCTCTTGCATAAAAAAAAAGTGAAAGCAGTAAAGAACTCTTCCTTCCCTTTGCAAAAGCTATCTCTTGCCTCATTGTTCTTTCTGTTTCCACCAACTACATAAAGGAAAAAGGAAGTTTCAGGGGTTTTTTTGAGAAGTTGAAACTTTTTACTTGTGTGGAGATTTCACTACAGCTAATGGTGAGGCATAAGGAAGCAACTTAGAATCTCTCTGTCCCTGGCTGCAATTTCAGATAAAGACCCAAGTCCTTCTATGATCAGAAATGCTGTCAGGTCACCACTCCCTTTCTACACCTTGGCACTTTCTTCTCTAGAATGATTCAGGGACATTTCTGCCCCTGTTCCCTGAAGAGTCCAGTGACACAGTCATTTGAAACGTTTACATCAATTTCCTTTGCACCCCATTTATTTTCTGTCAAACACATTCTACGTCACAGGGATTTGGAGCAGTGTGTTTTCCTTGAATCTCATGGATGCTTGGTATATATCTGTTAATTCAGAAGACTTCTGGCACAAATGGACACGAGACAAAATTACTGACATAGGTGGGTTATTCTTATGTGATTTTTTTTTTCCTTTCTGCTGCTACTCTCTTACTGAATTTCTCAAAGCCTTTTTAGAACATTCTCTTCAGGAATTTCCATTATCCACATGTAAACCAGAAGGAAATTCATGCCATGTATTACATACAGCAATCATTTCAGTTGCATGTGAAAAGAACCCACAGGATCCATCACAGAAAAATAAGAGACAATGGCCCTCTATGAGATGTTTTCTGAGCACGAGGGTAAAACTAGAGAAAAAACAACTCTGTAGATGAAAGATGCTCACATAGCATTCCACAAACTTCCAGCTCCTCTCTCAGAAGTTGAAGCATCAGAGAAATGAAAGCAAACAACATCCTTGCATCTCTGAAGTCTACAAAACATTGACACAATCTTCAGTACTATTGGAACTCATTCCAAACTAGTCATAAGGATGAGATTTGAAAAACATGATACAAAATTTAGAAAGATCTGCAGGGTCAGATTTCATGTGGCCAAGAGATTTTTATTGTGTGGCTTTTTATGTGTCTGAAAGATAAAATGTAGCATGGAGTAGCAAAGGAAGACAAAGTTAAGTGCAAGATATTTAATGGATAAAACCATAGCAAAGCAAAGAAATTTCTAGTAGGTGAAGTGGACTCTTGCAGTACAAACAAAGCCTTTATCACTGTGAATTGAGAAGAAGAAAGGAATTTTTCAAAGCTTAGCTAAAAAACATGAGATTTGTGAAAACCCTGGAAGTAAAAAGAGAAAGAAGTCCAAGTTTTCCAAACATATTAAACCAAAAGATGACTGCACAGATGGACTTCAACAGTGAAACCCCATATATAAACTGTTATTCTGTCTTCTGCAGATGATGAAGCCCTATTCCCTACAAGACCAAATGAACTGGATACTCGAGTGGTTTGTCCTCCTGACAGCTTTTCAGAGATTTTCCGAGATGTTGCAATGTTACGTCCGGCAGCCTCAGAAATCCATAACTTCATGAAAGGCCTCCAGATAAACAACAACTACCTAGAGAGCGAGTTTTCCAAGTGGAAAGGTATGGTAATAACTCCCTGCTTTGAGTTATATTTTAAACCAGCTTTGTGAAAAATAAACAATCCTTAAAAACTTATCAAGATAACCGTTATTTTGTTTAATTCTGACAGTGTTTGAAGCTGTTTGTTACTGAAAGCTAAAACTAGGTAGCAGGAGAGGCTTCAAAATAAGTTATTTTTAAAAAATCATGAAGCCTCGTGACTGATAGGTGAGAATCAATTACTGTCTGATAGGTGACAATCCCAATTAGTCACCCAGCATATGTCTGTACCAGCCAGCTGCTGCTGTGCCTGCAGCATGGCCCTGGTGCTACCACACATTGTCCTTTTGCCAGGATGATGCTCAAGGGATGTGGCAGAGAGCCTTGTTTCCTGTCACATTTTTACTTTTAAGTAAGATATAACCTTCGTAACAGTATTCCCTGTCATTCCCAGGCAGGGAAATTTTTTGTTCAGTCTGGCAACAGATATTCCATGTAAAATTGTAGCCGTGTGCCTCTTCTCATAGTGAGCAAGGCACCAAACATATTTAGTCTTTTTACTGTGTTGAGAGAGATTTTAGATTTTTTTAGAGAGTGCAATTTTATTTTGTTTCATATTAACAGAAAAGGGAAAAAAAAGAAAGAAAACAACAAAAAACCACACCAACCTGATCAGAGTCACACACAGGATGAATTAAGTCTATTCTCCTGAGCCCCAAGTTAATCCCTTTTAGCCAGAGGAAACCAAAGAAATTGCAGAGTAAAGAGTGAAAAGAGGAAGTCAGATGAGGAACTGAGAAAGGACTGAACTGCAGCCATCAGCTATATAGGTAGGTTTAGGACCCAAGAAAAGTTGAAGTCCCTTTTTTGTTGACAACAGATTTTCCTCATCACTTCCCTTGCACTGGGCACCTTCTCTGAGAAAACATGCTTCTTTCCTAGACTGTGAGCTGGACTCCCAGCCCAACCACCTGACAACAGCAACAGACTACCTCATCCTAATTGATACTGCATTTGCCTTTGCTACCAGTTACCCACCCCTTATGAGACCAGAAAGGAAAGTGGATGTCATTTTGCATTTCAACTACAGCTCAGGTTCACAGACAGGGGTGAGTCCTGTACATTCCTCTTCACTGATTTCTCTATTTCATCACTGAGCTCCTGGAATGGCTGATCCTCTACCCATAGGAACCTTTGTTTTTCCCAAATATCGGGGAAGCGTTGATTAAATTTACAGTTTACTGTTAACTGGGGGTCATATATCCTTATGGAACAGTACAAATGTTATCAGGAAGCAATAATTTAGTAAACTGTACCTGCCCATTTTTACATGTAAGTAGTTTTAGATGATTTGAAGGCAGTCAGAAGTAGAAATGAATGAAGCTAATTGCCTTTAAACATTGTCTAATACTTCTCATTGCAATCATACATATTCCTATGTAAGGGGAAATGTGTCTTCAGGACAACATAAATGCAACAATAGAAGGATTTGATACAGAAGACCAGATATGCAAATAAATGCAACAACCATTTGCATTTAGGAATGGTAAATTCCTTAGGAATAAAAAGTTGTCTAAAGGCAACTTATTCATAGCTAAATGTGAAACACAGCCAATGTAGATTTTCAAAGACAGATATGTGGACTCAGATCCATCTCAATTAACTCTGCCCTTCCAAGGCAGGGCTTCATAAACAACCCACACCTAAATTTGGTATACACCATAATCTGTCAGAACCTGTCCCTTGCCCAACAAATATTCCCAGTGAAATTAGATTTTGGTCAAATTCAAAGTTCTTCCCATATGTTCTGACATTTTCTTTTGTTTATTTTTCCTATTGTGGCCACAAGCCCCTGAAAGATGCCTCTAAATACTTCGCCAAACAGGGAATTCCTTTCCCTACAAAGGTGCCAGATGATCAGGAAACTCCACATCTGAAGGAATGCTACATTGTTGGTGATAAAGAGAGCCCAGAAACACCTATTGTGATATTTTTCCCTCTAGTAAATGATACCTTCCGGGAATACAAAGCACCTGGTAAGTTAAGTTCCCCATCACATTATCAGAGCCAGTGGCCACTTTCTTCCTCTTTTTTACTTGATAATATATGTTTTTCAGATCATACTGCAATAACAGACTTGAACTCTTTGCTTAAATCTGAACCATATCAAGAAACTTAAAATATTTGATTTTTTGCTGAACAGTAGAGAAGCATGTGGGATTAGCCTTTGGCACATATTTTACTCTCCAGACCTTTTCTGTCTTTTCATAAGTAGATTGTAGTTAATTGAGGAAAAGAATATTCCATTTATTTGCAGTAGCAAAAATTAGCAGGGGTAATTTCCTCTCATACTTGTCATCCTCTCCTTTTAAAGAATGCTCCAAGGAGTCTAAGGATTTCATTGTTTAAAATTATTTCCAGGCTTTCATTTAGGCAGATAACCTTGAAAACAAAAGCATGAGCTAGTAAAGTGATGAAAATGTAACAATGAAGCATAGTGAAGTGATGAAAATACAACATGGAGCTATTCCAACAGTGTCTGTTCACTTTGAAATTTAAAGACACTGCCAGTCACTTCTAAACAGATGAATTCTAAGTCCTAGTACCATATCCCACATGTCATAATATTCTCTTGCTACCAAAGCCTCAGTTATTCCTCCTCCAGATACTATAATTCCAACTCAGATTGTGAGTTCACTTCAAAGCCCCACCTGAAAGCCAGGAGTTCTAGATTAGTATAAGGTACATTCCATTTAAAACCAAATCAAATGCAGAAACCATTGTCTCAATTGTATCAGTTCTTATCCTTTTATATTAAGTAAGCTGTAAAAAATAGTATGATACTTTTGCTTTATTGGTTGAGTTCATTGCACATTTGAGGTGTACTGGGGTTTTGAACAATATTCAAATAGACAAAGGGTATTTATGCATGTACACAAACCATTCTACTCCAGCTCTCACCACTGATCAGGTAACCGAAAGGTTGCTTTCTGCAGTTTCCCTTTGCAGAGAGAATTAAAGAATGGAGAAATTAAGAAAGAAGTGCAAGAGCTGAGATTTAGCTTCTATATTGCTCTTCTATACTGCACTGCTCTTTTGTATTGCTCTGTGAGGGAGTTTGGTTGCCGCCTTCCCCTCAATAATTTCCAGAAACAAGGGATGCCTAGCCTAAGTCAGTTGCCTACTCTCAGGTATACCTACTGTCAGGTGTACATCTGATGGTGTGCAGATGTTAAATGTCAGCAGATATATTACCAGGGAGTCTAAAAATGGGTGTTGCTAGGTATAAAGAAAATTAATTTGAAGACCTGCATGATGTCTGCATATTGCACACACTTGAGGCAAGCTTGTGCTGCCCAACCAGTTCAGCTGGTAGCTGCAAGACAAGACTAAACAGGAAGAGAAAGAAGGGGTCCTTGCCATGTCCCCTTGAGCAAAGCATCAGCTGAGCTGGCATGAAAGGGCTCTGTGCAGGCAGTTTTTTGGGAAGACTGACACTTTGCAGCTGAGACCTGACCTCCACAGCAGCAGGATGGATGCTGCAGAAGGTCCTGTGAGGCTGGAAAACAATGTCTGCCCTTTGTTAGAGACAGGCAGAGATCAGCTTAATTTATACTGCTTCAGTACTATGCCCTAGCCCAGATCTAAATTGTACAGCATGTGAAGTTTAATACAATCACATGAACAGGCAGTTTTTCCATAGGAGTTCATCCACCAGCTTGTTCAGAAGGTGAATTTAGAGTCCAGAGAGTAAACAAGTAAAACTGACATATTCAAACTAGTTAGCTTCTGCACTATTAGTCTATTCCACAACCAAATTAAAAGGGAATTATCTGTGTGAGACTGCTTCAGTTGTGTGGTACCAGTTCACTGTAACTCTGCAAAGCTGAGAGAAGTATATCTATTGGACTCTGAGAGACCCTTCAAGGACAATCAGAACCCTTTCATCAACGTTGTTAGATCCATGTTGGTAGTGAAGATTCCTCAAATGCGTGAGGTCATGTCAGTGAGATGCTGACTTTTCCCAGTGCCTGCCTCCCTGTGATGGCTCTGGTGGTGCAGGTTCTGTCACTGTGGAGGGTGCTCGTTTGCCACAGTAACACCCTCTTGGCAATGTGTTGGTGTCACTGGAGGCTGACAGAAAAATTCTTGTGTTTCGGATACTCTCTCCGACAATATTACCTACCATTTCTGGGTTGCCAATGCTCTCTTTCCCTCATGCCAGCTGTCAGAAAACCAAAGGGTCCATGGAAATGATGAGGAAGCATAAAAGTGTATGTGAACCTGGTTTCATCTGGGAAAGAGTTAATTTTCCTACTAGCAGCTGGTATAGCACTTGTTTAGGATCTGGAATGAGAATTATGTTGTCCTTCCTTTTCTGTCCCATTAAACCATCTTTATCTCCACCCACGTTTTCCCACTTTGCTCTTCTGATTCTCTCCCCATCCCAGTGGCCAGGGTGGACTGATCAAGTAGCTGTGTTGTTTAGCTGCTGGCTGGGGTGAAACCGTGACATGGGATTACAGGATAGCATACAGCAGTGGATCTCCACGTCCTCAGGTCTCTGCCCCACAGGTGGGATCTTCAGCCATCCTTTAGCAGTCAAGGGCACATACTGGAATCCAGTAATCTTCAGGATCCAGCAAAATTAATTGACCTCTTCCCTTCCAAGAACCTATTTATTCTATCTACTAGCAGATAGATAGAAGCTCAGCCTGATCATATGCTGTGTCCCACCGGTGCAGAGTTGAGCAAAAAACTGATCTAGTTTAGGGTTGTGATTCACTGTTTGTGCATGCCTGAGAACACCCAGACCCTAATTGCTTTTTGCAAATTAACCAAGTCATTGCTTGTCTGTTAGGTGTGAAGCGTAGTCCCTCAGAGATGGCAGAGGGTGAGGTTGATGTTGACAATGCCTGCGGCCCATATTACATAAACAATCTGAGCTATTCAGAGGAAAATTTTGACAAACTGGTGAATCTCAGTTACTACAACGTCCAGAACAACAAAGATTTGATTCTCCAGGCCTTGCGCACAGCTGTGGAGCGGAAAAAGCAGCATAAGAAAGAGCAAGCACTGCAAAAATCAGCCGATGGCTATGGCATGTGTGTGCCTGACAGAGAGGGAAGCCAGCATTTGGCTGGCTGCCCAGCACTCAGAAATATGAAATAAAGTATCTATGAGTCCTCTTGATGAAGAAGAAAAGGAATTTTATTAGGAAGTGAAGAAAAGCCAAAAAATGCTAAGAATAGCACTTCATTTGCCATCAGAAATGTTAAGCCTGTGTGTCAGTGGAGGGAATAAACTCAGAAAAACAGCTCTTCCTCAATGAACAAATGTGCTTCCCTCGCTGACAGCCTCAGGAGCGTGGCTGGGTGAGGCTGTGCTCCACTGCAATTGCAGAAGTGACCTTCCAGGCCAGGGCCAAACTGCATGGACAAGGAAGTGTGAGGAAGTTTACACTGACTGCTTGTGTTCCTACCTGTGCCGTAGAAACAGAGGACTGCCAGCCCAGAAAGGCAGCAGAGAACAAAATCCATTGTCTTTAAAACAAAATCAAGGAAGCCATTTGTGGACTTTATGTGAATGTAAATAAATATTAAACTTATATAATAAACCATTTATTTTGAGTAGGAGTTACAGCAAATAAACAGTTTTCATACCAAATGCACGTTTCAGCCACTTATTTTAGGTGCTTCTTCCTCTACTAGCAAGACAAAGATAACATGCAGACATTTCATAGCTGCTGAAAAATTATTGAAGAAGAAAGTGCACCTGCTCTAGACCTAGATGTAAGCTAGTCCAGGATCCTGGGATCCCTTGAGTTTAGAATTACAGCTAAAACCCATCTCTACAAGAACCAGCTCATGTCAATTTATTTTAGCAAGCTGGATTTAAATACTATTGATAATACCAAACATTCTTTCATATTGATAGTGTTTGAAACTATTACATTGAAAAGACACAAGAAACAAAGACAAAGCAAAACTAAAATTATATACCTAACATCACTTGTTCAAATAAATTTTTTTATACTTGCTGTAGAGTATGGCAACTGAAGTTAACAGAACATCAGCTTTCAACTTTCTGACACTTTGGTTGTGACAGTAATATGTCTCCTTTCTAGTCAGTAGTCTGGAGTTTTGACAGAATCTGTAAAAGTCTACTTTCATCCTTTTTCTAATTTTTTAAATTCAATGTTATTGTTTTATTTATTAGACATCGTATATCCCCAAGCCCATGTTTCCTACAGGCTTCCCAACTCCTCAATTCTGTTGTAGTAATCTTTGTCAAGATATCCTGTTATTTTGGGCCAAAAATGGAAGTCTTACAAATTCCTCTGCTCTCAAGGTTGAGGGTCTCCTCCTAGGTGGTGCACAGAGATATAACTCCTCTGTTTGCCACTTAGGTCAGCAAACATTTACCTTCACACAACAGGAGCCCATAGAGCTCCTGGACTGTATGTCCAGAGCTCATCTCCCATGGAAACCAGAGCGCAAAGACAGCAGTCATGCTGATGAATGCTGGATTTCATCACAAGCCCTCTGGATGTAGCCAGAGGGCACAGCCAGACCTGGGAATTTGGAAGGACTCCCAGGTTCCCATATACAGTTAGAGCTTTATTGTCTGAAGGGCAAAAATTATTTCACCAACAGCAGGAAGCATCTAGGCAGGAAGTCTGAAGACAAGCAGAACGAGGTGTGTGAGTGCAAACACTCCCCTGCCCTTCCTGCTGCTTTCCAGCAGACACGAAAGGGTCATGGAGAACAATGAGCACTTTACCCCGTTTCAAAAATCTTGCATGGAATAATTATTCAGTATCTCAGTTTTCTATGTTCAGCAAGAGTACAGACAAAAATGTCAGGCCTGATCAAGGAGGTGGAACCTCTTCCACACAAGGTAGGAATAGCTAAAGAATCTGTCACCTAGAAAAAATAACAGGAGTGAAAGGCAGAGAAGAGAGAGATGTACAAAGTCGGTGAATCTCTCTTATATGACAAAACCTAGAGAGGATCAAACAAGACTAGTGAACATCAGGTTTAAACAAAGTGAGGTAGTTCTGCACACATATAATTAAGTTTTCCTGTTGATAAAATCTTATGCATTCAAAAAACTGTTTGAGGCATTTGCTGAAAAATTTTAAGGGACCAAAAAAATACAATGGCTCTGCATCTGCCTCAGTCCTGCTCTAAATTGTGAATTTCCAGGGATTCAGAGGACAGTCTGAGGCAATATCACACCTGCCCTGTGAAGTATGTGAGCTATGTAAGGTTCTCCAGTCACTAAGTACTGGATATAGCACCAAAGACAAGGGGGAAAGGAACTTCACTGCACACTGCAGTACTTAGGTTTTCCACAGCACAGATACTTTTGCAGATAATAATTAGGAACAGCCAGACCTCTAAAGATGTAGTGATGCAAGACTAATTTAAAAGAAATTACTGAAGCAAAATAGAGAAGGTGTAGGTAACTACAATGGTAACTTAATTACATATTAATTAAGCCATAGAGAGAAAAGTAATGGCAAAGGAATGCAAAACCAAACTATGGAAAGGAAATTTTAAAAAATGAGGAAACCAGTCAGCAAGACCCTATGTGAAATGGTACAAAATCTTTGGACTCAGCATGGAAATTGCAACAAAAGAGTTGCAAAATATATGCACGGCCCTAAATAAATGTAAAGCAAGGAACCAAGAAAAAGCAAAGTGGTTAAATGCCCAGAACTGAGCATTGCTGAAGTCTAACATCTGTTCTTTGAGGAACAGCATAGAGAGGAAGGAGATGAAAAGAGTGCATCTAAACCTGCTGATGTGTTTAGAAAAAGACCTGGAGCATATCGAGAAAATGCAGTATTCAATATGGAAATGAGGATGAAGAAAGGTACATAGATAAAAATGTGAAAGAGTAGATGTGCTGGATAAGCAAAAGGGGATTTAAATGACATGGGTGCTGTGAAGGAGCTGTAAGTGTGTCACACAAAAGGTACGTTTGTAATACAGTGTTTAAACAGTCTCACCAATAATTTCCACTCCTTTTAATTGAGATCCCAGGGTTTATTTTATTAGAGAGCAAACTTTAGTGTCAGAGATCAAAAAAATACTTGCTTTATTGATTTCCCCAAGGTTGTGGTGAATCCGTTGTTACGCTCCACTAAAATCCCCTGTAAAATCAATTGCCAAGATGGTCCTCCTCTGTGACTTAACACAAAGGTGAGAAGGTTAGAACGAATGGCCGTATCTTCTACACACGTCTCACACCAAGATTTCCATGTTATACTAAGATTTTTCACTGTGTTTGAAACAGTTGCTTGATGTCGTAGCTAAACACCACGGCGCTTAGTCACACACTTCTTTTGCATACAAAGACAGCAGCCATCATCAGAAAAACACGAAAAGTATTTGGGCCATTCTGTTCTACGTTCAGATCGGAGCTGTCAAAGCGTTCCCGGATTTCAGCGCAAGGGGCTGAGATTTTAGCGCAGAGGAGCAGCAGGCACAGTTAACCTCCAGAGCCGGACTTGTGGCACAAAAAAAAAAAAAAAAAAAAAAAAAAAATCGCAGACCAACTTCCCCTTCAGGAACACCCCAAACCCACCCGGTTCCAAGGGTGTGGACTGCAGGGAGACTGGCCCCGCCCGGCCCCGTGGCTGAGTGGAGCAGCACCGCTGGCACCGCCTCTGCCCGGCCGGGGCGGGCCCGCGGCGGCGGCTGCGTGTGCGGGAGGAGCGGCGGCGGCGGCGGCGACCGGGGCAGCAGCGGCAGCAGCGGCTGTGGCGGCGGGGCGGGATGTTCAGCTGGCTGGGGAAGCAGGGCGGCGGGCGGGAGCGCGGCGGCGGCACCGACGTGGTGCAGACAGTGACCGGCGGGCTGAGGGATCTCTACCTCCGCAAGCTGCTGCCGCTGGAGGAGCACTACCGCTTCCATGAGTTCCACTCGCCCGCCCTGGAGGAGGCCGACTTCGAGAACAAGCCCATGGTGCTGCTGGTGGGGCAGTACAGCACCGGCAAGACCACCTTCATCCGGTAGGTGACCCCGGCCAGCGCGGCCCCGCCCGGGGAGCCGAGCCTCGCCCCGCCGGCCGCTCGGCCGTCCTCGCTCACTTCCCGCCCGGAGTGCTGCTGCCTGCGGAAAATCCCTCCCACGCTCTGGCGGCTCTGGGGCAGCGCTGCCGGTGTGGGCTGGTGCCTGCCCGGAAGGTCTCGGTGCTGAGTCGAGGATGGTGCCGCTCCCGACCCTGCTACACGCTCTGTAGCTCGCCGCTTGCTTCCTGTTCAAGAATATTGTTTCATGTTCTGATAGGAATGTGTAACCCCGTTGTCTGCTTCCTCTTAGTTCTTTTAATCTCTAAGTTATTTTGAAGGAAAACCAGGGGTTTCGTGCTGAAACGGTATGGCTAAACCGGGCATGAGGGATCACCTAACCTTATCTCCTCCCCTTTCTATCCCAAAAGTAGCTTAACGCACAGATGGGATGTGATCATAGAAGAGTAACGCGACGAGAGTTTTGGGCAAAAAACACGTGGTATCTGGAAAGTCTTCCATGTGCTTTTATTTTGGTCAATTTCATTGAAGAAGTAGTATCACTACTAAGGCAGCTTAACAGTGTTGTTCCTGTTGTAGTGTTTTCTGTCTTTCCTGTATTCCTTCTAAGTTTCTTAGTAACTCATTTTTAGGAAGCTGAAGCATATCTTGGGTAAACACAATACTGTGAATCTGTAAATACTTTGCATATGTCTGGGTTTCCGTATAACATGCCCCTTGCAAATCAGTCTAAGGTTTTGCCCAACTCTGCAAAAGACACTGAGGGATCATTTGGTTCACATTTTGACCTACTTCTATCTGAAGTTCATTATAGTCCTGTAAAATTTACAGATATTTATCTTTCAGGTCCAAAGACTACAGGCAGCCTTGCCATAGCACCATTTTCTTCTTGCAGTGCAAAATACCCACCTCTCCTCTCCACTGAAGATCGGTGTTTACCTTTAATCACCTGGGAGCTTTTCAGATGTTTACAGAACTAATCATGTGTCTTTTCAGGTTTTACAACTACCTAATTGAAAGCTTGAAGGTGAACATGGTTTCTTTACTGATAATTATCGAAATTCCCACAAACACGTAAAGTGGTGCTGCTCAGAGGAATATTTTAAAAATAGAAATAGGGCTGTAATTAAAAGATAGTTTCAGGATCTCCATAGACAGTCAGTCACAAGGTGGTGTGTGGGGGGAGGGCTTGTTGATTTGGATTTTTCCAACATTTCTCTAGGCATACTCATTCATTTTCTTATTTAAAATTGCAGTTGCCTCGTTAGTCTGTATATTTCCAGATAAGTTTTGTTACTTGGCTTATGGACAAGATGGGGAGAGCACAGGTTATGCAGATGGAGGCAGAATGGTCACAAATATATGTGCACCAGAACTTGTTCTGCCTGTTAGCAGCATTGTTCTGTTACTTGCAATTCATAAGAAAACTCTGTGTTCCCCCTCCTGTAAGAGTTTACCTTGTTTGAGAACGCGGGTTCTTGATTTATGGACGTTCATCTTTTCTGTCCTTTATAGCTGCCCGTATTTGACAGAAGTACAAGTCAGTATTGTGCTTAGAAACATTAATATTCCTTGCAGTGCCTTACCTGTATTTTTGCTACTGTTGCTTTGTAAATTGGTATCACTGTAGCAGCAAAATACTGAGCAAAAGGGTTGGGTGATAGTAATGTACAGTCTGAATGAGGAAAGACCTGTATTTATTACAGCTCTTGCAACTTTTTTTTAGCATTTGTTGGTGCTGGATGAAGATGCCCAGACAATTTTGGCAGAGATGAAGTTTTCAAAGATGCTTTCTCATGTGTTTTATGGCAATACCTGACTTGATATAAGAGGTGGCTTCTATTGTGATGTGCCTTTCTTTTTACCCTCTTTACCCCTTTCTTCTGTGTCCATTTTAGGTAGCTTGCAGAGCAATTAAAGATTTTGTACAAGGTGTATTGGAGAAGACAGGCATTGACTGTAGAGCCCAAATCTGTAGCAGGATATTTTTTATTGCTTCTAAAGGATCTCACTATGATCAACTTTCATTACCTCAGCATTTTCTATAGCATATTGTTGTCTGAATCAGCATGAAAAAATGCTCCACTGAAGATGGGCAGCAACTTAAACAGTAGTATCATAGTGACTGTTAGTCAAAATCCAATTTAGAGGAGAAAAAGAAGGGCCAAAATAGAGAAGTTCTTGTATGCTGTGTGCAAGACTCAGAAGACATGGGAAAATATTATCATGTCCAGGGCAGCCAGAAATAAATTTCCCCTTTGAAAGGCTGAATCTCCCATGGAAAAATCTCCTACCCTCTCAAGATAGTTATAATTTGGTATTTGTTGTAGATGATCTTTCTTAGAATGAAGTGGGGCTATAGGGGATTTATTCCTCTAAAACTTTTAATAAGCAAGCATTGTTTTAAATCTTAAATAAACAAAAACTGTTTAAAATTATTAAAACTGCTTTTGTTCACATTTCTTAACTTTATAGTCAGGAGAGCATATTAGGTCTACCTAAGTGTTTGCTGTTGGGTTTATGTGTGAACATAAAAATGCTGTTTAGTTTCCAAATATTCATTTGGGATTTACTTTGATTGAGATGTTATCGTGAGAACTTCACATTTTCATATCTCTGACACATCCATATCCACCCAGTTCCTTCCACTAAATCTTCATGGAAAACACTGATGTACGAGTGACTAAGTGTCCCTGGGGATTAAGATATACAAACACTTCCAGGTTTCTAACAGCTCTTGTGTTTTTTCACTCAGTGCTGTTTATCCGCTTTGCCACTTGGAACAATGCAGTGAAACCAGTCAGTTTTGCTGTCTAAGGTTTGTGTGGTGATAGTTTTATTCATGTATTTGACAATGCTGACAATTCAAACAAATACATCCAAGTGTTAATGGTTGTTCAGTTGTGTTTAATGAAGTGGGAGTATTGGTGAGAGTCAGTTGTTATCTTACATGTGAGCTGCTTGGCCTTGCAGCTTCTGTAATTGTCTCAATTTCTCATGCCTCTTTTAGAAAAAAAAGTGGGCAAAAGAGGGACAAGCGAGGAGAATTGTACTGTATAGAAAAGAAATAGGAGGTAGTTAATGCAAATAGGTAGTTTCTTTCATTCTGTTTTAAAAGTGTAGGAGACTGATTTTTTTTTTTTTTAAAAAGACCTTATCAACTTGAGACAAACCAGAAGTAAATTCTTCAGACTGCCAGGCTGTGCTTTTACTTTGCTCACAGGTATTACTCAGAGGTTCAAAACGGTAAACTTCCTGCTATTTAACTCAGCCAGAGGTGACTTGTGAAAGCACTATTTTCTATGCATGGTGTCTGGAGTCTGCAAGTAATGCTTGATCACTTGTGCAGCTGCATCTGTTTCTTTGGGGGTGAAGTTGGAGGAAGGTCCCTCTTAGTTTCTTTGGGTGAAAGCTGTGACTTCTTCATTAGCTCTACATGAAAGCTTTGAGTTATTTAGAGGAGAATTCATACACTAAAGCAAACATCTGCTAATTTTGCTGAGTTAAAAAAAAAGTGCTGAATACTTGGTGCAGGATGTAGTATGGAGGTGAACAGCCCTATAAAGCAGCCATGAGTTTATCTCCCAATGCCTTGCAGGGTATCCCTGTTCAGTGCTGTTCTGTCCAGCTCACTTGCTTTTGTGCATTCGTATGGCCTAGCTAATGCATTTACACTTCAGATGATAATGAGTATCTACAACTGTGAGTAATCTTTTCTATCTCTGGAACTTTATAAACTAGTTTCCCATAGTCTGGCTATACATCTTTCAGAGGAACATAGATGAATGTTTGTTGGCAAAGCTGAAAGGTTAAAGCCCAGGTAAAAACAAAGAGAGAAGAATCAACAGGATGTCTGTTGTTTGATCTAGACTGTCTTTGGGACATTGGCTATTTTTAAGCATTCTTCCTGTGAACCTTTTTGAACTCCTTCTCTGCTGAAAATTCCTGAGAAAAGCATGGCAGATGCTGAAAATCCAGGTATTTTCCTGTGCTAACGTGGCGCAGAAACACTGGTAGCTTTTCAGTTTACAGAAGATGGCTCTTACCTTTTGTGTATAAAATTGGTTTTTCATGCTGAGAAGTGTGATACAGCTTGTTCTGGCTTAGCCTACCCCACAACTCCAGCTTGCAACCAAGCACCACACAGCCACTCACACCCTGCACAGCAAGATGGAAGAGAGTATCAGAATGGTAAAAGTGAGAAAGCTCATGGCTTGAGATAGCAACAGTTTAGTAGGTACAATAAAAGCATCATGGGTAAGGCAAAGCAAGGAATTCATTCACTACTTTCCAAGGGCAGGCAGGTCTTCATGTATTCCCAGGAAAGCAGGGCTCTATCATACATAATAGTGACTTGGAAGAGAAAATGCTATCATTCCAAGTGTCTCCTTCTTCCTTTTCCCCCTAGCTTTTTATGCTAAGCATGATGCCATATGGTACAGAACATCCCGTGGGTCAGCAGGAATCAGCTGTCCCAGCTGTGTCCCCTCTTAACTGTTTGTTCACCCTTAGTCATGTGCTGGTGGGGTGGGATGAGAAGCAGAAAAGGCTGTGATTTTGTGCAAGTGCTCAGCAGTAAGGAAGAAATCCCTGTATTGTCAACACTTTTCAGCACAGATCCAAAACACAGCCACATAGCAGTTATTGTCCCGGCCAAACCCATCACACTTGAGCACAGCCAGTGCTCAAGAAGAGGTTTATTTTAGTCGGTACTGGTTCTTGATGTGCAATTGTGAGCCAATCTTAATGGAAAATACCTGCGCTGCAAAGTGATTTCTGTGTCTGTTAAATAGTTGTACCAGGCAGAGCATTGTGACTGTTGGGTGGGGCTTGGTATTTGGAAGGAGGTCTTGCCTTCCTGGATTGTTATGGCTATAAAAGCCTGTTTTTTAAAGCTGCCTTTATGACATTAACTTGGCAGTATCATTGCAGTTCAGTAACACTCATTGTGGTTTAGTAATTTCAATAAACACCTAATCTTGATTTGCACTGTTGAGTTCAGAGCTGCAGATAGAGATGTTGGAAATCCTGAAACATAACCCATACTTGTAACTCTAAATGTGCAGCAAAGTCATGATCAGGCCATGAAATTACTTTTTTAGGTGTCTAAAACGCCATCACCACTGAATGCCCATAATTATGCTGTAATTTATGATAGGTGCCAATTATCCTGTTAGCCTGGAGGGGTCTGCTCCTGCATTTAGATCCCACCACGTAGTTTTCCTTGACCTAGGATGTGCAACTTCACTCCTGTGCATTTGATTCAATTTATGTTCTTTACTGCTGCTCTTGGAGCATCCTCTTGTATATGTTGTCTGTCACCTTATGAGTTGCTGCCTCTGTCAGCAGAAGCCTGGGAATAACAATTTGTATCAAGAGAGGAGCTTATTTACAAGTGTCTTAGAGACCTTTTCTCCTTTAAAAGAAGGACAATGAGGAAAAGCAATGCTTGAAATAGAACACTTTACCATGGCAAGTTAAAAACCTTATTTTAGAAGTCAGAAGTATAGTTGATATTTCAAAATCGAAGCCATGGATAGCTCCAGTCTGGAAAATTTTAGTAGCTCTTGTGAGTTAACCTGTTTTATAGAACTCTGGTCTGCAGTGATAGTTTGTGAAGATGTGGGAACGCACTTTGGTGTTTCAGGTGTTCTGCTATTTGCCACAACACTTGAAAATCCTGGATTTCCTTGAGGGGTTCAGCTGGTGAACAACTGAAGTTTTGTCTTCATTTAATTTAGATCGTTTAATGATCTCATTTGTTCAGTGAGGGATCTGCTGCATTTTACCTCTGCAGGCAGAAAGGTTTGAGTGTTGTTTCATTTGCTTTTGGAGAGTGGTCGGTTTCATTTCCCTGTTACTGTGCATTAGGTACAGTATTATTCTAGAGATAGAACAGATTGACTTTGGCATGTTCTCGCATGTTTGTTCTTATGTTCCTCCTTCCTCACAAGCTTTAGTACTGGCATTTTTTAGATTTCTTTTTTTGGAAGCAGAAAGCTACAGGAAATCTTGTGCAAATAACTGTTCCATGCTCCCTGATTATAGGTTGAGCTAATTTGAGCCAGTTTGCTAAGGGTAGTGGAAGTCAGTGTTTGAAATATGCAACATATATTTAGTTCCATAAATTCAGATTCTGTGCACTGATCTGTAAAGTTTGTGAATGCTTGGGTACTCTATTTGAAGACAGAGGTTGTTCAGCAATCTTACTATGCTTTCTGCAGCAAAAGCAGCCAGCAAGTCCTCTCAAATCAGTAGTGATGTATGAAATTATAGCATACCACTGTTGGATTAAGTCCAGAATAAACCTTTATTAAAGGAGCAATATTTATATAGATGCAGTAAAACATGACTAGTGCTGTCATTGTATGCAGGACCACCACGTGTGCCTGAAGAAGAATTCTTATGTAAATCTGGTTTTGATTATGTAAATAGTTAAATTGTACTTGATTAAAATTGTATTGTCTTTTTTTTTAAATTTTCTTTATTTTTTAAGAACTGCAGGGTGACATTGAAAACACTTTGTTTTAGTCTTGAGCACCAAGATGGTGCTGTTGTGACTAAGGACAATACCACCCATGGTTTAAAATTTAGCAGTGTTGTCTGTGTGTCTGTGAAGGATGGCAGTTGGCATAGAATGTGTGCTGGAGGGTTCTTTGCTCAAAGGACTTGGGGCTGCTTGAAGGGATGCAGACAAGCTTTTATGTAAATAAATGCCCTTGTTCTATTAAGTTTTAATACTTAAATATCCACTTAATTCATTTCAGACCACCTTGTCTGGAAAGTCAAGGCTTGGCTCTGAGTATGTGCTGCCTGTGTTTTCTGTCAGTGGTTTACTCAAAGGGAGGTGCAAGATGGTTTCTGGTGGTACAGCACTACCTGACTTGATGCCCTTTGCAAATACTTTACTGTTAGGCCTAAAGTTCTGCAGATCTCACTTAGTTAGCAATTACTTTTTGATATACAGGTCAAAAGAAAATAAAATCCTCACTCCCAAACAGATAAAATTTTCCTATCTCATAATGGTTTTCTCTGTCTCTGGTAGGATGAGTTGAAGTTAGTAACATAATACCGAGTTTATTAAAGAGTTAGATCTGTCAGCCAACTGGATCTGCTCACCTGCAGCTTCAAACCATTCCCTTCTTGTACCAGCAGCACTGGTGTAGGCTTGAAAACACTCAGAAAAGCAGCCAAGTGTTGTAGTGTAACCTACAGCACTGGGATCATTGGTAGAACCAATTACTTAAATGGTTGAGGTGCTGCAGTTGAGGGAGTGGTTTTCCACACTGTCTTTGTAAAAGGATTTACTTTATCCTTTTACCTCGATGATGTGGAAAACTGATTCAGTCCTCTGCCTACTTCCCAGTTAACAGAAATAATGAAATGCAGGTAAATGTAATCTTATTCTTATAGAATATGTATATCCTTGGGAATTTTCAAGCAAACTGTTGTTATTTTCTTTTACCATGGATCCCAATCATTCATTCGTTTGGAATGTTTAGGTATAAATATAGCTATTGTATATAAATACATTTATGTGTTCTCCACCTCCAGATACTTGCTCGAGCAAGACTTTCCAGGCATGCGGATTGGTCCAGAGCCTACCACAGATTCCTTTATTGCTGTAATGTATGGAGAAACAGAAGGAAATATTCCTGGAAATGCCCTAGTCGTTGATCCTAAGAAGCCATTCCGGAAGCTCGGCCGCTTTGGAAATGCTTTCCTGAACAGGTGAGATCATCTTGCTTTCTGTCTTCTGATGGCTACATTTAAATTTTGGCATGTTCTGTTTTGATCAGCATGGAATAAATATTCAAATACAAACAGGAATGGTGGCAGGTCAGGTGAATTGAACAAAAACTGGCAGTACTAGGTAAGGTGGCATTATGATAGAGCTATTCAGTTAACTGAATAGAAAAGAGTTGTTAAAACCAGTTCACAGAAAACTGTAGAAATGATCCACTGCATGACTTATTTGTGAGGCATGATGCCAGGTGGAACTCAGGATAAGTTTATGCAAAAATTCTACTTAAGAAAACTGATAGGTTAGTACTATTATTAAAAACTACCATTCACAAAAAAAAAGAAAGGAAGCAAGTATTTTTCCTTTGGTCCTGTCTTGTTACTTTCCACTGATTTCATTGGATATCTTGGTATAGCTATTTAAAATCATGAATTGCTGGGGTTTGTAGACCTAAAGAATGGAGGATGTGCCCCATGGATAAAATAAAAACTCAAGCTGTTAAGTGTTTACTATCAACTACCCAGGTGTTCAGGTAGTTCCATAGACCAGGGAGATAGTGTTAGCTTCTGCTGTGTTTGTAAAAAGTGAAGAGATGTTCAGGGGTTGTGGATATTTTGATAGTAAACTTAAGTGGTATGCCAAATATTTCGAGTTGAAAGTTAATTACTAATAACTCCACTCTTACTGTCTGAGCAATCACCTTGTTTTCTTCCTGTATTTGATGGTAGCTTGACATGGAGGCCTCACTTGGAGAGCAAATTAGTCTAAATTGGTTCTTTTTAACAATAAACTTTCCTGTTTGGCTGATAAATACTGGCGTTTGTGTTAAAAGTTCATCATGTACAGTTTTATCTCTTGCTGTGCTTATTCAAAGAAGAAAGTTTATAACTGCATACAGTTGGCTTGGCTATCACTTTGCAGAGATAAGAATATGTGCTGTGGGAAGCTGTAGTCAAGTCCAATTTTAGCCAATCATCTCAAACTTGTCATATAAATTCTGTCTTCTGGATTGCTATTCTGTTTGTCCTTTTCCTCATAATTGTGCTCTCTCTACAAAAAATTAGTATACTTACAATACAAATAATATAAACTGTATTTTGCATAATATTCAAATATTTGCACAGAACATTTAATAATGGTATGTGTTTGGATAAGTAGCAATGTAATTTTTTGTCTAAATTGTCTAACTAGTTGTGTCAGGTTCTGACTGTTATGCAAGCAAGATTATTATAAGTTAAAAGGATGTACTTTCAAAGTAATGGACTAAATTATTTCAGTTCTTTTGGTGACTGTGATATTGTTACATTGAAGTGCTGTGAGCACCCTTATCTTCCCCAACAGTCACACTTACTGGTTAGTTATTATGCAGAGATCTAGGTGCTTATCTTTCCTTAGCATTTTTCAAAACCTACCAACTCCTTTCTCTTTATGACTTCACTTAGACAAAATTATCTTAGGCTTCGGTATCTTTGAGTTCCCACTAGGATGCCTGTAATCACAGTGCATCTTTTACTTTGCCTTCTCTCATTTGCCATGCTGACAGTTCTTTTTATCCAATATTACGTTTTTCACTCCTGCCTCAATATAGACTTTTCTCTACTTTCCACCACCCCATCCCATATCCCCCATTTTATTTTTTAAATGGTTTCCCAATCCTAGTGTTTTGTTTTATGAAGGAACTTAAGACTATGAACACTGAGACTATGAAGTTGAGTGCCCTTTTCATCCAAGTGTAACAATCCAAATTACAGGAAACAGGGACTGAGGTAATGGAAAAAATGAAACAAGAACATGGTATCACAATCAAGGCTTGTACTTAGTAATTACCTGCATTAATTTATTGATGTTACCTTGCTTTTGTCTTTTTCCATGACCTCTTCTAATTGCCCCCTGGATCCCACTTCTTGTGGGAGGTGCTCTATTAATCTCTTACTTATCCTGTATACTTTTAAGAAAAGTTGGAGAGGAAACAGTAGAGGGACAGGATCTAGTGTGCCCTTGGATGCTGGTGAGGAAAGAATTATGCATTGTTATTGTTAGAATTATTATAATGCAGTAGCATTATACCAGAAAAGCATGGGAAAAAATAGTGCTGCTGAGAAGAAATGCATGGTCCTGGTCTGTTTTGATGTGTCCTAAGAAATTACAGTCATTCATACAACTGTTTTTGTAACACTTTTTTTAAAGTCTGTCATTCAGGTGGATAGTATGTAGTTCTGTTTTTTGTGATGCAGCACTTACATGACCTGCATGAAGTGGTATGTTAAGAAATAAGTCTCAGTGTTGAAAAGAGATATTCAAATACCCCTATCATTGCAGTTTTAATTTGTCTAAAATACTAGTTTGAGGAAAGATTTTTAGCAAACCTCATCTTTATCTTATGGACCTATTCTAAAAGTTAACAAGCAGTTAATTATGAATTCTTGCTTCGATTTCCTCTGTGTTTACCATGTGCTTTTCTCCTTCCATTTCCTCTAATGACTGCTGCAAAGATGGCAGTGTCTGTATTTCTGAGGCTTGTAATTCTCTGTTTTCTTGCATGGTCTTTTCCAGCTGTGCCAGTTTGGGTGCTGCCTGAGTCAAGACACTGCTGTATTGTTCAGCTGGCATAACAGTGCCTTTCTTCCCATAGAATAGGGCTAGAAACATCTTGGTGATACTGGGCAAGCACTGGGCTTTCTAAGGTTGGATGAGAGTGATAAGAAAAAAATATACATTTTTTTCAGTCTTCACACTTCCAAATTTATGCAGGCTACTTCATGTTGTACATACTAGTGATGTATGTATTTTTGTAATGGTTCACATGGTTAAATATATTTTCTTTGTCACTTATCACATCCATTATGCTTCCATGTATTTGCTTTGACATAGCACTGCCTTTAGGTTTTGGCAAGTTCAAATAATGTAATTTTCTCAAATAGCACCTCACTGCTCTTTGAAAAATATATCTTAAGCTAGTAGAAAACTGTCTAGTGGAAGAGTTTGCTTCAGATACAAGGTTATTTCTTATACCTGGTGTCCCACTAAAACTAACAGTACATTTTACAATATGTTTACATGTCCTCAGGTTCTGTCAGGCTCGGATGGCTGCTGTTTCCTTATGCCCTTTTGGGTTTCAGGGAAAGGCACAGGTGTTGCTGCCAATTCTTTTTTACCCAAGAAGGCATAATGTGCTTTTGTTAAATGCTAATTGCCACAAGGTCTCTTGCAGAACAAGGTGAAGTGAGGTGTTAAGACTCCTTTTCTTCCCAATTTACTTTGAATGATCTGTATTGCATAAAATACTATCTAGACTTCGATATAGTTTATATCTTGTGTCTGATACGTGACTGGCTGAGCACTTCCTAACTCAGATCATGCAAGGCCTTAAAGATCTTGTTTGACCTCAACACAGCTATGATTTCCTGTCTGTGATACGCTGTTTTTTTGGGGCAGTGTGCTTTTTGAAGCCATAGGTTGATGTAGGGAAGCTCCATCTTGGAGCCTGGGGCTTAACCCTGTGTGGGACAGCCTTGCAGAAGGATGTGCTCCTTGGTGTCTTCAGCTACTCCCTGATAAGAAGATTAAACTCTTACACAAATCTCTTAAAGGCAGATTATGATGAAGGGCACTGGAGTTCTTCAGTCAGTAACTATCCCAGAGGCATCATTGCAGCTTGCATGTAACACACCAGGTGTTCTGCAGGGCTCTCAGAGTCCTTGTGAATTATTTATTTTTCTGCAATGCCACCATTGAATTTGCCTCCCGTTGCAGAGGCAGGAGGTTATTGTTTAGACCATACTGTGTGTAATTGGAACTCTTGCTTCTGGCAGTGTAATAGTTTTGGCTGGGTTTGTGGGACAAATACTGGTGTTTTTCACTAGTGCCCCAGCTGAGGAGAGTGGTGGGTTAGGGAGTAGGGATCACTCCAACACTGCTAAATAAGGTGAAACGGAGGTGTGGCAGGGACTGGAATATAAACATACTGTCCATGTGGCTTTCTGCTTGCTACTGCTTTCAGTCTTTGAGTCTGGGCATAAGCAGGAGTACATGAAGAATTTTCTCTTGTATGTACTAATTCTGGTCCTAGCAAAGCGATGGCTTGATGGAGTTTTTTTAACGTCGCGTTTAAAGCCCAAGTTGTCAGCTCTTGCAAAATTTGAAGTCATATCAGCACTTAGATGTACAGTTTTACTAGATTTCCCTGTGTTTTTGTTTTTTAGAAGCTCTCTTCATAATTTTTCTTAAACATGTATGGTTGCAAAACATAGAGGTCTGCCAGGATTCAGAAACCTTTTTGAATCTCACTTGAGTCTCTCTAAAATCAGATATATAATGGGGAGCTCTCAAGCGACAATCTGTATGTGAGCTATTGTTAATGTATTTTTTTTTTTCACTCCTTTCCTGTAGGTTCATGTGTTCTCAGCTTCCAAATGAGGTGCTGAAGAGCATCAGTATCATTGACAGCCCTGGCATTCTTTCTGGAGAGAAGCAGCGCATCAGCAGAGGTGAGTTACAGAGCTTTATAGTAACCAAGCCCACTAAATCTTTTCTGCTCTACTGGACAAAACAATATTTTAATCTTTGGGGAGCCTGTTTTAGTGGTACTATATGGTGGTCTTGCATTCTTGGGTCTATGCAAGCCCCATACATCCCATATCTTAAGGCTGGATGTTGGCTTTAGATTTTTTTCTCTTGAAAGCTGGTGGGGATTGGTATTTCTGTCATCCTGCTGTTATGGCTGCTAATGGCTACAGTTGCATGATCTGTTGACTAATTAGTGCTTTGTCACTCCTTAGAGAAAGCCTTGTTTTTGTCATTTTAATTGCTTTCCATGAAGTAATAATGACTTATATATGCTATTGAAGTTCATGAATGAAGAAATGTTTTGTAATAGCTTGGTTTCAGACATGTAAGTTGGTCACGTCTGAAAAATTTGGGGGTGGGACTATAAATAAGGTGGGTTTGTTTATTGTGGGCACAGCTGCTAGAACTGCTTCTTAAGGTTGCTCAGTCATGCCATAACATAATACAGTCAAAAGAGGAAGTCAAATGGTAGAAGGAGAAAGAGCAGCTGAGAATATTTTTAATATGAAAATTCTGCAGAGAACTGAGCACTGTTTGTTGAGCTGTTTTAAACATTAGCCTGTGTTGAGAAGCTATTTAAACAGAGCAGTATAATGTAAACAACTTTCTTCCTTGCATTCTTCAGCTGCATTTAAGTGCATGTCGCTTTTCTGTGGAGTTATAAATGGTAGTGATGAAGGGTGTGGCTTATGCTGCCCTCTGTTTTCAGACCTTTGCTTAAGAAATGGAAACTTGTGTTTCATATCTCTGTCAAAGGAAATAAACCTTAAGTTTGCTATGTGATGTGTTGGTGAAATAGTAGAGATGGACAGCATGAGAGCCTATATCTCTGCAAGCAAAGGCTTGAATGTGTGAAACCAGAAATAAAACAAATACTGTATGTTGGCACTCTTTATTTTAGACAGAAAAAATTAAATGTATAACTGATGATTTTTAGTCCTGACAAAATCTTCTCACAAAATGTCCATGAAGTATTTAGATCCCACTTTACGCAGTCTGATAAAATCAGTGGTGGTCTGCTTCTCCATAGCGGATTCCAGCTCCCTTTTTCCTCCTCAAGTTAAAACTAGGTGCATCTTGCCCCTTCTTTGCTTGTTAAATGAAGAGAAAATTATGTTTGGCACCATTCAGGTATCTGTCGCCACTTTCGTAATAGTGTGGAAGGGAACATAAAATAAGCAGAAAATTAGAGTATCATATTAATATGCCACTGAAAAAGTGATCAATTGTGTAATCAAATTCAACGCCATTAGGTAATGCTGTAAAAGTCTCAGACTTCCAAGTGCAGGATGGAGCTGTGTTTCACTGCAGGTTATGTTTCACTGGTAGTCCTGTGTTGCCTGAAGGACCATGACTCTTCGCTACCATCTAGAATTGCTCCTGTGATTTAACAAAACATGGCTCTTGTTCTCTTATTGTTCAGAAGCTCCTTGTCTTGATGGTATGTGCCTTACCAATTGTTACAGCCTAGCTAGCCTGCCCTTTGACATGATAGACTTTCATCTAATTAGACATAGCTCATTGATTACCTCAAACTCTTACCTGTTTCATAGGCTATAACTTGATTAGATTGCACTTCATTAATTTTTTCCTGTGTATTAAAGATTGTCTTGAATGTATCCCTTGTCGTACTTCTTTTATCAAAGTGTGGTTCTCCTGTATGCTGTTAGGTTTAATCATGTTTAAAGTGTGGTTGTACCAAATATGAGGTTTTGGGAGTTGGCTTTAAATCACTGTTCTCTCAGCATTACAGGCTTTGAGGGCAGGTTAAATAAAGGTTTTATGTACTTCAGCATCAGCATACAAGAAGTTATCTACAAGTGCCTATGCATTTATTGCATACTGCATGCATATTGCATGATTAGAAATTGCTACACACAACCTTAGCTGAAATACTGCATAGTTAGATACATTTCCTGTAAATGGCTTTTGGGTTATTTATGCTGCTTGCATATAGGTGGTTTTGTGGAGCACAAACGTGACTTGTCCTGTGATGCTGCACATGCCAAGGTTTGTCTGACCTGCTTCCTGGAGGAGGTCTGGTCTGATTTAAACATATTTGTGTTATAAGTCTAATTTAGCATGTTTTGAAGTTTGAGTTGCTTTGATGACTTTCTAAATTATTGTGTGCAGATATAAGCAGCAATGTATAAGATGTTTGCTGCTATCCCTGAATGTGTCTCTGACAGAGAGGGTACTGCTTTCCAGAAGTTTAGCTTGTGTCTAACATTTGTAAGCTGCAGCTTTTCTTGTTTAAATCATTTGAATGGAGAATAACATTACAGGGCATCAGTCTAAGACCTGGTCTCTTTGCTTTTGGTGGTTTTTTCCCCGTTTCACTAGCTGCACACATTCACATCTACCTGTGAATTAATGTAAATCTGTAAAATATTAAAATATGACAGGTATCACTAGGAGTAAGTTGAAGCCTTCTGAGACCAAGGGAGGACTCAAATATTAACTTTCATTTTAGCATGCAGGAAAACAGAAAAGGAACTATGTAAAATTAGAGGACATGCACAATTTCCCAGCATGCTCTATTTTTAACTCTGGAAAGCATCCAGGCCATAGACGAAGGAGCTGATTTCTTGAAGGGTCAAAAATATACACAGAGGGTAACATTCAAAGGTGTCTCAAGACAGACCTTTCCCGCTCCTGTTGTCAGCAGGAGGATGTGCCAGAAGCTCCCTGCCTGTCAATTCAAGGGCAGTGTAAGTGGTTGGAGCAGAATGTGCAGATGTCTGCTAGCATTGTCCCCTGGTCAGACAATGCCCATCCCTGTGCTGCTTCTGAGTCATCACTGGTGATGTTCACATCCTTGCAGACAGAAATGTCTGTGTGGTCTGCAAGATTTGGAAGGAAAAATGAGTGTCTGGCAAGATGCAAGGAGGAACCCCTTTTCGGAAGGGAGAGCGTGTTTCGTTCATGATTAAGTGGTGTGAAGGCAAGTGTTTCAAAAAGTGTGGGGAAAGAGTTCAGGGGGAAATGGATACTGGTTTTTTAAAAGCAAAAATCTCCCAGTACATATGTTACTGTTCCTTACTCATACTGAATGAGTCACATGCATGCTAAACCCAAAGCTGCATCACCAGTGGTGACTCTGCGGATTAGATGTGTCACTTCTGAATAAGGAGTTCCTGAATACTCTTTGTTGTGTGAATTAGGTACCAGCTGAACCTGTAAAAGCATTTAGACAGGTGCTATGAATAGGCTTTCCTTTAGAACATGATAAAGCTTGTTTCAGGTGATCAGAAAGGTCACTGCTCATGCTCTGTAATCTGCCGTGTCCTCAAAACCATCAGCAATGCAGTCATGTTACTTGTAAATTGTAGTTTTTATTCTGTTGTGGCAAAAATAGCAGCAAGTGTTGCAAGATCAGGAGAGATTATTTTGAAAATGGTTTTAAAATCCAAATGCTTCTAGTTGCTGACTTGCACTGGAATGCTGCACTTGCACCATTTTCCATGTTAATTCAGACAAGCAGTGCTACCAAAGTGACCAATATTGGCAGTGGTGAAGAGAGACTGTGATCAGAGCCCCACAGTCCTGTTTAGCTTGGGTGCTCTGCTGGAACCAGACTCCTGGAAGGAGGCAAATGTGGGTGTGAGACAGAAAAAAGGGCAGTGATAGAAACAAAAGGTGGTAATAGTGAGACTGGTCCAAGGAAATGCAGGATACAGTTGTCCTGACCTCATTGTCCACAGATACTGTCTTATTGAGTAATAAATCTCCTTTTAGCTCCCAGGTAGAGGCTGTGTTACCCTCTTGTTCTCTGTCTCCAGCCCTACCTTCTCCACTTTTCTGAACAGTAAGACTGTAACCGTGTGTTCTTCCTTCAGGCTATGACTTCTGCCAAGTCCTCCAGTGGTTTGCTGAGAGGGTTGACCGAATCATCCTCCTTTTTGATGCCCACAAGCTGGATATATCTGATGAGTTTTCAGAGGCCATTAAGTCATTCCGAGGCCAGGATGACAAGATTCGAGTGGTGCTTAATAAGGCTGACCAGGTGGACACACAGCAGCTGATGAGGGTCTATGGTGCACTCATGTGGTCCCTGGGAAAGGTGATTGACACGCCAGAGGTCCTGCGGGTCTACATTGGCTCCTTCTGGGCCCATCCTCTCCGAAACACAGACAATCGAAGACTCTTTGAAGCTGAGGCACAGGATCTTTTCAAGGATATCCAGAGCCTCCCGCAGAAGGCTGCTGTGAGGAAACTCAATGATCTCATTAAAAGGGCAAGACTTGCAAAGGTATGAAAAGAAAGGAGACAAAATTGAATGAGCGGTCTCTGCTGCTCTCAGTATGTCCTATCTCAACCTTCCCAATTTTTCTGTTGCTATAAAATGTGTCTTTTTAGCACAGTTTTTAATCTTGTGTTGAATTGTCACTGCTTCAAGGAAAAGGTAATAATCACTCAGGGAGAAAGCTATTGGTACCAGACTAGAGTTCTAATTTCCTGTGCAGTTATCAAACCAAATGTATTTTCCTTGGAACACATTTTAATCTGAACTTCTAATCAAAAATGAAGAGGACTTGCAAATCCATCAGTATATGAATAGTTGTTTGGGGATGTGTGCCACTTCCTATGCTTATTTCTGAATATGAAGATAGACTTTTGGGGTATATTTTAGTGGGGTTATTTTTTGGGGGTGAAGGGGGGCTGTTTGTTGGGGGTTTTTGTGGCCTGAGGTTTAGGGCAACCTGTAGAAGTCGCTTCTTTGAAAATTCCATTTAAAATAGCAATGATGTTGTATAAAAAGTTGCTCTGATCCCAGAGAAACCTCAGATCCAGTCTGTTTTTTAAATGTTGGCAGCATTTTGTTTTCATTTGTTACAATTGTTTTGGCATTGAAAGAGTGTCAGTTGAGTAATTTTTAGATATCTCTATGTAATGTAAAATAAAAAATGGATAAAGGTAGATACAGGACACAGTGCTGTTAGGGATATGTTAGACAGTCATGGAAGGGGAATAAACTGTTTATCTGCAGGAAAACAGCAATGTAATCCAGTGTCATTTTTCTGCCTTCCAAACTTCTCTCAAAGTACTGACAGTCAAAAGTCACTTTTTTCAGCATTGAGTGTGGGGTTTCTTTTACCCTATTTCTGTGCTGCTACCCTCTTCTTAATGCTTTCTAAAGCATTTACAGTAACTGGGAAAAAAAGCAAACTCTTAACAGGCTGTCAAATTTGGGCATTAGGCTTTTCTCTTTTTTTTTTTTTTTCCCTAAGTCCTGTGACTCACTATCCCGTTTTGAAGATGGGGACTGTTCTTATCTACAAGAAACACATGTGCATACTGGCAGACCTTAGGCCACTTAGAATACACATGTGAAACTGTTAGTACTTATGAATTATAAGCATATTCTTCTCGGTTTGATACAAATATTTTTGATATAAGAACCCTAAAATTACTTACAATTATTTATAAATGCTCTAAAAATACCATTATTGAATCCATTCTGTATTTCTGGAGAAATACTCATATCTATACTCTTAGAAAATTTAATGGGTTTATGCTTCTTTGTGCTGGAGAATTTTTTTCCTCTATAGAAATGTAAATTTAGTTGCACTTAAAATAATTTAGTTGCAATGAAAATGTATATACTCTTTTTAGGTACAAGGAAGTGTTGTTGTGTGAAAGTTGTGAATTTCAGATGTGCATATAAAAACTGGCTACATAATTTTTCTTTTAAAAGCAAAGATTTTTTTTTCCCCCCCATTTCTTCCTTAACAAGTAAGGAGATGAATGGGAAAGCAATTGCTGTGTACAGATTGTCAGGTTTGTGTAGACTGACATTCAGTCATGGTTTGGTAGGTATTAAGTATTGCACTTACACAACACCGAAGCAATCACTTGTTTTGCTGATGCTTTTCAATGGTAGTTTGTCTTACCCCAGTCTTCAAATTTCACCTGTTTATTGCTCAACAGTTTGATAGACATACCTAATTATTAACTGGTTTTTTACCGCGTGTGTGAAAATTGTGAATTCTGTTTTGTGGACAGCTAAATTCTTTCTAAATGAACAAGACCTGAGATCTCTAAAGACAACCTGTTGTGGAGGTCATTTGTCTGGTGTGGTCCTGGCAGGTCAGAGATTAGGAGAGTGGTTTGATAACACCAAGTTGTGATAGCCATACATTTTTTAAAAAGAAGGCTCTGCCCTGGTGCTTTCCTTCTTGTGTGAAAAATGAGTATCAATGTCCACACAATGAGCTGGACTCATAGGTGATAGGTGAACTCATCTCAGGAAGTGCAGCCACTGTTTCTGTTCCGGACCTGATCACTTGCTCTGTGGCCAAGCAGATCCTTTTGGTGGGGAAAGGTGGTGGGAGAGTGGCGAGGGGGAAGAGGTGAATAGTTCAGAATAAAGGCATAAGGAAGGTGGGCAGGATGGATATTTTGATGGCAATGCAGGAATCAGTATGTTTAAACATCCTAAATTCACGTCTTTCCTTATGAGCTAGAAAGGCTCTACTTCTCTTCCTAGGGCTTCACAAGGCAGCCATGGCATGCTGCTTCTATTGGAACTGGCTGCTCTGTCATCTGCATAGGTAGCTACATAAATATAGACTATAGGTACTCACTTTTCTGTGATTAAATAGGTAGGAATGGAATATCACTTCAAATAGATAGCCCTGCCACTTAGCATACTTGGATTACTGGAGGAATTATCCATCCCACTGATTCCCACAATGGCTGGTGAGGCAAATGAGGTACAAATCGTACGGATGGACCAGTATGGCTGGAGCTCTGTGTATAGTGTCAGGATGTAGAGTTTGGGGTCTTGCATTTTCTCTTGCTGTTGGTACTCGTAGAATGCTGTACCAGGCTTCTCCTTAAAACTGCAAGTGTGCATCTGTATTTCTTTGAAATGTGTTTCCTTTTTCTCTGCCCCTCAAAGGAATGCTGAGAGCAGCAAAAGCTAATAATAACTAACTGGTAGCTAACTGTACATGTAAACATGAAGTTCCAGAAACAGTAGTTGATAATATCTTTCCTTAGGGAAACATATTTCTGTTTCTTTTTATGACTTAAGTGAGGAATGCTAACTGCTAAGTGTTGGCAAACAGTAGTCTTGATTTCAGTTTTGCTTCTTTTTAGGTTCATGCATATATCATCAGCTATCTGAAAAAAGAGATGCCCTCTGTATTTGGGAAAGACAACAAGAAGAAAGAACTGATCAACAAGTTGCCAGAGATCTACATCCAACTGCAAAGGGAACACCATATCTCAGCAGGGGACTTCCCTGAAGTCAAGAAAATGCAGGTAAAATGGTAGATGGCCATTTCCCTGGAAGAACTCTTAACTTTGTAGCAGGATTGCCAAATTGGAAAAGGTAGAACAGTATCTCAGTGTTACAGCTTAGGGTCTTTGGCAGTAGAGCAGTTGAAATTACAGTAATTTTTCTGATACGAGGTTTGAGTGACTTGGAAGTGGTACAGACTGAAAAAGAGTAGTAACTTGCTTAGTGTGCATTCGCTGATACAGGACCACACAAAGGATATGGGAATAAGGAATCTGACCTTCTATCCTTTTAGTCAGTACTTGGTCTCTCCTGGCAGAAGGAACTAAAGGCTTTGTATAATTAAAATGGTAGTGAACACTCACAGGTTAAGGGGCTTCTTGTTTTGAATCCTAAATGTGATAATATTTATCATTTTCGTAATAGTATAAAATATTTGTGTAGGTGAAGATATCCTTAGTCATAAGTTCATTTTTACTCTACTCTGTTCCTGTTTTTACTGGTACTGTTTTTCTTCCTGTTTTTACTGAAGTAATAGAGGCAATTTGTGACTTTTCAAAAGTTCAGCTTAAACCTCTTGCTTCTGAAAATAATCTTTTGCTTTCTTCTTGTCCTGTTAAGATTGTATTCTATGAAGGAGAGAGAGAGAGAAGTTCTTGGTTTATACTCACAACTAATTTTTAAACACCTTTTTTCCCTCTTCCTCTTTTGCACTTTCTGTGGTCTTTCAACCAACTTTCTGTCACTTTCTTGCCTATTTATTTCTGCTCTCTGATTTGAGATGAGTTGCTTAGAAAATATCCTTGGGAGAAAAGAATTAATGTTGTGTAAGCTGTGATTTCAAGTATCAATTGGCAATTTTTGTATCTCAGATCATAGGGTTCTTAAATGGCCTTTGAGTTCGAGGATAATTCAGCTCGAAAGCTGAAGAACAAGAGATCAGGAGCCTGCAGTTTGCTCTGACCATGGACTAGTCATGAGTATGATGGAGGATGTTTTCCACATGTATCATTCTGACAGTATATGTGGTACACTTGCACATCATCATCAGGAGTGGTGATTGGCTGATTATCTATAGGAAGGCACAAGTTTCTTTCAAGAACTATAATATTTAACCTGGGAATCAACTACTGGCATGAGATAGCAAATGGTAGATGAAGCACAAGATGTATTTTAGCTAAGTTTTCACAGGCAGGATTGTTGGGAGGGTTTCATGAGTTAGGCCCTGAAAGGGTATTTTGTGGCAGAAGTTGACTGTTTCTTCCCTTGATGCTTTTGTTTGTGATGCAGAATGAGAGAATAAGATATCTGAATATTGAAACAAAATTTGAATTAAACTCTTTCAACGGTACATATCAGTTAAGCCTCAGCAGCAGATGGCAGCAAATATGTACAGATCAGTCACTTTTGTAATGAGGCGCAAAATTGTAAGGAAGCAAAATGGTGAGAAAACAAAATTGTGCCAAAACAGATAGCAAGTTGACTTTTGATTCCTGAGATTTATTGTGCTATATAAATTTATTCTGATCAGGTGCTGTAAATCAGGTGGTTGTGTTTAAATGTCCCTTGAACAGAGTTGTTGGTTGACAGTTTGTAACCTGTGCTTCAGGTTTCTTGGGTTCTTGTCATGATCACTTTGATATGCAGCTCCTTGGGTTGATAGATGGAATTTGTTGAAGCAATTTAACATCATTTTACAGAAAGTGGGAGGTGGTGGTGACATTTGGGGTTTTAACTTTACCTTCCTGGCAAGCATTTTGCATGTAGATAAGAGTAATAATTGCCTAAAGCATTTTTAATTTTACAATGCTGTTGTTTAAAACTTACTTGGGCTTGTGTTGGAATAGTATGTATTACCTAGGTAAGCATTTCACTGGTGTTAGGATGAAAAATTCCACAAATTCTGCAGCGACCATCTGACTTCATGAGTTCTGGCAGCACTGCTATAAACACTGCTGCTGTTATCTCAACTCAGTTTTTCTTTATTGGTAAAGGACACTTCTTCCTGACCTAACCACAACCACGAAGTCTATTCTATAAAATCAGATCAGTCCTGCGAACATTTGATTTTATTTTTAACTTTAGACATTTGCATAAATGCTAGCAGGACTGAGGACTTACTTGCATGCTTTCTTTGATGTTTGGAAAAAAAACCACATCAAACGGAAAGTTGCTGGGTAACATTCATCAATTGCTGTGGTTTTATCTACTGCACTTTGAAAACTGTATTGTAAATGTAATTTAATAGACAAACTCATACACTATTGCAAAATTGTCTTAGTGTGTTTGATTAAATATATTGGTTGTATGGTACATATGTGTCTTGTTTCTCATTCAAGAGGAGTTTCAGCTATAGAAGCAGCTTCAAAGGTACTTATTTTAATTGAATTATTACTTGAGTATTTTAATTTGAAGCCCATTCTTTATACTTTTCAATGTATTGGAATCGTTTTTAACTGCTGTCACTGTGTCATTCACAGGAGCAGTTGGAGAACTGTGACTTCACTAAATTTCATTCTTTGAAACCAAAGCTAATTGAAACTGTGGATAACATGTTGGCCAACAAAATTGCCTCCCTGATGAATCTAATCAGACAGGAAGAAAGCAACATGCCCACAGAGATGGTACAAGGTGGAGCATTTGATGGCACCATGGCAGGACCTTTTGGCCATGGATACGGGGAAGGTGCTAAGGAAGGAGCTGATGAAGAGGAGTGGGTTGTTGCCAAAGATAAACCTGCTTACGATGAGATTTTCTACACTCTGTCACCAATCAATGGCAAAATATCTGGGATTAGTGCCAAGAAGGAGATGGTGACTTCTAAACTACCCAATAGCGTCTTGGGGAAGATCTGGAAACTTGCAGACTGTGATGGCGATGGGATGTTGGATGATGAAGAGTTTGCGTTAGCAAAGCATCTCATCAAGATTAAACTGGATGGGTATGAACTGCCTGGCACACTACCTTCCCACCTGGTGCCACCGTCTCACAGGAAACCTTTCCAGACAGCAGAATGAACAATGCAAGGAGAAGAATGAGGATTTTGAAAATCCCACAGGAAATGTGTTGAAAATACCAAAATTTGAAGTTAAGCTTAGATCCTTAAACCTCACAGTGCATTTCACGCAAGCTACTGAAGTTATAAGCATGGCAGCAGGGAAACATTCCTGTCGCCGTCTTTGCTGACCTTCACTCAGACATGCTTATCACAAGTGCCTTATAATAGCTATGTCATAAGGTGAAAATGTTTTTGTAGTCCTGTGTCCATGTCTCGCTGCCTTTACAACCATAAAACAGAAAAGACCATGCATAAAAGTTGCTGACCTTCATCAAACCTAAATTACTTACCAACCCTAAGTATCTCCAAACTATTCTAAATAGCACACTGAAGATCAAAATGTTAAATTCACCTGCCTATGCTAGGAATATTTAGATGCTAAACATGTAGTTAAGCAATTGAGGGAATGTCAGCATCTCTCTAGTCTAAGAAAAGGCTGATATAAAAGGAATTTTTCTTTTCTTTCTGTTATTTAATTTGAGTTAGGAGAGTGATGAGAGTTTTTTAAGTGCTCAGAATATGAGCAAACTTGTTTTAAAACTTTAGATTCTATCTAGAACTGCAAAATACTAAAATTATTTTTTTGATCTGTCATTGTGTCTTATCTGAAGAGCAGCTTCTTCAGATTTACACAGCACTAAATATATTCAGTATTATTAGGAGAACTGAGATCTCCTTAGTTCCTTGGATTCATAATATTCTTTGCGGTTCAAGCTTAGCTTCTCTGCAGACAGTGAATTTCTGAATGGTTCAAAGTGACAGCAGAGTGGTTTCTTAAGCTAAAAAAACATGTTTGCATTGAAATTAAGCCTCACTTTCTGTTCAGAAAAGGTGTATTGCTCAAAGTTAACCTCTTAAAAGCATGTAAAATTGTTTCTGGATATTTTCATTGCTATTTAATATCTATTTACTAGGTAATTATGCAGCTAAGTCTCTGTATTTTTTAATATATAATATGTTTAAGAGACATTTTTAGCTCTTTTGCCGACATGTAGCTGACAACCACAAAAGAGGGATTCAATTCCCATGGTGGCAGATTTGAAGGATGGAGAGGCTAACAGGTTATATTGACTGTAATAAATGATAGACTCATTCCTCCAAATATTACTCCTTTATTGAAAACAATCTGTGAAAGGAATGGATGCTTAATGAACATTTGTTTTCCAGCAATACGCAATCAAAGTTGAACATACTGTCTGCTTACAACTGATTTTTATCAGTACCTTTAGAGAAAGCAAGTCTTTGGCCCTGTGAACTTGAGTCTTTCAGGGAGGGCCAGTTCCTTCCTAAAATCAAATTTGGTAGTCAGTTCTGGTCTATGTATATGAGCAGGAATTGACTTGTATTCAATTTGTAATAGGAAAGACCCAATACATCAAAGGTACTGTAGTTTTGAGCACTTTTTTGTTAAGTCTCAGTAAGTGACAGCAGTAATACCTTCTGAGACAGAGCAAGCCAAAATGTGCTTTAACATCCTTGCAATAGGGATGGGGAGGGAAATAGTTTGGATATAGTCTCCCAGTAAAGGTTCTAGTCAAGCTTCTGTGATTAGTCTTGTGTGTGATCTAAGAAAAGCCTCAGCTTTTTTCAAGTCATATATTTGTAGGTTGTCAGGTTTAATACTGCACATCTTTCTGGACCTTGTATCTTTCTGTGTCTGTTCTGTTCTGAGGTGCAATTTCCATGAACTTTGTCAGGGCTCTTCCATGGGAAAACAATGATGCTACTTTAAGTAATGGCAGAACACCACCTTTACCTTGCCAGGTTTCTGGGCCTGTATCAAGGATGTCCTGGCATAGTTAAATTGTTCTGAGGTTTTTATTATTTTTTTTAATTCTTAGGTGTTTTTCCTATCATTCAAGCATACCAACTTTATTTCTGTTAGACCTAAATTAGGAGTTAAATTAACCTTAGTGCATCTCTGTGCACTTTAGTAGAGCTGTGAAACTTAATCCTGAGTCTACCTGTGTGACTGTACATCTGCAGAGTAACTGTTTTCTATGTAATTTATTTTTGATTGAACAAGAAGTAGTATATAGACATTGCAGGTGTTAAGAAAAAGGCAGAAGTAGTAACGTGTGTTTGTTTGTGGGTAGTGTCTGCAGTCAGTACCACTTTATGCACTACTGACCAGCTTAGTACTAGTGACTGGCTTAATCAGGAAAGCCACCAGGAGAATGGATGCAAGCTTTTTGTATTGTAGTGTAGGCAAATCTGAGAGGATCTGCCTTACCTCACTTTGCAGCAGCACAGGGCTGCAGGGGTGGATTCATGCTTGAGTTCCCACTGCGTGTCACTTCCAGGGGTGATGCTCCAGATATATTGGAGCCATGTGATCCCATGCCATTAGAAATACCCTCTTTCAGTGAGAAGAGCAGGATAGTTTCAGTGGTTTTATTTTACTTTTCTGGTTTTGTTGCTAGTAAAATGGAGAACACAAGCTTTTCCTCTCTGTGACAATATGCTGACTTGGTTTTAAGGCAGACAAATTGAAATACATAATTTTGGTAAGTTAAAATATTTTTCCTAGATGGGACTGTAGTATTTGGTTTTGTGTTCCTGTAAAATTTGGCAGATGAACGCATAAAGCATGTGTTGGAGTAGAGGTGGATTTTCTCTGGCTGTCTGGAGAAAGAGAAGTCTTTCATGGTCAGCGTCCACAGCTACATAAATGTATTTCTAGGTATGTGGTGCAGTGCACTAGCATCACACTTAGATGATAGGAATAAAGTACATTTCATATGAACTTTGAACAGCAGTTTCTTGCACAACTAACCTGATGGAATAGGTTGCTGTTGCACAGGGGAGGGGATCTCTTCTCACTACATCCTCACAGGTCTGTGGGCCTCCCCCATTTGTGCTGCTGGCTCTCTGCAAGCCCTTCAGTTAAACCAGCCACACACAACTGTTTGGAGAATGTTCTGTGGAGTTAGTGAATCTGTATGTTATAAAAGCATGAGAAGTGAGCAGGGTTGCCTTTTCTCAGGATAGTTTGCTCTAAGTAGTTATTGGTAGTAGCAGTATAAGGTAGTCTTTGGTGTTCAGTTTGTTACTATTGTCTGCTGAAGAAAGGTGAAGATGTTGGGCTGGTTGGACATTTTATGCTTAGGATTTTAATAACATTTTCTGCAAGATCATTCAAAGCTGTCTAATTCATCCTGTGAAATCTGTGCCCACTGATGTAGGCTACTATCTTAAACTGAAGTAGCAACTGCTGCTTTTACCTTTTTTCTCCAACTATTCAACAGCACAATTTTAATTTGCAACCCTAGTTCTGTTCCTTCAGAAATTAAGAGTTTTTGTTGTAGATTGGAACAGAAATTGTGGGGTTACAGTTCATAACCACAGTATAGGACACTGAGAGACTTAAAAGCTGTGACAGCTTGAAATTGGAGAGTTTACAAAGATTTTTAAGTCAGGGCAAGGTCCCAGTTGTTAATTGGGTGTGGTGTGGATTTGTGTGGACCCTGGTCTCAAAGCAGCAGGTATGTGGTCCCTGGCTTTCAACACTGTTATTGCCAGCACTTGAAATACACACTCTTTTACTTTCCCTCACTTTCTTCCCTTCACCACATGCACTCATTTTGGTGGCTCTTTAAGTTGTTGGATCTCAAGCAGAGTTTGAAGTGTATGGTTTGGATATGTGTAACTTGGCACTGAGAGAATGATCATGAACTTAATTTTCTATTTCACATGCTCACCTTTTCTAGTGTTTTTTGTTAAACATTGTTTTCACTTAGATGGCACTGATTTTTGAGGAAAGGCTTGATTAGTGCAGTGTGCTTCAGTTTGCCCAAATAGGCAAACAAAATTGTAAGTTCATTATTGTTGCACTTTCATTACTCAATAAATTCTTTGCCAATACTGTAATATATTTTAATATGCTTTGTAATAATTTTTAGAAGGCAGTGATAAAAGTTGCTGATTTAATAAACTAATACTGAACTACTGAAATTTTGGTTTGTGTGCTTCTTCCCAGAAGATAACCTTTCAGTAATTGGAATTTTGTAATCCTGCTACTTAAGGGTCATAGGCAGAGTAGCTATTTGGCAAGCTGCTGATTTTCCCACCTCAGTTTATGTATCCATAATAGGTTCCAGCTATTTCTTTTTTGTGCCCTTGAACATGTTCCTGAAATTACTGCTTGCTTGTGCCAAGGCTTGGTTCCAGAATTAAATTTATCTGTAAAGAATTAAAAAAACTCCCACGAATCTCCAGCACCTCTCTGTAATTAGCATATTATAGCTGAATGTAATTTTGGAGCTTCCTGGTGTCTAAATATGGAAGTTTTGTAAAGTTCAGGCGTGGAACATAAATCTAAAACTTCCTGTGTGGATTAAAAGTTTAAAACTTTATCTGAGAGGTGGTACTTTTAACTTCTGGGGGGGGGTACTAACCTTGAAAAGTAAGCATAGATTGAGTAGCAGCTTAGCAAAAAGCACTTTGATGTGCTTGTCCCAAAAAATCCAAAGACATCTTCCACACCGTGCTGCCTACTACTTGGGAATAACCAATGGTATCAATAGAACATACATTGTAACACTGTGCTGAATTTAATTACTCTGGCCCCTCTCTTTCTTCTCTATGCACACATCTTACTTGGGGCGTTTCCAATGATAAATGTGTACCATCAGGATGCTACAATTGAGCCATTGCTCCTACTGTGATCAAGTTTCTGCTGCTGGGGAGTTCCTATGTAGCAGTGTTGGCAAACCAGGCTGCTTGGCTCCTGGTGCCATATGTCACATGAAAGCAAGTGTTTCACATGCAAACAACATGTGGGTTCCTGGAGGCTCCATAGCTCTTGAACTGCAGCAACTTGCTGGAACTGCTCCTTGTAAAAACAGAAAATAATCTGAAGACGGTGAGATTTTAGTAGTGTTTGGAGGTGGGAGGGGTTGCTCTTTGGGGTTTTATTTTTAATAGAATGTTGTTTTACATGCTTCGCATACAAGACATTTCAGGCTTTGAAAAATTTTTAGCACACTTCAGCAGTTGTTCTCTCTAATCCACAATTTGTATTTGAATAAGAAAAGCAGAGAAGTGTCCATGCTACCAGTTTGTGAGTTTTGCAGTAATTGCTGCTTCTAACATTTTGCACTCTTAAACTGTGAAATGTTTCTGTTTTAATTCCAGTGGCAGTACTAACCTTGAAAAATGAGAGTACTGGTGTGCCACTTAGTTTCTCCAACTCTTATTTGCTCCCATGTCTGGTGCATTTGTAAGGCCTTTGGAGCCGACACTGCTCTGGGTTTCTCTGATCTTGCCATGCTGCAAATACTGGGAGTGCAGAGGACCTTTTGAAAGCTTGGCCCTTGGGTATGCCTGCCTGAGTTGGGTAGGAAAACACAGGAGAAAAAGCTGGCTGCCTTGCCCTGCTTGTGAACAAATGGACCTGCTGAAAGTGCCTTCCTTCACACAGGGATCACAACAATGAGCTGGAAATAAATACCAAATAAAAACCTGTTGTGATCAAAACACAGTCAGGAAGATGAGGTGGTTTTCATCAGTATGTTCAGAAGTCCTGAATCTGTGTAGCTTTTCTGACCTGAGGGAAAAATATGGATGAAAACCATGATTTTGAGGCAGACTCCTCTCCCTTTTCCCGTTGGAGGACTTCATGCTAGCACGGATTTGTGCCTGGTGATAGACTGTGGACTCAGTTTCTGGTCCCGTGAATACTGGAAGCTCAGTAACGCCACGTCTAAGTTGTTCTCCATCTGTTCTTTTGTCTGAGATGGAGCTTGTCCATGTTCTTTCCAAAGTCTTGCTAGCTCAGTAACCTATATTTAACTTCAGTCTGGAGCTCTGAAGATTTCATTGTAGTGAAAGTAGCTCGTGAATGGTATCTCTTACCAGATGCTGTATTTCAGATATACTGTAAGATTTCTGTGTTCACCATTTTTCAGTTTTTTTAAACAAGGAACTACTGAAACATGCTACTCATGCTTAGTGATTCTCTTTTCAGATTATTCTGTGATTTATTTTTTTTCTCAAAATGCATTATTTTGTGTCTAGTTTGGAAGTAAGAAATTAACAAACAATGTAAGTATAACCAGTAAGCTCAGGCCTTGGCAATTTTTGCCTACATAATTGCCATTTTTTTCATGTTGTATTACCATGTCTTAGCTCTCATCTGCTACAATTCACACCTTTAAGGTTAACTGTTTATACGCTTTTTTTAAATGTTTATACAGTGGTTTTGCTAATCACCTCAGCCATTCCATGTGACTGGACACCAGAAGGAAACTGCGATGGCTGGGCTGGTTTGTGGTCAGAAATCTGCTGGTCAGGGCAGTGGGGGACCAAAACCATGGTGTGCACTGTCCCCGGGGATAGGTGCTATGCCTTGGCACTAAGGGTGCTGGGAGCCACTTCCATATGTGAATCCCACCGTTTTGTTTTATCAATAAATGGAGCTAAATGCTTTATCAGTTCGATATACAAACAAGCCCCTAAAATACAGCTGTGAATAAGAAGTTTCACTCTCATGCAACAGTCTTCATTAGTAGCAATGAAAAAAAAAAATGGAAATATCTGAATTAAATGATAAAAATACACTAGTTAGATATGGCATTGCCCACATGGTGATTCTAAGGCAGTTTCAGTTTGATGTTCAAGATATTAAGGCTATTCTGTCACTTGAAACCTTTTATCTATGTTTGTATGAAATGGAAAGAGACTGAAAGTCCTTTGCTCCATGTGTTCATCTCAAAAAGCCTTTGAAGCTCTTATGTTAACTATTTGAGGTTCAGAAACAGAAGGGAAACTTCAAGATAATATAAACAGCTCCAAGGAAAAAATATCTTTAACTCATGACTAAACAAGCAAACATATATTTTGTGTTTCAAAAAGATGACTGAACTTCTTCATGCCAGGAAAAATAAATCCATCTGATTTTGCTTTAAGCGGTCCTCTCTTTCAAATGCAATGAGGGGCTCCAGTTCCTTTGGATGATGTAATTCGACTGTTCTGCTTGAGTTCTGCTCCCTGTTGATGTCATGTCGCTGCTAGCCAACTATTCATAGAGAAAAGCAACTTCTAGTTTAGACTAGAGCATGAGAAGGCTGAGGTTTATAAGAACCCAGCATCCCAGGATGCCGGGTTAGATCCTCCCAGGCAGAGCTCAGCTTTAAGAGAAGCTCCATCCACCTTGGGGCCCCCCTGCCTGCAGGTGGGTGGCACCCCGGGGTGGCTGGTGGCAGCGGTGCTGGCACAGCAGGTATGTAGGGGCCAGGGAATGAGGGAAAGGGGGGTGTCTGGGGGTGGTGTGCTGAGGTCCTTCAGGGGAAGAGACTGAGAGAAATATGTGGTTATTTTTGGACAAAAGTTCAGCTGAGAGGCCTGTGAGAGCAGGGAATCTGTGCAACCTGAGCTGGAGGTTGCCTCTCCTCAGCTGTTTTTGACTAACTCCTCCCAACTTTTCTGCAGCTCTAGTATTCTGTTCCCAAATGAGTGAACAACTTCTTGCAATAACTTTCTGTCTGTTTCCCTCCAGTGTTGTCATTATCAAAGGTATAGTTCCCCTGTGCTGCAATGAGGTCTGAGGTTATGTCTAATGTGTGGTTAAATGTGCTTAGGAAGCATTCTGGGGTAATGGTTCAGCTCACCTGAGTCCACACTACGTTGATGGAACTGAACATCAGCTGTCTGCTGGAGCTGGGAGGGTGGCAGAGGGAAAGGGCCAGCTGTGGGACCCAGATGCTGGCCCCAGGCAGCAGGATAACTTCTGTGCTTGCTTGGCACACAGAGCTACAAGACTGTAGCCCCAGGAGAGGGATGCCTTTATACCCCATGGAGTCAATGTCCAGATGTTTGGAGACTCTTACATGTGGAAGTAACATGGCTGGAGACACAGTGGGGGATAAAGGGCTGAGCTGTCGTGCACGTGTTTACATTTAACATGCTTATTTTCTTTGAGATTTGGGGAGCCCTCTTTCTTCTACCTTCAGAGAGGTGTGCATGCACAGCTTACGTAATGGAGGGTGATGGACTGTGCCAAACCTTTCACCTGAGCCACATGAATAGACTCGCCCCCACAAGAGCTGGCATGTGTGTGGTCACATGTCTTCAAAATTGGAGCAGGCTTTACCCCGTGGCAGTGGAAAACCTCATGGTGATCAGCCCTAGCTTGAGATCAGGGGTGGAACTGGTAGCAGCAAACTGGGCATCTGCAACCCTGTGACTGTCTCTTCTATGCTTCTTATGCCAGGGGAATTAAACATTTCTTCCCATCTTAGAGAGGAGCTGGGAATTCCCATGCATGTTATGAGACATGACAATGATGACATATAGGAAAAAGAATTCAAATAGATAAAAATAAGTGTCATGTTCTTTGATTTGTGGTGTTGCCAGGAGCAGAGGAGCAGTGGGGGACGGGCTGGGAACTCTGGAGTTTTGGAGCTGCAAGACATGCTGCTTGTGCATGAGGTTTCTTTGATCTCCATAGGCTCCATCTTCCTCTTAAGCAGAACAAGGCTGTGGGCAGATAAGAAAGGGTGGTAAGAAATCCTAACACATCTTACTGATGGCTATTTTGTAGAAATACATCAGGCAGCAGGGTCCTACCTGTTAGGAAACAAACAAACATATCTGCCATCATGGAAAACTGCTTCTGGCTGGAAACAAGGCAAGGGAAGGGTACTCTTTAAGCCATTCTTCCTGAGGTGGCTGGAAAGGCTTTCCTCCTTTGCAAAGGCAGCAAGAGAGGGCCCATAATTAGCCTAGATGGGTGATTTTTTTTTTCCTGATCCCTCCAGGAAACTGCATGCAAATATTGTTGTGCCCTTCCTCTTACTTTGGTAGTATATAAATAACTGAGGAAATAGCTTTATTTATCGCTGTCACATAAGTGTCCACCATTTAACTTTGAACTTTAAATAGATATTCAGGAGTTAGTGAAATTTTATCCCATATCTTTGATTACCTTGTATCATCATAAAAAGCAAAGACAGTGATTTGCACATTTAACCATATAGATAATAATTAACTTGCAATAGGGAGAAATGCCTGCATCCAGGACCAATTCACCCATGGTTCTCTGCCTTCTATTTGGAAGGAGCAAGGACATTTTCTCAACACACACAATCTAGCCAACCTGTGCCAGATTTAAACCAACAGCTTGCAGTATTAGCTGGCTAGTCCAGAACATGAGTCCAGGAATTTGGAGGGAATATTTGAGAAATATCTGTATTTATCTCAAATACAAATATTCAACTTATTTATTTTTAGCAGTTTTATGTGACATTATATATAATATTTCTCTAGTGTTCCTGGGAAGACACAGAATCTACTGATTTAGTTTTATCTGTCCTGAGTTTGGGTGTGTTCCTAATTTCTTCTTATGTTTCCTCCTGTCCCTTTTGGAGGCTAGTTAAACTACACTTGTTAAAAGGGACAACACTGCTATTCCCTTATCTCATCTCTGAGCTTGATATTTTTCCTCACAGCCTCTGATTTCAGATGCCTGCCCATTTTCTAGTACTGATTCCCAGCAGCAACTTTCTGATTCCTGGCAATGATGCCAGGTAAATATGTCCTGTGCACATGTGACCTTGTAAAGGCCAGAGAGGACTCACTGCTATCTATGTAAGTCACCAGAAATATTTTTCCTTTTGTTATTAATGAGAACCCCATGAATAGTAAACTTTGGAATCAGCTGGCACTGCCAGCTTGACTCCAGTTTGCCCTGCCAGCAGCAGATATCTGTGCACAAAAGCTTCCTCAAAGCAGTGCTGAGCAAATTCCTAACACTTCACAGTTTCACCTTCTCATTTTCTGTGTCCCAGTTTAACCACTTAGCTATCACTCTGATCTTTGTACTCTCTGCTGTGCTTTCATTTCCTGAGTCCATTGTCAGGTTCAATTTTCCAGGTAAGAATTTCTTCAGAAAGGCAGAACCTCCAGTTCAGTAGTGCAAGATGCTCTTCACCAAAGCATCAGAGCTATGTATGACTTTTCAACTGGTTTATAGCAATTTTGGTGATGTTCATATATTGGTTTTGAGCGTAAGAATTGGACAAGGCCTGTGACAACCTTTACTCACTGTGTTCTGTTTCTTTCAGATCAGATGGAAGGTTCATAGGTAGATCATAAATACTTGGTCTCTGTTCCTGATAGCAAAGGTCACTCTGCATTAAAGCAGTGAGGTGAATGTAGGAGTGGATCTAGTGGAACTCGTTCCTCAGAAGAACCAGCTGCTGAATGTTAGAAGGGACTTCCTCCAAAACTGGGTAAGTCCATTTTTTTCACCTTCTTTGATATTTTCTTTTCTTATAATGACTAGTTCTAGTTATAATGACTTTTCTCATTATCACTAGTTTTGTCTCCTAGCACTGCTTATGCATTCTGCAAATGGAGATAATCTGTTACAGATCTGTCTTTAGGTAACCATCTACCCAGACAGGGAGTATTTCTGACTTGATGAAACAGGTGAGCTGTTGTGTGAGGCAGTAGCTCAACAAATAAGCTTGCTTTGTACCTAAATTAAACCAGTTCCATCATTATTTGGAGTCACTGCAGTGTTTGGGTAGCAATCCTTAAAAGCAAAAGAAGCCTGCAGATGTTCTGAGGAGCATCTGGCAAACTCAGAATTGGCATTATGATGTGGGTTACCTATATGGGTTATTAAATGGGAGTGAATTAATGCCCCCTCTCCAGCAAGGAAAAGCAATTCTTTGAATATCTGCCCTTCAAATGGAGAAAGTAGGCAGTGCTGAACTAGCACACAAGATAAGAAAGTGTTGAGAGGATGTTCTCCAAAATTCTGTTTAAGAAGATTTTGCTAAATTCTTCCTTTCATTAGGCTTTCATCTACAGTCATGAATTTTTCCTCTGTCGTTGCTGAACCATCAGGCTTCAATGTTGTCCCTGATCTGAAGAAATCAAGCACTGAGTGTTAAGAAACATATGCCCAAAAAAGAAATAATAAAAAATGCAGTAAAAAAATCATTGATTCTGCACTTTCCACACCTTATAATATTGTAAAATGGCAATTATTTTTATACTAATCAGAGTATGGAAAACTATCATGCAAGGGATTTCCCATCTGAAGTGGCTGCTCTTGTTAGTTCCCTGTTCCTGCCTTCTTATGCTAGGATGGATAAAGTTTTCTTTCCCAGTATTTTATGTTTTATGAATTAAATGGGTACAAAGCCCATAACTTCAGAACTTCACCCTTGCAAAACAAACATGGAATTTTGGGAAGTAGGTCACACTGCTCCACATTCTTAATGTTTCTCAGATATTTTAGTTTTTCATTCTCTTCTCTCTTTGCAGTAGGTTGACAGCAGTAGACACCTCTCTCCTCTCCCATCACTACAACAGGTTTCTTGGATTCCCAGCCAGGCTCATTTCCAGGTAATATTTACAGTTATGGCAGTAGTTCAAGCAGATTATGTTTGGTCACTACAGGTGTCTGTAGCCATGAATCTCACACTGATTTTTCTCTTTTTTAAGTGATCCTCTTGCTTTCATAACAGCAAAGCCACTGCTGTTACAATTTACAATGTAAGTCAAGTGTCTTCAAAAGAGCTATTCAGTTGAGTTGAAATCCACTTTATTGTGTCACAGACTCTAAAGGAAAGATGCCTCCCTTCTAATCTTTCTGACTATTCAGCTTGGGTGCTGTGAGGAATTACAAGCCTTTTCACTGGTATGGATGAGGAAGACAAGAGTAGGGAAGAGGAATAATGCTTGTTGATACCCAGGCTAGGGGTTCACATGATTATGGACCTGTTATCCTTACTGTGATAGATAGGCAAAAACTGAACCCATGAGAGGAAAGAAACAGGTTGATTCCATTTCCTTTCTAAGCAGCTCTTTGATTTCTGTTGGAAATACTGTGGTCTGAAAGCCAAGGACAGCATCTCAACCAGTCCTCAGAAAACAAAACTTACTTTTTCTTTTTGGAAGTGATATGCAGATTCCTTCTTCTGGGAGTGTCCAAAATCAGCTCTCTGTGATGTGCTTTAAGCAGTTATTGATGGTTTTCAGATAGTGGTGGTCCTCATGGGGTCAAGGAGACTGGGTGGAGGCTGAGAACAAGAAAAAAAAGCTCCATAGATACATGTCACATTTTCATCCCGAAGCTAGAGATGTATTTTAAAAGGGTGAGATCAAGAAAGTTAAATATAAAGTTGGTGAAATTAAAGTGCAAAGTGCAAGCAAAAGGAAATTAAGGTATTACACTGGGTGTGGAATTGAATCTTGTACCTGTTGGTGCTGGGTTTCCTATATGCACTGGACATGTGACTGTTTTTTGTAGGTGGCCTGGAAGAGCTCTTCAGCATTCAGCAGCCTAGTGAGGTTTCTGACTTCTTAGGTGACCATGGGCACCGAATATGAAAAAGATCATATCAAAAAGCTGCAGGAGCAGCGTATGTCCATGCAAAAGAAAACCTTCACCAACTGGATGAACAACGTCTTCTCCAGGAATAATGTAGGTAGCTCCTTCAATCTGAAGATTTATTTTCAGGGTTTTGTCTTATTTTATCCACTTTATCCTTTTGTATGTTATTTTTAAGATATTTTTTTTCTAAATGCTGTCACATGCAAGCAAAGAAGGATTTGGCTAACTGGAGTGCTCCATCCTCTGTCTTTTACTTCATATTTGTCTCCTTTGTCCATGTTACCAGTCTTCTCTGAAATCAAGGTTCATTTTGTAGATACTTTAACCCCACCAATTGTGATGTCCATTGTACATTGGAGATCCTCTCAGAGGAAAATCCTTATTTGCTTTTTTTTTCCCTGTAAGTAAATTATCTACAGATGTCAGGATTTCCCTAAGCAATGCCCAACTCTTAATTGCCTAGCCAAAAGTTCTGACTTTGTGCTTTGCCTGATCAGTTCAGTTGAAGTTGCTGCTCAAAGGCTCTGAAAAAATAGCCTTAATTTTGAGAATTTCAGACATACTGCCATGCAAGTACAAACTAGTTTGTTTTCTGTAGTTCTCAGACTTCAAAAAAATCTTCAGAGCTAGTTTGCAGTCAATTTGTGTGTGCAAGGTAATGCCAGCATATTCCAGTCTTCAGACTTACTGCAGATAAAATTTCAGGCACAGATGGTGTAGCTGTGGCATAGAAAGGAATGACATAATCCAAAACAATTCCATTTAAATCTGTAGTAGATAGTAATGAAAATGGATGTTGAGGGTGCAAGCAGAACCAGGCCACTCAGTCCACTCTTAGCTCATCACTCTTTTTCAGATATGTTTTTTTTCAGTGTCACACTTTAAGTCTGTGATTTGTAGAAAGGCAGCTGCAGAGCACAACAAACTTTCAAATTTATTTTTCTTAACGGGAGTGAACAAGTGCAAAACACACACTTGTTTTGCCAACTGCAGAAAGTTAGGTTTTTATGGTGTAGGAGATTAGTTCTGTTTAGCTATAGACATATGCTTTCTCATTTTAAAAATGCCTTCAAGTTCAAAGATTAAAATGTCAGTCTGAAGTTCCTGCAATGTACTTGTTCACATATTATAAAAGCCTGTGAGAGCTTTCCAAACCATATACGGTAGAGACGGTGCAGAGCTTATCTGGGTCTTCCTGGCAGCATAGTCCGGAGTTCCAAGGCACACTTTGAGGTGATTGGATCATACTACAGGACAACACTGAAGTGTTTTCAATTATACTGCTGTCTGCTTCAAGTCTAGCATTAAGGATGCTATTGGATTGAATTTGTTAAGCAAAGAACGAGGCAACAAAACTATTAAAACAACAGCTGGGTGAGACAAGCAGATATATGGAGCCTGTGTTTTTAAAAATTCAATTGAACTATTCTGCAGTTATGGAAGTGTCACAGAGTATAACAGCTTTAATTTGTTTTATCATAGTACACCATAGGCAGAATTTTAACTTTTATTTAATATGCAAAAAATAAATAAAGTTGGCAACTAAACAGGGAGGATTTTTTTAATGGAGATAATCAGCAGAGCAAGTTGTAAATTCTTGTTCCACACACAGTACAGACTTAAAGACTCAGAGTTGTTTTTACACTTTCAATGTGCTTTATTTCTCTGGAGAAAAGACTTCTTAAGATGATTAGTAATTTAACTAGAAATTAGAAGATGCATGCCTGTTGTCTGTCCTTCTTCCCCTTAACGTGTAAATATGCCCTGGATTTAAAAAGATTCCTTCCTTCCTTCCTTCCTTCCTTCCTTCCTCTCTTTTTTTTTTTTTTTTTTTTTTAAGAAAAAAAAATTATTTACTGTAATTTCCAAATCACAGTAAATTTTTCCTAGGTGTGTGGTATGGTTTTAATGTCACTTCTAGATGGCAAGTGGCATAAGGCCAAAAGGAAACACCCAAAGCAAGTTCTTGTTAGGTCAGAGTACAGACTGTGTCATGTTGTATCACCTAAGCAATGGATGACCTCATTACTGGCAGCAATAAAACACATTTTTGTAAATGATCCTAACCTTTCATTTAGTGTGAGACTCTGGCTAAAAATACGGATACTTTGGGTGGTGGTGCAGGTCCAAACAGGATGTGACAAACTTTGTTGAGACTATGGAGTAAAATATGAGTCAATTAATGGGATTATCAGCTCGACATTTAAATGAAATGCACAGCTCAGAATAAAATTGTTCTGATAAAATAAAAGATTCACTTGAATTGAAATTAAGAATGTCAGCATTTCCAAAATGTTTGATTTTGAAAATGCTTGGTTTTTGTTTTGTTTTTTATTATTTTTCAAAATCTCCTGCTTTTGTCTTTTTTTTTTCTCCATTGTGGGTTTATATTTTTGTTTGGTTGTTGGGTTTTTTTAAACTTCAGGCTACTTTCATAAATTATGTAAGTCCTCCTGCAAATTCTTTTTTTCTGAATTAAGGCTCACTACTCTGTGCATATACACACTGTCATAGAGAAAACTCGGTGAAACATCAAGGAGGTGGTGTTTGTTTCATTTTAGAAGTAGATGGCTCTCTGTGCCAAATGTTAAGATGGAGTCTGTATTGTCTGGCTGGTCTTTACAGGTAAAGATTGAAATAGAAGATATTTACACAGATTTGAAAGATGGTATCTCTCTCATGAAACTACTGGAGCTGCTCTCTGGAGAAGCTTTGCCCAAACCAAGCCAGGGAAAGATGAGAGTGCATTTTCTAGAGAACAACAGCAAAGCCATCACATTTCTGAAATCCAAGGTAAATTAATATTGATATTAGAGATGGCAACAGTTTATGTATGTTATTAGTTAATTATAGCATCATATTCATTGTAGTTTCCCCCTCTGAGCACAATAATATATCCTCTGAAGACAGGCCAGGGATGTTACTAAAAGGAAAAAAACTCATCAATTTTTAATTTCTTTGTTATTTGAGTAATATGTTTTAGAAACGGCTAATATTCCTCTCCTTTGGAGGAAAGAAATGTGTTTTTTTCCTCTCCCTAACCACCAGTTTTCAAAAAATATATATTGGAACTTTAAATCTTTGAGACCACTATCCCTTTGCCAGGCTTTTGCTGAAATTCATCATGAGCTGATACAGGAGCATGTAGGTCTGTGGACCGATGAAAAGATGTAAACATTAAACCTCTGCTTAAGAAAATGGCCTGAACACCCTCTCCAATAACAGTTTGTTACACTGAGAGCTGGACATGAGAGCTTTTATGCTGAACAGACAGTGGTTTATTAGCAGGTACAAGTGAAAGTGATTGGTCCTGAGAATATCGTAGATGGTGACAGAACCTTAATCCTGGGCCTTATCTGGATCATCATACTTCGATTTCAGATTTCATCTATCAAACTGGATAAGGTAAATCTGTATCTTTGTCTTTTTGCTTGTGCAATTGAATCCTTCTTTTTCTCAAAGAGACCAAATGGTGACTTGGAGATAGAAAGAACATTTGTGTTCTTCATACCTTTGACTTCATGTCGAATTTCTCTGTCAGCAGTTCTCTCTAGATTTGAGTTCCATGATGCTGCTCTGCTCTTTCTCTGAAGAAGCACATGCTTTTTAAAATTATTTAATATGTACTGTAAGAACATGAAAAACAAGATTCTATAAAGATATTATGAAATCAAAGTCAATAATTTCTAACACTAAACCTGAATACATAATATTTTTTGTTTCTGGGATCTATTTCACAGCTAAGAAAGCAAATAAACTAAACTTTCCTTTCTGCCTGATTTCTACAAACCTTACAGAAGAGAAATGTTCAAAAACTTTCAGCACCTGCATTTCTAAGTTTACATTTACATTACCAAACTCTCTCATACTATTTTCATATATTGTTGACACCAATTTTTCTCCTCCCTGGTCTCTTCACAGGAAGAATTTGGAGGCAGAGCTGATGATCTATTTGCCAATGAAGCCTTATTACTCTGGTGTCAGCATAAAACTGCCAGCTATTCCAATGTGAGTGTGAAAGACTTCTCCAAAAGTTGGAGTGATGGGCTGGCCTTCAATGCGCTCATACATGCTCACAGGTACGATTTGATGGATCAGTTCAGGCAGAGTTGCTCATTGCTGTTTCTTGGTCTGACATGAATTGTTCCAGGGTCTGAATTACAAGGTTTTGTCAAGAAACTCTCAGATTCTCTCTGCCCTTTCTCACTGAAGACTCTTCTTTCTTAAATGGGTATTCTCTCTCTCCTTCTTAGAAGGAAGGACCAAAAGCTCCTGCTTAGAAGCTCCTTTAGTTGGGTATAATATTGAATTTCCAGGGAAGTATCACATATCTGAACAAAAATATCTGCCCATTTGGTCTTAGCCCCTCAGTCATGTTCCCATTGCTCTTTTTCTAAAATTTTTCTTTCAGGCAGTGGCTTTATTGTACAAACTTTGGAGCATGTATATCTTCCTGCTGAATTTTAATAGAGTTAGCAACTTCTCAGTCTCTTTCTTTCTCCTTTCTCTGTCCCTTTGGAAAAGAGTGAAGAGAGCAGCCAAATCAGGAGAGAGAAACCACCTACAGTAACCTTGAACACATCTTTGTCCTCAACAGTTCTGCTATATCTTATACAGGATACCATAGTGGGATTGTGGAACCTCCCCAGCTGGGAGTCACCTCCCTTTTCCAAAGTGTCTCTCTAGTGGGCTTTGGTTTTCACCCACTGGGGGAGAGGAGAAATAAGGGCATAGATTTGCTGGGAGTGGTAATTCAGTTTCTTAGAAGACAATTTTCTTCCTGCTATGTAGGCAAGGGGCAATACCCTTGAATGAAGTTCAGGGTCAAAATAATTTCAGCGGTAATAGCACATAACATTAACAGCTATGTGACTATTAAGTTAGTCTGATAAACTGTTTATGGATTATGGTCTGAAAGAACTCACTACAAACACAAATCTTCTTTCATCTTAATGCCTCTTTTTCTCCCTTGCCCAGGCCTGATCTTATCCACTATAGCTCACTGCGGCAGGACCAGCCCATTAAAAACCTGAACAATGCCTTTGATGTTGCTGAGAAAGAGTTTGGAATCAGCAAACTGCTTGATGCTGAGGATGTGGCAGTGCCCTACCCAGATGAGAGATCCATCATGACTTATGTGTCGCTCTACTACCACTACTTCTCCAGGCTTAAACAAGGCCAGACAATACAAAAGAGGCTTAACAAAGTAAGTGCGTTGCTATCTTTGGAAGTTCTAAGTTTAAAATGTAAAGTTAATTTTAATTTGGAAGTGTGGGGGCGTTTGTGCAAGCTCAGCTTCAGGGTCATTTGAACTGAATCAAAAGACACAGCCGTCTGAAAGACCTTGTACCTTGAAACTTGTACATGGAGCCTGTACAATCTCTGATCTCCAAGAGGATTGCAATTATCTCACTGAAAATCAATCCCTTTTTGACCTCATAGCTTCTGTATGAGAACTGATACAGTTTCAAGGCAGCTTCAGGCATAGAGATATCGATAATATTGGGAGAAATCTACACATCCAGGATGGGTCCTACATGAACATTTGGACTCAGAGATCTATCTACCTGTGCAGTGAGAGAGGGAATACATTTCTTAATGGGAGGCACAAAAATCCAGACTGAGGCTTCCCTGGTGGGGGCAAAGTTTTGCAAAGCAGGGTATGGTCAGCTAAAAATGTGGTCTGGGGCAAAGATTAGATAATCCTGTAACATTGCTCCCCACAGCACCCAACCTCTTAGTGTGGAAGGAGTGTCTGGAGGATGCTCTTTGTCAGAAGACCCAATGTTAGCTAGTCCTGCAAGGAGCAGGGAGTTGGACTCGATGGTCCTTATGGATCCCTTCCAACTTGAGATACTCTAGGACTCTATGTCTTAGAACAGCATGTTCTCCAAAGATATGCATTAGATGAGAGCAAGACTTGGAATTCAGTCAAAGTCTGGGCATCAGTGAGGAGAGTGGGCAGTAGGACTTCACAATTCTACATGTAGGTCACTGGATTTTGGCCAGGAGACATTATTTATCATTTGATAAAAATGAATCCACAATATGTATTAGAGGAACTATAAGGAGCAAGTAGGCCATAACTTCTGTATTTTATAAATAAACAGTTTGCTTACTCTGTCCTTTTCCAATTCTCATTGTGCTCCACTGCTTTTCCCATTTTTTCATAGTTATATTTATTCTTTCTTTTCTCTCTCTCCACTCACCTGCTTCTTCTTCTCCCTTAAACATTTGCAGGAGTAAAGATGTGCATCTTTACCAAGTCAGGGTGTGGAAAAAAATAATGTGAAATAAAAAAGACAAAGATGGGAAAAAATGTAAAATGGAAAGAAAGGATGGTTTCATTCTAAAACCTTTTATTTCATTAGGGATTTAATTCTAGATGTTTGCTCCAGTATTTACCTGAACAGGTAAATAGAAGCAGGTTAGGCCACAAATTAAACAGATAAATGTCTTGCACTTGGAAAGTTAGTATTGAATCAGAGTTAGCATCCTTACCAAAACCCTGTTTGGCCACAAAACTTTTTCTAGTAATTTTTATAAAGAGAAACAATTCTGAGAGAAGAGATTGAGAAGAGGCTGTTTGACCACAGTCTGTTGTGAGCATGTGAGAGAGCAAGAATCTTGTCAGATGGTCTCCTAAGATCCTAAGTGGTGAAGCGAAGAGGTTGTAATTGCATATTAGGATAGAATTGTTTGGTGATGAGGAATGAGACTGGGAAAAAAATATGAGGTTTTTTGATTGTGAAACAAACAATGTGAACCATGCTGTTCTCAAATGTTTTCTTAAATGAAACATTAAATAATATTGATTTATCTGTGTTTTATGGAAGGCTGTTCTAGGATTTCACCTAGCCTCAGATGTGACAGCTATCACTACATCAGTATAAAAATATGATGACTGCTGAAAATGCTGCTTTCTGTTCACTGACCTTGATTCATTCTGTTTCTTATGTGGCTTGTAACTTTATATTGCCATCACAGATTGTCTTCCTCCTGTGCGAGACAGATGACTTGAAGCTTCAGTATGAGCAGATGGTCTCTGACCTCCTGAAATGGATTAAACAGAAGGTGGTGGAACTGGATGACCGTCATTTCCCCAACTCTCTTCAGGAAATGTGGCTGCTCATGGCAAACTTTAAAACCTTTCGCACTGTGGAGAAACCCCCCAAGTATCAAGAGAAGGGCATGATTGAAGCTCATCTCTTCAACATCAGGACCAAGCAGAGAGCCAACAACCAACGGCCATACTTGCCCCCAGAGGGGAAGATGCTGCAGGATGTAGAAAAGCACTGGATCATCCTGGAAAAATCAGAGCACAACCGAGGAAAAGCACTCCAGAAGGAGATGCTGAGGTTGGAAAGGCTGGAACAGCTAGCCCAGAGGTTCCTGAAGAAGGCAGCCCTGCGTGAGTCCTACTTGGAAGACATGAGGAAAGTGATTGGGAAGCAGGACTTCTGGCCAGAGAGTGTGGACAGGATGGAGGCTGCCAGTAAGAAGCTGGAAGCCATTGTGGCAGATGTACTGCCCAGGAGGGAACGCTTCACAGCCTTGGATGAAATGGCCACTGTCATCAGCCAGGAGAACTATCATGGCAAAGACCAAATCCTGCAGAAGTGAGTGATGACTGAGAAACCATAGTGGTGGAGGTCAATATTAATTAAAATTCTGTGGTGTGGTAGAAGGAAATTAATTATAACTGTGACTCTTGTCTCTGGTACTCATCAGTAGAACTGTCAGGAATTCCTTCTACCTGTGAACAGTTTCAGCAGATAAGGCAAACACTTAATCTTCTTCAAAATTCTATTTTTTTTTTCTTGAATGATCAAAGTCTCAGACCAATTTAGGGTGAAAAATATTTTAAGGTATTTTTGCTATGTGTGAAAATTTACCTACAAATTTCTATCAAATATTCTATCTGGCATCAAAAAATGCTTAAAGAGATACTATTTTTTTTCCCAAAAGGAACACATTTCTATTTCAGTTTTCAGTTTGGGGAAATATGAATTGGTTAAGGCACAGTATTCTAAGATGTATTCTATTTGGGAGCAAATATTGAGAAATTATAAATTCTCTGTTTATTTCAGGTTACTATATAACCTGGTCTGTGAGTATCGAAGAATGCCATACAAATAACTTCTCTCACGGTATTTTAGTGTTTTTCTAAATTCAGACAAAATCAAGACCCTCTGTGAAAACTCAGCAAAACAGTTATAAAGGAGTAAACCAAACTATGAGATCAGATTGTGACTTATGATATGGTTTTGATTAGTGTTTTACTTTATGCAGCCATTTAAAGAACACTTATTTGTTTCCAAGCCTTTCCACTGTATTAAGCAAAAGCACTACAGCAAATAAAAGGATATTTTATGAACGTCCTTAAAAACAATGTCTAAATTTTAAAAGGTCAATGACAGTTGATGTGCTAGTGAAAACTGCTGTAATAACATTGTTTAGACCTGTTTTGTGTTC